>NC_060176.1:63816169-64155669 GCF_021184085.1 Oncorhynchus gorbuscha | reverse complement strand
CGCACCAACGGAAACCCCTAAACACATCCCGAGCACTCTCGTGACCACCCCGTGACCGCCCAGAAATAGTGGGGTCATGACAGGCCAACCAGGGTATGCCCAGAACCATGGGAAACGCAGGAGAATCAATAAGGAAAAAACAGATTTTCTCCCTGTGGTCCTCCCACGTCACCAAGCCCAGTGGAGCGGTGGCCTCCCTAATTAGCCCTGACCCCAATGGTCGACTATCTAGGGCGTGATCTGGGAATGGCATATCCACTGGAACAATAGGGATCCCTAAACTATGTTCAAATGATCTGTCAATAAAGTTCCCAGCTGCACCTGAAACTACGAGCGCCTTATGCTGGGAATGCGGGGAAAACTCAGGAAAATTAATATACACAAACACGTGTGAAACAGAGGGCTCTGGGTGAGCCTGGTGCCGACTCACCTGGGGTTACACAAGAATGCCCTGCCTGTTCCCTCGACTCCCAGAGGAACCTCTCCAGCACCAACCGGCTGTGTGTCCTCTGCGGCCACAGATGGTGCATGGACCGGCACCTCCTCCGGTCGCCCTACGTGCAGCACCTCCCAGCTCCATGGGCATAGGACCTGTGGTGCTGGGGGATGGAATCGACAGACCCCCATCTGGACGCCCGCGGGTAGCCAGCAGGTTATCCAACCGGATGGACAGGTTTACCAGCTAGTCAAAGGTGAGAGTGGTGTCCCTGCATGCCAACTCCCGACGGACGTCCTCACTCAAACAACAACGGTAGTGATCGATCAGGACCCTGTCGTTTCATCCCGCGCTGGCGGCCAGGGTCCGAAAGTCCAGGGAGAACTCCTGTGCTCTCCTCATCCCCTGGCTAAGTTGGACGAGACGTTTACCTCAAATTGGTCCAACACCGCATCTCCTCCCTCCCTTACGGCGTTGGCCCACTCCAGGGATGAGAGACAGGAGACGAGGGCGGAAACACTCTCACGGCCCAAAGGAGCCGGGTGGACCCCTGACATCCCGCAGCCGTCCCATCATACTCCCTCGGAAGATCGAGCTGAATCCCACTGGGACCAGGTGAAGGAGGGGTGATTAGTGGTGCCCCTGGTGGTGCTGGTGGAGGCGCTGGAGGAACTCCTCTTCTCTCCCAGCGATCCATATTCTGCAGGATGCAATCCATGGCGATGCCGAGATGTTGTATCAGGGCCGCATGCTGCTGGACGCGCTCCTCGACCCCTAATCCGGGGGTGTCTGCTCCTGCTGACTCCATATTTTGGTGCGTGATTCTGTCAGTTGGTGAGTGTACCTGGTGCATGAAGTCAGGCGGAGTAGTGCAAAATGAGTGAACAACGTACTTTACTCAAAAACAATGGCAAGGTAACAAATACACTTGACCAAATACAAACTGTGAATATTATGCACGGGTGAAAAACAGCACCCGTCGAAAAACCAGCCATCATGAACCGAAATTAACATAGAAATAATCACGCACAAAAACATGGGGGAAACAGAGGGTTAAATGCATGAACATGTAATTGGGGAATGAAAACCAGGTGTGTAGGAAACAAAGACAAAACCAACGGAAAATTAAAGGTGGATCAGTCCGGTGACGTTGACCGCCGAACGCTGCCCGAACAAGGAGAGGGGACAGAGGTTCAGCTGAAGTCGTGACAGTCCCGAGTCATTTGTTTATTTAACCTTTAGCCAGGTAAGTCATTGAGAAGAAATGAGCATTTCCAATAACAACCTGTTTTATATGTTCTTTCAGCTTCTCCCTCAGATGCACTGGTGTAAGTGGACACTTTATCCCAGTTTGAAGTGCCAAGGCTGACAGTCAATGACTCTCACTGTGAGATGGATATCAAGTCATCAGGTACAATACTGTCAATTTACTGTAGATCTCACTGTTTCTCATGTGTCGAGAGTCAGTGAATTAAAAAAATGGCTATTTACACTGTACAGTGTATTATCAACATACGGTGTAAACAAATCTATATGTGAATTATTTGAATTTCCCCCCTCTCCTCTCAGAAGGTTGCCTACTCAGATGGAGATGGACCTGCCCCTCACCCACTCTCCCAAGCCCAGCCTGACCCAGCTCAGTCTGGTCTCCTCCCATCTCCCAGCAGAGCAGATCTCTCCAGTCTACAGACAGTAAGTCAACTCTTGGCCTATGACCAGTGTGGGGGTAAGAGTAGAGATAATGTCATGTACTTTTCATAGGTACATGAAAGGTACATTCCTTGACATTTTCTACCACTACAGATGCTACTTGTATCAGGTTACAAGACACAGCAACCTGCAATAGTGTGTGTTCTGAGGTTTCATCACTAAGTGTGCAGCCCTATATTCATAGTATAGTATATCTCTATATACAGTATGGCTCTGTAAATGTGCCACTAAGTGGTGCATGCTCATGGGGCCGGTGATTGTCTTGTAGTTATTTAGTGTCCGAGAAAGATCAGGAAGAGATGGAACAGGCACTTTGGAGGACAGAGAAGCACCCTCACTTTGTACTGGGCTTTCTTTAAGCAGGTAAGAAGAGCGTAGTCATGTAGTTGTATGAAGTGTTTGACATAACAAGACTAATCACAAATTAGAATATGCACTTACCAGTTCACAGTTACCTATGTTTCCTCTGTCACACTTGTCCTTTTCCTGCATTCATACTGCATTTTGCACAGTGCATTCTTAACTGCATTGAAGGACTAAAAAGCCATATTCCTTTCTTTGCTAACAGAGCCCCAGAAGTCGGAATAATTTGTGCAGTTCCAGCCTTTGACCGAAGCCTTGAAGTTATTACTGATTGGTCGGGACAACTTTGTGACACTCAATGAAGGAACAAGCTCACCAGGACTGACAGGGATAAATGAGAGTATGACGAGCTCGGAGCAACCCCACATTATGGAGAAATTGAGCAGTAAGATAAAGGACTTCACACCACTATCACCCTGCCAGATGGACAGAGTGTGACTGAGATATTAAACCTATTGTCCCTGGCCTCCCAAGTGGCGCAGCGATCTAAAGCACTGCATCGCAGTGATAGAGGTGTCACTACAGATCCGGGTATGATCCCGGGCTGTATCACAACCGGCCGTGATCAAGGAGTCCCATAGGGCGATGCATGTAAGTGTTTGGCCGGAGTGGCTTTACTTGGCTCGAGCGCTCTAGTGACTCTTTGTGCCGGGCGCCTGCAGGCTGACCTCGGTCGTCAGTTGGAAGATGTTTCCTCTGACACATTGGTGTGGCTGAATTCCGGGTTAAGTGGGCATTTTGAAGTGCGGTTTGGCGGGTCATGTTTTGGAGGATGCATGACTCAACCTTCACCTCCCGAGGCCGTTGGGGAGTTGCAGCGATGACACAAGAATTTGGGGAGGAAAAAGAGGGTAAAATACAAAATAATAAAACAATATTACCTATTGTCCCACTGCAGTGTTGCTAGCTACCTGTCTAGTTAACTTAGTTAATTCCTTCAAAGAATGAAAGTTGTGTAATATTGTTTTGCAGATCATTTGAGTGAACCTGTACTGTAGATGACCCTGGTAAGCGTCAGATCAGTTCTTCATCAGGCAGAGATCAGGCCGAGATATGAATCAGTTTATTACCATATTATAAGTACTTTGCTGCCACTATCTTCCGCAGCGCCTCATAAAAACCATTGAAAAGGTGTCAAATGTGGCTGCAACAAAGTTCTGAATCTCGCTCCTCCTTCTGTGCCCAGATCTGTCAGTCCCACCTGGTAAGATCAAAGTCAAGGCCATCCTGAAGAATAAAAAACCCATGGCTGTGCCATCTATTCAGAAGAGAGATAGAGCTGGAAATACAGTCGTTTCAGCACAGGCTGTTGCCACTTCCCATGAGAAAGAGAAATCTGGGAACAAGCTGGTGCCTCTGGGATATGGCCCACTCTACTTCTTCCCAAGAGAGTAGGGCCACAGAGAAGGCTGGAAGTATGGCCATCACAGCAGCACATGCTACCACCACTACTTGGTATGGCTATCACAGCAGCACAGGCTACCACCACTACTTACCTGGAGAAATTGAACCATGCAGTTAGACCTCAGAAGAAGGAGGGCTTACCTGACCAAAGAGCTAATGAATCCAAACACCCAACCCCCAGGCCCGGTGTGAGAGACAGTCACAGGAGTCTCACAGTGGCTAAATCTGAGGAGGACATAGACCCTCTGTCCACTTTCATGATGTTACGGTCCCAGCAGAGAACCTCCATCACTGTGTCTCCTCAGAACTATACAAGCACCCAGACAGAGTATTATGTAGAGATACGATACAATACGCTAAACTAATTGGTGGCAACCAGTTTTCACCACAACAGGGGTTTGCGAAATGATTTTAGGGCCTGAAAGCATTTGACATATTTCATAGGTCTGTGAGTGATGGGTACCTGTGTTTTTTCAGTGTCACAGGTGAAGCAGCATGCACCACAGCCACCCACCACAGAACCAAGGCCTGGACTAGATCAAGTCTGTTGCCTAGTTCCTCCTTTTGGTAGTTCCTCCTAGTAAGTCATCATTCAGGTAGGTCCTCCTAGCCAGTTAGCATTTCAGACTGATCCAGTGAAGAATTACATCACTACACAATATTTTGTATGAAGTCTGCCAGGAGTTTGACCAAATGTTCCGAATTGGTCACTTGATACATTGTCAAGTACATAACTATAGAGAACATACAAAAATGCTTCGTCCAAACTTTTGACTGTAACTGTATAATATGACTTTACTTGAGATAAGCCTGTCACGTTCACTGTCTTCAAACTCCCTGTTATAAATGAGCCAAGTGCATGTAATTCCACATCTTTAATTGAAGAGAAACCTTCACAAAAAAACAGGTAAACAGAAACCGAACGTGACGCAGCCGTGGCGCACACAAACTCTCACGAAAAATAAATAATTACCCACAAGCACATGTGGGAAAAGGATGCCTAAGTATGAGTCCCAATCAGAGACAACGATAGACAGCTGCCTCTGATTGGGAACCATACCCGGCCAACAAAGAAACAGACAAACTAGAATGCCCACTCAAAACACACCCTGACCTAACCAAATAGAGAAATAAAAAGGATCTCTAAGGTCAGGGCATGACAAAGCCATTCTCAGTCCTTACAGATGCTTGGAGGGACTTACCCCAATGCTGTAATTACAGTAGATGAGAACACTGCTGTCATCATTCAGGTAGGTCCTCCTAGTCAATCATCATTCAGGTAGGTCCTCCTAGTCAATTATTTAGTCAGGTCCTCCTAGTCAGTCATTATTTTGGTAGTTCCTCATGGTCAATCAATCAATCAATCAATCAATTTTATTTATAAAGCCCTTATTACATCAGCTGATGTTACAAAGTGCTGTACAGAAACCTAGCCTAAACCCCCAAACAGCAAGCAATGCAGGTGTAGAAGCATGGTGGCTAGGAAAAACTCCCTAGAAAGGCCAGAACCTAGGAAGTAACCTAGAGAGGAACCAGGCTCTGAGGGGTGGCCAGTCCTCTTCTGGCGTGTTCTGGGTGGAGATTATAACAGAACATGGCCAAGATGTTCAAATGTTCATAGATGACCAGCAGGGTCAAATAATAATAATCACAGTGGTTGTCGGGGGTGCAACAGGTCAGCACCTCAGGAGTAAATGTCAGTTGGCTTTTCATAGCCGATCATTCAGAGTATGAATGATCGGACTAGGTCCTCCTAGTCAGTCATCATGTTGGTAGTTCCTCCTAGTAAGTCATCATTCAGGTAGGTCATCCTAGTCGGTAATCATTCAGGTAGGTCCTCCTAGTCAATCATTTAGGTTGGTCCTCCTAGTCAGTCATGATGTTGCCAGTCATCATTCAACCAGTCATCATTCAGTTAGGTCCTCCTAGTCAGTCATCATTCAGGTAGGTCCTCCTAGTCAATCATTTAGGTAGGTCCTCCTAGTCAGTCATGATGTTGGTAATTCCTCCTAGCAAGTCATCATTCAGTTAGGTTCTATCCAGTCATCATTCAGGTAGGTCCTCCTCGTCAGTCTTCATTCAGGTAGTTCCTAGTCAGTCATCATTCAGGTAGGCCCTAGTCAGTCATCATTCAGGTAGGTCCTCCTAGTCATTCATCATTCAGGTAGGTCTTAGTCAGTCATATTTCAGGTGGGCCCTAATCAGTCATCATTCTGGTATTCCTAGCAAGTCATCATTCAGGTAGGTCCTCCTAGTCAGTCATCTCTCAGGTAGGTCCTAGCCAGTCATCATTCAGGTAGGTCCTAGCCAGTCATCATTCAGGTAGGTCATCCTAGTCAGTCTTCATTCAGGTAGGCCATAGTCAGTAATCATTTAGGTAGACCATAGTCAATCATCAGTCAGGTAAGTCCTCCTAGCCAGTCATCGTTTAGGTAGGTCCTCATGGTCAGTCATCATTCAGGTAGATTCTAGCCTGTCATCATTCAGGTAAGTCCTCATAATCAGTCATCATGCAGGTAGGTCCTCCTAGCCAGTCATCAGTGAGGTAGGTCCTCCTAGCCAGTCATCAGTGAGGTAGGTCCTCCTAGCCAGTCATCATGCAGGTAGGTCCTCCTAGCCAGTCATCAGTGAGGTAGGTCCTCCTAGCCAGTCATCATTTTACATTTACATTTAAGTCATTTAGCAGACGCTCTTATCCAGAGCGACTTACAAATTGGTGCATTCACCTTAAGACATCCAGTGGAACAGTCACTTTACAATAGTGCATCTAAATCTTAAAGGGGGGGGGGAGTGAGAGGGATTACTTATCCTATCCTAGGTATTCCTTAAAGATGTGGGGTTTCAGGTGTCTCCGGAAGGTGGTGATTGACTCCGCTGTCCTGGCGTCGTGAGGGAGTTTGTTCCACCATTGGGTGGCCAGAGCAGCGAACAGTTTTGACTGGGCTGAGCGGGAGCTGTACTTCCTCAGTGGTCGGGAAGCGGGCAGGCCAGAGGTGGATGAACACAGTGCCCTTGTTTGGGTGTAGGGCCTGATCAGAGCCTGGAGGTACTGAGGTGCCGTTCCCCTCACAGCTCCGTAGGCAAGCACCATGGTCTTGTAGCGGATGCGAGCTTCAACTGGAAGCCAGTGGAGAGAGCGGAGGAGCGGGGTGACGTGAGAGAACTTGGGAAGGTTGAACACCAGACGGGCTGCGGCGTTCTGGATGAGTTGTAGGGGTTTAATGGCACAGGCAGGGAGCCCAGCCAACAGCGAGTTGCAGTAATCCAGACGGGAGATGACAAGTGCCTGGATTAGGACCTGCGCCGCTTCCTGTGTGAGGCAGGGTCGTACTCTGCGGATGTTGTAGAGCATGAACCTACAGGAACGGGCCACCGCCTTGATGTTAGTTGAGAACGACAGGGTGTTGTCCAGGATCACGCCAAGGTTCTTAGCACTCTGGGAGGAGGACACAATGGAGTTGTCAACCGTGATGGCAAGATCATGGAACGGGCAGTCCTTCCCCGGGAGGAAGAGCAGCTCCGTCTTGCCGAGGTTCAGCTTGAGGTGGTGATCCGTCATCCACACTGATATGTCTGCCAGACATGCAGAGATGCGATTCGTCACCTGGTCATCAGAAGGGGGAAAGGAGAAGATTAATTGTGTGTCGTCTGCATAGCAATGATAGGAGAGACCATGTGAGGTTATGACAGAGCCAAGTGACTTGGTGTATAGCGAGAATAGGAGAGGGCCTAGAACAGAGCCCTGGGGGACACCAGTGGTGAGAGCGCGTGGTGAGGAGACAGATTCTCGCCACGCCACCTGGTAGGAGCGACCTGTCAGGTAGGACGCAATCCAAGCGTGGGCCGCGCCGGAGATGCCCAACTCGGAGAGGGTGGAGAGGAGGATCTGATGGTTCACAGTATCGAAGGCAGCCGATAGATCTAGAAGGATGAGAGCAGAGGAGAGAGAGTTAGCTTTAGCAGTGCGGAGCGCCTCCGTGATACAGAGGAGGTAGGTAGGTCCTTCTAGCCAGTCATCATTCAGGTAGGTCATAGTCACTCGTCTTTCAGATAGGTCATAGTCAGTCACAGTGAGGAGAGGGCCTTGCTCTGTTTATCTTTAGAAGGATCTTATCCTTCGTCTAGTTGTGTCTAGGGTTGCAAAATTACAAGAACTTTAAATAATTTCCATGGTTTTCCCAACATCCCAGTTGGAGGATCCCAGAACCAGGAGGAAATAAGCAGGACCACCGGAACCCTCCAACCAGGATTTATGGAAAACTAGGGAATTTATTGACAGTTCCTTGAATTTTGTAACCCTAGTTGTGTCCCAATAACTGCAGAAGGAGCTGTGCCAGGAGAGGGCCTGTGGGAGTATAGTGATGAGATTGACCACTCTCTCTGTGGTACAACTGCTGCTGACTCATCCTGCACTACCTGCAGGACTCAGGGTTAGTACTCATCACACACACACACACATTTCCCACAGATGACATGTTTGAACCGTCCTTGTGGTTGTCTCGGTGGGTGTAGGTTGACCAGTGAGGTTTTCAACAACTTGTTGTTAGTCTGCTCCTCTCTGGTTCTGTTTGGCTTCAAGAGTGAAGATCTGGATGTCAAGGTAACATACATTTCAGCTCTCTTCAAAATAAAACTGAGTCTTTCAATTCACTCTGATATGAAATGTTAACAAATATTTTTTTTGCTGACCTACGTCTCTCAATACCAATTGCTGATTGTATCAGAAGTTGTGTACATTGCCAAATGGATCTGCCAGATAAGATGGCGCCAGAGAACAAGGCTGACGTTTTACATATTCCTAACCAATTTTTTGTTTGTTTCTTTGCGTTGTTTGTAACTTATTTTTTTAACGTATTTTGTACGTAATGTTGCTGCTACTGTCTCTTATGACTGAAAATAACTTCTGGGCATCATAACTGCGATTACTCACCACGGACTAGCAGAATGTCACAACTTCCGCCAAAGTAGGTCCCTCTCCTTGTTCGGGCGGCATTGTGCGGTCGACGTCACCAGCTTTCTAGCCACCCCCGATCCACTTTTCATTTTCAATTTGTTCTGTCTTTGTCTTACACACCTGGATTCACTCAACCAATTACTTGTTTATTATTTAACCCTCTGTTTCCCATGTTGTGTTTGTGAGTGATTGTTAATTGTAATTCGGTCCGTCTTTGTGGGCTTGTGATGTTACTTTGTATATTTGTCTTTTGAGTAAAGTACGTTGATTACTCATATCTGCTGCCCTGCGCCTGACTCTCTACACCAGCTACACACAGGACCCTTACACAGAATCCTTTTTTCCCTTTAACGAGTCCGACAAGCCCAACGTGAATGATATACTGCTTACCCGGGAACAGGCCCAGATCCCCGTGATTTGCATGAAGAGAAGGCAGAGAAAATGGGGCCAGAGGGTAGGCTGCCTTCTGAGAATTCATAGGTGATCAAATATAAACCCCCACTTCCTTCCATTCTGCTAGCAAACGTGTAATCTTTGGGAAATAAAATCGATGACCTACGCTGAAGAATAGATAATCAATGGGATATTCAAAACTGTAATATCTTATGCTTCATGGAGTTGTGGCTGAACGATGACATTATCATGGTTATACACTGTATCGGCAGGACAGAACAGCGATGTCAGGTAAGACAACGGGCGCAGACTATGTATTTTTGTAAATAACAGCTGGTGCACGATATCTAAGGAAGTCTCGAGGTTTTGCTCATCTGAAGTAGAGTATCTCATGATAAATTGTAGACCACACTATCTACCTAGAAAGTTTGAATCTGTATTTTCCATAGCTGTCTACAGAGCACCACAGACTGATGCTGGCACTAAGATCGCACTGAATGAGCTGGATTCCGCCATAAGCAAACAGGAAAACGCTCACCCAGAGGTGACGCTCCTAGTAGTCAGGGACCTTAATACAGGGAAACTTAAATCTATCTTTCCAAATTTCTATCAGCATGTTAAATGTGCAACCAGAGGGAAAATACTCTGGACCACCTTTACTTCGCACACAGAGACGTGTACAAAACTGTCCCTCGCCCTCCATTTGGCAAATCTGACCATAATTCTATCCTCCTGATTCCTGCTTACAAACACAAATTAAAGCAGGAAGCACCAGTGGCTCGATCAATAAAAAAGTGGTCAGATGAAGCAGATTCTAAGCTACAGGACCGTTTTGCTCACACAGACTGGAATATGTTCCGGGATTCCTCCGATGGCATTGAGGAGTATACCACATCAGTCATTGGCTTCATCAATTAGTGCATCGATGGTGTCGTCCCCACAGTGACAGTACGTACATACCCCAACTAGAAGCCATGTATTACAGGCAACATCTGCACTGAACTCATCAATAAGCAAAGGGCCCTGGGACTAAACACCTCCCTCTGCAACTGGATCCTGGACTTCCTGACGGGCCACACCCAGATGGTAAGGGTAGGTAACAACACATTCGCCACGCTGATACTCAACACAGGGCCCCTCAGGGGTGCATGCTCAGTCCTCTCCTGTACTCCCTGTTCACGCATGACTGCACGGCCAGGCACGACTCCAACACCATCATTAAGTTTGCAGATGACACAACAGTTGTAGGCCTGATCACCAACAAGGACGATACAGCCTTTACATCACTGCCTGGTATGGCAACTGCTCTGCCTCCGACCGCAAGGCACTACAGAGGGTAGTGCGTACGGCCCAGTACATCACTGGGGCCAAGCTTCCTGCCATACAGGACCTCTACACCAGGCAGTGTCAGAGGAAGGCCCTAAACATTGTCAAAGACTCCAGCCACCCTAGTCATATACCATTCTCCCTACTGCCGCATGGCAAGCGTTACCGGAGCGCAATGTCCAAGAGGCTTCTAAACAGTTTCTACCCCCAAGCCATAAGACTCCGGAACATCCAATCAAATGGCCATTTGATGGCTATAAATACCTATAGTGATCATCTATGCATAGTCACTTTAATAACTCTACATACATGTACATATTACCTCAACTAACCGGTGCCCCCGCACATTGACTCCGTACTGGTAGCCTCCTGTGTATGTCTCGCTATTGTTATTTTACTGCTGCTCTTTAATTACTTGTTACTTTTCTTTCTTATTCTTACAAATTTTTTTAGCTGCATTGCTGGTTAGGGGCTCGTAAGCATTTCACTGTAAGGTCTAAATACCGGTAGCCTCCTGTGTATAGTTTCGCTATTGTTGGTTTCGACGCATGTGACTAATACAATTTGATTTGTGTGCTAGACCCTCCGTTAAATTACGCATTTCTCGAGGAAGGAATACAGCAAAAAATATGATCAATGGCTCATTCGAGAGAAGACATCCTCCCGAGTTATGACATCGGCCAGATTTGAAAACTGACATGTATGATAGATGTTTTCGGCAATCTTAAAGTCGTATTCCTATTAGCTTCCAGTGTAGTGAGTGACTTTATCACGGTGCTACGTAATACCAGACGGATTTCTGCCTGCTTGAATGCCAATAACTCAGATAAACATGAAATTACCCAGGGAATCGATAGAACATCACTCAGAGATGCACAAAAACAATATAATTTTCAAAATGGGTGAACCTTCCCTTTAATTTAATTTATCTATTGTGTAATAGTAGCAGTGTCATCATTAAATTCATTACTGATGGAAGGATACAGGTTACAAATCAAATCAAATCAAATCAAATTTATTTATATAGCCCTTCGTACATCAGCTGATATCTCAAAGTGCTGTACAGAAACCCAGCCTAAAACCCCAAACAGCAAACAATGCAGGTGTAAAAGCACAGAGAGAATGAGTTGTCCCAGTGGATGGTTTGTGCGTGTGTGTTTGCATGTGTATTTGCAAATGTATATTTGTATATGTGAGTGTGTATGTGCATACATGTGTGTATATGTTTGTTTGTTTGTTAGGTTTCACCCCCTGCTCTCCCCTGTCTTCCCCCCATGAACCCTCTAGCGGCTCAGCTAATGTTGAGGAGGGGCCCCTCTCGCCACTGGCTCCTAGGGACCTCTCTCTCCCAGCTGCAGGAGCTGCTCTCTGAAGTCCCTCACAAAGTCATCAAGGTGACCTGGCCAGTCACTTCTTCTCAATTTAGTGTCCTGGTCTTGTCATACACCTTGCCTTCACTGGGAAGACAATATGGGGTTGTATTTTGTGTTGTGTTTCCATATACACTGGAGCAGCTGCATCCTCTTCATTACGAACTTTGCCAACTTTGTTTATCAGTCAAACTCTGGTGGTGCTATATTGATAATACTTGCAGTAATACAATAACTTGTTTTTATTCCAGCTCTTCAGTGACACCAGGTCTCTGTACAAGCTGACTGCAGCAGCCTCCTCTCCAGAGTCTCACACTGAGTCCACTCATCAGAAAGACCACAGTAGCTCCACCGACCCTTGTGCCACAGCAGAGACAACCAACACCCACACACCGCGACCCACACACACACTGCGATGAGAACCATTCAAGCCTATCCCCAACAGCTGCCTCGCTGGCTCCCCTAGTGCTGAGAGTTTTGCTAGGAGTTTATATGAAGAGAGCTCTCTCATTACCAAGGAGGACAGTGCAGACTTCCAGGTAGACTTGAGTCAGGCCCCTTTCCAGCACACCTGGAGCCACAACCCATGGGAGACAGATGAGGTGAAATTTGTAGGCTGGAATAGAGGAGGACGATGAGAGGAGTGGACATCCAGAGCATCCCTACACCAGGAGCCCCGTGGCTCCCCAAGAGACTACGCGCCAGAGAACCCTGTTCAGACAGACCCCTTGTTATCATTCAGCTACAGCACCAACACACAGAGACCAGCGTACTCCGACAGCCAGATGTACTCATACTCTACAGTAGGCTACAGTAAACAGCAGCAGTACCCTGATGGCAGCCTGGCCTCGCCTAGAGGAGCTCTGCCATGGGGGGCAGTACACGACGGGGATAGAGAGAAAGAGGAGATCAGAGGCCCCAAAGATGAACAATGAGAGTAACATGTTAGACTGCTGATGAAGCAAGTTTGCATTTAAATATATTTTTTAGAGATCTCCTTTAGTGGTTTGGGAAAGTTACAGTATAGCCTCTAGTGTGGAAATGATATCATTATTGAGGTAAATGTGAGCAATTACGAGATTATATTGTTCTGTTTTCATGTATTCTTTTCAGTTTTAAAGGCCATTGAAGAGGGGAAAGCTTAGTTATGAGAAGGTGTTAGGCTGAAGGGATGGACAGATAAGACTAACCTTTTTCTAAAATGTCTCATATCTGTGAAATACTGAGATATTAAGATTTGCCTGAAAAGTGAACAGTATCCTGTCAGTCCCTTGCCCTGTCAACAACTACAGATATTTGGTATGTAAGAAATACATGTAGTATGCCATAGGTGCTTGAGTGTTTGAAAGACACTATTAAATGTTTAACTGTTGTTGGGAAAATATTTGTCAATTTATGTGTGTTAAGGTTTTTTAAAATAATTATTTTGTTAATATTTTTCTAAGAAGGATAAGACTAAGTAGACGGTTTTGTTATATTTTGACTTCATATAAAACATATAATGCTAAAGATAAATAAATGTAAGTTATGCTAGGACAAATACTTTTAAAATTAAAGCCAATCTGAAATGTTGTCCATCTTTTGTAGCTTTTGCCAGAATGTGTTAGGAATTGTATCAGCATTAAGAACAAGACAGGATTAATATTTCTGAACTCAAATTAATGAATGACAGTAATTTCCATGAATTCAAATGTTCACTTAGTGCATATCTTCTTCCGAATGTGCCAGCGGTGTCAAACTCATTCCTTTTGCCCCGGGGTCCACATTCGGTCTTCAACGAGGTCCAGAGGACCACACTTAAACTGTGTTGAATTATGATTCTCGCTGACTGTCTAACTTTCATTTCGGTGATCATTAGAGAGTCAGACACAGTCTAGAACAGGGATCAGCAACTATTCAGCCACGGGACAATTAATTTTCTTGAGTGGATGGTCGGGGGCGGAACATCATTTCAAATCATTCGTAGACTGCAAATTGACCACAAGAATTCCAAACAGATATAATATTTATGTGTGGAAAAACTTGGTAGCAGATTTCCAATTGGATCTGATTTCCTGGTGTTTAAACGATCTTATATACAACAATTAACATTTTAAATAAACAAATAAAACCACCTGCGGACTGTAATGCTGGTGAAGCCAGGTGTAGTAGTTCCATTGTCATTTATACACAGTTTCAATTTGGTGTTAGTCATATTAAGTATATTGAGTTTTAAATATATATATTTTTTTACTCAAACCTCACGCTGGCCCTATTGGACCCTGGCGGTACATTTAACACCCCCTGATCTAGTCTAATGCTATCATCCTCTGACCTTTATGTAGCAGTCCTGTTTCTCCATGTTAGTGTGTCTGTGCTGTGTGAGAAACAGCAGGTGGACTGGACATCAGGACTGCAGTAAAAGCTCCATTCACAATCATGGCCACTGTGTTTACCAACAATGAGGGACATTTCCCTAAGACTATAGTGGTCCCAAATACCTCAGTTACAACTTCTAAAAAGGCTCTATTACGTAGTCCTACTGGCACTGCATTCCAATGCAGACTGGGTGCTGAGAGAAACGTTTCGCAGGGTTAGAGGGAGAATGACGAACATAAATATTACATACAAATAAATATTTAGACTTCAAAAAATAACGTTTGGTTTTGAAATCTTAAACATTTGGAAGATGTGAGTGAAGTAACCAATGGCAAAGTTAAACATGCTTTGTTTTAGTTTTTGCTGGGAATTCAGGTTGATTTGGATTGTTCCTGCAAGGAAAAGAAGTATACCTTTTACTCTGTAATTGACCTGTAAATTAGTCCTTGATACATAAATAATTTTACAGTCTAAAATGTGTCTGTTTACGAGCAAGGGTAGATGGAAAAACCCAGATACATTATTATTAACAAATACAACATTTGACATAGAACACTCTCAATATTTCATAATCAAAATTTTAAAAAATTTATCAAGGTTTTATTTTTCCAGCTAAAACGGATAGTCTCCCTCCATTTCAGAGCTCAAAAGGTCGTTTTTCATTTAGCGCAGCAATCCCCTTATCACAGTCTCTCAGAGTGTGGAGAGACTGCCTATCTTCACGAGCCAGCAGTCTGAAGCTTTCTCCGCAGGAATTAGCGTCAGACAAGGAGCCCCACAGGGCATAGATTCCTGCCAGCAGCAAACCTACTATGTCCATAAGCTAACACACTGACACACACGCACACACACCATTAATAACCACCTAGCTAACCTTTTGTTTCGGTTATATGTCTCCGGCCACATTGCCTTAACAACAAGCTTAACAAAAGAGCCAAAAGGGTGTGTTTTTAATGGCAGGCGAAACAAAAGCTGAGTGAGAAAATTGTTTAAAAAGTCCAACACGTGGAGGCTAAATCAACATCTGTGTAATGGTCCAGTAATTGGTCCTGCCTGCCATACTTTAGCCCTTGAGTGAATAGCAGACATATTGAGAAAATTAACAGGCTGTTCAAACCTAACCTTTAGAGCAGAATTATTTCCTTACCCCTGCTTCAAAGGTCAGGCTACTACTGTTATTTTTTATATCACTCTGTTCAACTAGATTCAATACTTTGATTGGACAAGTTCTCGATGGGGACATCAGTTGAAAAGAGACGTTAAAATGTACCTTTGTAATTGTAGTCTCTGCATAGTTGTTTCTTTAGCTACACGGGTGTTTTTATTATGTTGACAGCACTACAGTATGGCTCTCTTACTTCATTTGCTGTACTGACTAATGTATTTTTCCTCACTTCTCCATAGGTTCTTTATGTTGTTGTTTTCGTCAGGGTTGGCAAGCTGCTCGGCTCTATACCCCCACACACTACCTTCTGTGACAGGAAAAACCAAGTTCAAAACGATCTGGTCCTGCTGAATGCGGCCCTGGTGTGTGTATGAGAAGGGGATGGAGGGACAGGCTGGCTGGCTGAAGGGGCCTGCTGCCTGCTGTGAGTGTGTCTGCAGACCTGAGGCCAAGTAGAGTGCAGAGATCAGGGGAGTGGGGACCCACCACTGCAGGTGCAGCCCCTTGGAAGTGCAGCAAGACCCATGAATGGCAGCAATTCAGGACCAGCCCCATTGGGCCTGTTCTCCAGGCCCCAGCGCTAATCCTGGGCCCTAATCGGATTATGTAAATTTCTACTCCACACAGAGATACTTTTATGGAAAGCTGCATCTTTGAGAAAACACTTGAAGGACGTAAAAAGAACAGTAGCAGTTGGTTAAACTAGACGTGGTTAAATAAAAAAACATCTGAAACTGAGGTTGAAAGTGGGAGGCAGAGAGAGGGGATATGGAAGAGGAGTGGCGAGGAAGAATGGTTTTAGAGAGATGGTTTGGTATGCGCTCATGCTTGTGACCCAGGGAAGGACTCTACTTTCACCCGCCTGGCTCGTTCCCCATGCTCCCTTTTGTAATTTATGTGTGGCCCCTGGAATGGATCAACAAGATTACCATAGTCATAACAAAACTCACATTGTTAAACTGTCAATCTGGATATGGTATTTCTGGCCCAATCAGAGTGAATTAAATGGCAGCAGGACTGGCAATATCAAAGTTTTACTGAACTGGCTACCCATGGTTGATGTTTAACCAACCGTAACAAGTGTCCAGAATTGTAAGGGTAGGATCAGGCAGGGAAACATCTCAGTTTCATCTCAATAGGAATTTATTTGTAAGCGTAAATGTAACCTTTAATAGTCACGTTATGTGTTAAAATTATTAATAATTTAATGAAATGACCAGGGTTGCAAAGTGAGGTTATATTATTGGAAACTTTCAGAGTTTACCAGTTAACTACCAGAATGTTGGTATCTTTCAAGGATTTTATATAATCTTTCACAAGACTTCTAATGGCACGTTTGGGTACCTCAGATTATCACAGGTGTCTGTAATTATCTCTTGTCCTCTGTGTGGCCTTATCACATGTAAAATATATGAAATAATTGAACAAGATGATTTTAAAATAGATAATAGAATGAGAAAGCTGTGAACATCCTAAATAAAAACCATCAATTCAGTGAATTTAGTTTTCAGCATGAAATATGCTTTCCATTTTTTTACACTGTTTTATTAATTTTACTATATCAATATGTGTTTGTTGTCGATGTTTTGGTGTAGGACTGGTGGCAGTTGTGAAAAATGTCAATCGTTGGAAGAGTTTCTTTAAAAAAAATTGATGCTTTGTCATTAATTGGGCTATTTTCTCTTGAACCATATGGTCTATCTAATAGAAACTCATATAAAAAAGTAATACTATATATCGATATCTTTTTTTAAAGTGATTCAAGTACAAATTACCAAAGTTATGATTGATTGCCATAGATTTTCTGTTGATTACCAAAATTACTGAAGATTCTGGTAGCTTTGGTAAATTACCGGTAGCTTTGCAACCCTAGAATTGACTCAACAAAAAGTTGTGGATGATATGAAAGCAAAGTTTCCAAATACTCTTTCAAATTGTTAAACATTATTGTATGATATTATGTATTTGTATGTTTACCCCTAACCTCATTTTTCTAATATATTGGTCATCTATTTGTTTACAGACAGAATAGAACATCCAGCACAGCGGTCTGTGTCTGGAAACATCTCTCTTGAGTTGAACACCTCACACAATGCAGCAGACTGAAGGAGAGGCTCAACGACAGCACACGTCACACAATAGGGGCTCACTCTGCTATAAAATGTGAGAAGCGTGCGCTAGCCTTTCCCCTCTCTCCATCCCTCCCTCTCACACACAGTCATCAGAGAGTATGAGAAGGCTGGACTGACTGGACGGACTATACACAGGACTGGGTTACTGCAGCAGGAGTACACACTTCTACTACCTGATACCTCTGTCTGCACGCTAAAGCACTTAACAGGTGAGATCACGGACAATAAGTGGATTCGTTTTTTTTTCCTCTGTTGAATTTCATGTTGTGGAATTGTTGGAGTAAGGAACTGGTGGAATTACAATTCTTATGAAATGTTAAGAAATCTTAATGTTGTTAAGATAAAATAAATGATTATCAGTTTGTATTCATGAGTGTACCATATTAGAAATAGATAGTTCTTCAAATACAGCCAAAGTGTAATTATTTGTATGTATGCGAATAATGCCGTAACACAATAGCACAAGCATCCTCTATGCATTGACTGAAGGTCAGACATTTTCCACAAACATCTATTTTCATTATGGTATTTTTCATCTTCTGAAGATGAAACTGAATTCCAATGTCAAATGCATTCTATTTGTCATACTTAAACTATATTTTACATCTATTACTTTCCATTACAGTGTTAATGCGTCATATTTCAGTTATCGTTTAGATTCTCTGGTGCCACATTTTATGTGATACCACCATATAGTGTTTCTGTCTAGGGTCTGCGCTAGAAATGGCACCCTACTGAACAACACCTGCCGTCTATTAGAACAGCCCCATGGGAGTTTGAATTGTATGTACATTTCTCTCGAAAACACTCTCCTCTTCTCCTCCCTCCAGGAGAGCCGCACCATGACCAGAAAGGTGTTCACCAACACACGGGAGCGCTGGCGGCAGCACAACGTCAACACTGCCTTCGCTGAGCTCCGCAAGCTCATCCCCACCCACCCACCAGAGAAGAAGCTGAGCAAGAACGAGATCCTGCGGCTGGCAATGCGTTACATCAACTTCCTGGTGCAGCTGCTGGAGAGCCAGAGTGGCCAGCCTGCTTCACACTCCCCCACAGCCCTGCTCACCTTCCTCAGGGGCAACGTGGAACGTCTCCACTCATCCTCCCAGACCTGGGGCCTGGCCAGCGACACTGACGCCCTCTCCCCTGGATCAAGCTGTGACAGCACCGAGGCCTGGTAGTGTGCCTGCTGCAGTTTCCTCTGATGGGTGATCATCTACAACTCCCTGGGTGAAACTGTCACAAGGCCCCCATTCATAGACTCCATTTTGGTTCTGTGACACTTGAGGAGTACAGTGTTGGTTGTGATGGCAAGCAGAAGATATTTGTGGACGATGCCCTTCCTGCTGAATTAAATAGATTGAGATGGATTTATTTAGCTACACTCTTGATGTTGACATTATGACACGGGAGGATGGGAGCCTTGTGAAATGTAATCTGTAATCTGCATGGATGTAGCTTGGATGTATTCCCCCCTTCATGTCAGACATGTATTTTTATCTTGTCGGTGGGGAAAGATGTCCACATCAACAACAAAAAATGTTTTGAAATAAAAAATAAGGATATAAAGGATCATTTAAGGGAATTTATTTGGGAAAGACATTTCAGGAAAGATAAAGTCTTGTCCAATTCACCAAGGACTGCAATCTAATTACAAAATGCAAAGGGCACTTTCTTTTGTTCAAATGACAATTTTATGATGAGACTGATTAATGACCTTGCTTATTAGCAAATCAATAATTATTACGCATTAATTGACTATTTATTGGGACGACAGGATTGAGCTGCATGATAACACAACTGACAATCCTCTTTGAAATATGTTCCAATTGTAGGACTATATTGTGTGAACAGATAACAGGAATAGTTTTTGTCTGTCCATTCAAGTATTTATTAATCTTGCTCTTTTTGTACAATAAGCATGTCATGTAACCAAAGATTATTATTTAACCATCATTTGTCAAGGCTATTGTGATTATTTATTTTTTGTAAACTATGTTGGTTAATATTAAGTTGTGAATATGTTATTTATTACAACTATTTAATAATGGTTTGTTAATAAAAAAAATATTTGAATTTATCAAAAGTAAGTACACATTAAGTACCATCCTCTTATTGTAAATAACCCTGGTATTCCATTGACACCATGCAACCATTTGTACTAATTTAACAAAGTGCCGAGCCAGGAAGTCAACAGTGCAGCTGCTCCCTATGTGTTTGTACTCGTCCATTCTGGACCCTCTGGTCTACTAATGCCCTTGTTTCCTCTCAATGGGGCCAGTGATGGCCGCGCCTCTGATTGTCCTCTACAAACCCTCTGACCACTGTGTGGACACAGAGACAACCCCTAACCTCTAAACCCTTATCTAGTGTCAGAGGGCAGAGAGAGGGGAAGAGAAAAAGGACAACTTAACTTGTGACCTGCAATCACACAGGTCAACATGTAGTCAAACCCTGATCACTGACCCAACAGGCAGATACAGCGCTGCTAGTCTTGAGAGGCTCCTATGGGCTCTTGAATGGAGTGTTTTTATCCCCTTTCTGTGACAAAATGTCAATGAAGTCAAATGCCAGTGTAGTTTACACAGGCTTGGCCATTTCTGTGTCCAATAACGTTTGAATTGGAATATGTCATTATTTGGATATTTGCCCTAGGTATGGATATGCACATATTAGATTAAACTTGAATTACTGAATTTCCCTCTAGGCTCTAATCATGGATTATTATGTAAGAACTATGAAATTAGATTTAGATAAATGCATAACCTTACAACACAATAAACATGTTTTGAGAAAAAATGCCATTTGTTAAATACACAAATTAACAAATCTATTTAGTCAAGTACCAGTAAGTACCAGTACCAATAAGTACCAGCAAGGTTCGATCCTAGGCCCCACGCTCTTCTCAATTTACATCAACAACATAGCTCAGGCAGTAGGAAGCTGTCACGCTGGTATAAAGGATTTTGGAGACAGGCGCAGGCGCAATTACCCGTAATACACAATATATATAGCACGCAGCATAACAGCTGGACCAACGCATAGGTACTCACACCACCAACAGACATGGGAACAATAACCGACAAAGACAGAGGGCACATATATAACATACTAATCAGGGGAAATGGGAACCAGGTGTGTGTAAGCAGACAAGACAGTCTGACAGTCTGATAATGAATCCCGTTCAGTGAAGCCTAGAAAGCCGGTGACGTAAACCTCAGGAACTGGTGAACAGAATGAGCATCAGTATCGGGGGGATCCGTAACAAAAGCTCTCTCATCCATTTATATGCAGATGACACAGTCTTATACTCAGCTGGCCCCTCGGATTTTGTGTTAAATGCTCTACAACAAAGCTTTCTTAGTGTACAACAAGCTTTCTCTCCCCTTAACCTTGTTCTGAACACCTCCAAAACAAAGGTCATGTGGTTTGGTAAGAAGAATGCCCCTCTTCCCACAGGTGTGATTACTATCTCTGCGAGTTTAGATCTTGAGGTAGTCACCTCATACAAGTACTTGGAAGTATGGCGAGACGGTCCGCTGTCCTTCTCTCAACACATATCAAAGCTGCAGGCTTAAGTAACATCTAGACTTGGTTTCTTCTATCGTAATCACTCCTCTTTCACCCCAGCTGCCAAACTAACCCTAATTCAGATGACCATCCTACCCATGCTAGATTAAGGAGACATAATTTATAGATCGGCAGGTAAGGGTGCTCTCGAGAGGCTAGATGTTCTTTACCATTCGGCCATTAGATTTGCCACCAATGCTCTTTATAGGACACATCTCTGCACTCTATACTCCTCTGTAAACTGGCTTCTTAGGCCTCACTCCCCCCTATCTGAGATCTACTGCAGCCCTCATCCTCTACATACAACACCCGTTCTGCCAGTCACATTCTGTTAAAGGTCCCCAAAGCACACACATCCCTGGGTCGCTCCTCTTTTCAGTCCGCTGCAGCTAGCGACTGGAACAAGCTGCAAAAAAAGCTCAAACTGGACAGTTTTATCTCCATCTCTTCATTCAAAGACTCAATCATGGACACTCATACTGACAGTTGTGGCTGCTTTGTGTGATGTATTGTTGTCTCTAATTTCTTGACTGTTGACTGTTGACTAATTTCTTTGTGCTGTTGACTGTGCCCAATAATGTTTGTACCATGTTTTGTGCTGCTACCATGTTGTGTTGCTACCATGTTGTTGTTATGTTGTGTTGCTACCATGCTGTGTTGTCATATGTTGCTGCCTTGCTATGTTGTTGTCTTAGGTCTCTCTTTAAGTAGTGTTGTGTTGTCTCTCTTGCTATGATGTGTGTTTTGTCCTATATTTATATTGTATATATATATATTTTTTTAATCCCAGGCCCCCGTCCCCGATGGAGACCTTTTGCCTTTTGGTAGGCCGTCATTGTAAATAACAATTTGTTCTTAACTGACTTGCCTAGTTAAATAAAGTTCAAACAAAAAATAAAGTAAGTACCCATTGTTACCTCCACATATTTTCCTATTAAATACAAAGAAAATATCAGTGAAAACAGTAATGTAAATTAAAGTGTCACCGATTGGTGAACAAATGTAAACAAAAACAAAACAGTTTCCTCGTTTCACCCATTGCATTGGCCCTGATGTCATCAACTAAGAAGACGATTATACCCCAAGGTCACACATCTAGAGCCCTAATCACCTAGCCTGGTTAAACCAGCCTGAATGCTGAGATCACCATTGTTTAACATTTAACCAGGCTACTAATCACCTATTGTCACTGTTTAAATCTGCCCCATGTCCTTTCCGTGCCAACAGGCTGCAACTACTGAGCTGAAGGGTAAACAGTGAGTTGGTGTAAGGCCTTTTCTCCACCACCATTAAACCTGCTAATGGTGTGTAAACGGAGCAATGTGCAGCTGCTGAACACAGGCATACAGCCCGTGGGAATGGACAGGTGACTGCTCTTAAAGGGATAGTTCCCCCAAATTACAACATTACATATTGGTTTCCTACCCTGTAAGCAGTCTTTGGACAATGTATGACAGCAATCCATGCGTTGGTTTAGTTTCCTTGGCACTGTTTACAAATGCTACAATTTTTGCATTTGTGGCACAAATTTCCTTCAAGTCAGGGTACTGATATGAGCAAAGGACATCTAGCCAACTTGACACAACTGTGGGAAGCATTGGAGTCAACATGGGCCAGTGTTCTGAGGGTGTTCTGAGGGCAAAAGAGGGTGCAACTCAATATTAGGAAGGTGTTCCTAATGTTTCGCACACTCAGTGTATATGGTAGAGAGAATGCACACATGATGCAATAAATCAATTTGTTGTTGCTCAGCAAACTATAGCACTCTTTTAAGGCCAAACAAATGTAACATTTTCAACACAACACATAGGCCTTCAGTGTAGTCATATTGAATCATTGTCTTATTTACAGACATTTATGTACATTCTTGGCAGAAAACATCGAATCACAGTAGATGCTTCCCTGACAACTTTTCAGCAGGATAATGTCAAACTCACTAGATACTGAAAATCAAATCTGTATTCTGCTCATCTCCTCATCCAAGAATATTTGCCTGATTGACTATTCTCTCCCAAGTACAGTGGTAATGGTCTATTGAGAGCACATTTCCTTATCTACGTCTAACACACTGTCTGAATCTGTTATCACAATGGACCAGATCAGTGCAGGCAAGCCCTCTCTCCTGGCTGAGGTGCCATGAAAAATATTTTCTGGAGCTGGGTGCCAACCGATAGGCCCTGAGCTCTTTATCCCCTTAAACCAATTCACACTGCATGTTTAAAATTTTCATCCTCCCCCTCCTCCTTCCCCATCACTTCCTTTCCTCCCCCTTTTTCCCTCCTCTCCATTGCTCTGGTCTTCCCCAGCGAGGACAGGGAGAAGAGGGCAGCCCAATGAGGGTTGGATGCAGATGCAGGCTCATCGGCGGAATGGGGACCCCATTCTTGGCTGGACAGCACCATCTCATCTGGAGCACTTTCTTATAGGGCCCACCACTGACAATCCCACATTCTAATCAGATTATGCAAATGTAGACTTCGAAAAGCAACACACTGTAACCCAAACCCAGGCACTGAGAGAGAGAGAGAGAGAGAGAGAGAGAGAGAGAGAGAGAGAGAGAGAGAGAGAGAGAGAGAGAGAGAGAGAGAGAGAGAGAGAGAGAGAGAGGCCAGAGGGAGGGAGTTTGGAGGGAAGTACCAGGGATGGTTAGAGAGAGAAAGGACAGCAGAGGCAACCATTTCGAGAATAACAACTTCCAATAAATTGTGTTCACATGTATATATCAAACACTACGCACTAAAAGCTCTACTGACCACATGTACTGTATACACCTACATCCTTCACAACAACAGTAGCCAAGGACCGTTATTTCCCAGAGAAAAACTTCCACAATACCACAGCTTCCTAAAGGCTGGTATACACTGTCTATTCACCCAACCCTGACTCTGGGAAAACTCTGTGGCCCCACACTTAAACCAGCTGCCGTATTTACCTGACAACTATGCTTCTACATCTCACTTGCTAAACAGAGATAGGGGCCTATAAAATAAACTATACTGTTGTTAGCGAGGAAGTTTAGAAATATCTATTGCCAAATGTAATAGTTCGTCACACGTAGTCGTAACACAAACATTTTGAATGATGACTTCTATACACTTTTATATTTGTTTTACTTTGTTGACTTTCTCTGTTTGTTGACTATTTTCAGATTTACAATGTAGGCTTTTACCTTTCACCCCCAAAGTCCGCCGGTTTGCTCTTCTACCTGGTGGCATGAGTTAAGATGAGTACTACTATGATTCAGAGTTCAAGTTCTTCAGTTAATGATTGCTTGACTTAAATGACTAGTTTAAAAAGGATTGATTATAGACCCTGTCTACACACTTACCATGAGGCTGGCAGAGAGCATACCGGCTTAAATAATCATACAGTTATGTATCATAGGGTGCATTGACTGTGGAAACATAATAGTTTGGCACACTGAAGGCAGTCACTGGATCAACTTCAAGCCTGTATTGGAGACTCTGCTAGACAGAGGACACAATGTTACAGTGCTGGTAAACAGTGCTTCTCTGTACATAGACCCCACAGAACGCTCTCGCTTCAGCTACCAACCCTTCAATGGCTCAGTCTCTGTGGAGGATTGCCTTGAGGAGTTCATACACTTTTCCATGTACGAGATGGATCACCTGTACTACTGGCAGATCCACTGGAGACTTGATGAACTCATACAAATACAAATTCAGCTAAACATGCAGATTGTGGATGGACTGTTAAAGTCAGAGAGCGTCATGGAGAGACTGAGAGAGGCCAAGTATGAACTTCTATTAGCTGATCCCATTTGGCCTGGCAGTGAGCTGGTGGTAGAGATGCTGGGACTTCCTCTGGTGTACATGTTTCTCTATCGCCCACACCAGGGAGAGGCTCTGTGGGCAGCTTCCGGCCTACCATTCTATGTCCCTAGTGCCATGGTAAAATGAACGGACAAAATTAATTTTGCTGAGACTGATGAATTTCCTGTTCTATGCGTCACAGGACATGACAATATACAGTCTTTGGCATGATATAGATGACTACTACTGTGATGCTATAGGTGAGCTGTTACAGTATCATTGGATGAGGTAGCCACATTTGATGATAACTACAGAGTAACATAGCATAGTGTATTTATTTATATTTAAATGTCGGTTCTAATGCAAATACCACTTACATTCTACTGATTTGTAGCCAATAACAACTTGTGCGATGATAGGAAACGCTGACCTCTGGCTGGTCCGTACATACTGGGACTTTGAGTACCCCCGACCTTTCCTCCCAAACTTCAAATTTGTTGGAGGAATCCACTGCAAGACCGCCAAGTTCTTACCAGAGGTAGGCTATGGCAAAAGCACACTTACCTTAAATCAGCATCACTACAAAACATTTTAAGTATATCAACGTCAATCTGTCCTCACAGATATCCGTTTGTCTTCTCCACAGCATCCGTTGAATACACAATGTAATTCTAACTAAGCCTACAAAGTACATTATGGTCATGTTTTAGCCATGTCATGTCATAGTCATGTCAATGTCATTACGCTCTGGATAAGAGCGTCTGATAAATTATTCAAATGTAAATGTTTGAAACAGAACAATACAAAGAGCTAGATATATTCTTTCAGCAAATTTTATTTTTTGCTCGTTGAGGTCTGTGAGAATCAACCTCCTGAAGTTGTCTTGATATTGAGAATCTGTGTGGTTTCTGTGTAACTAACTTCACTGGGCCCCTACAGATGGAGAGGGTAGCTGTTTACCAACTCTTGACTTGGTCCAAATAAAATGATTACATCTTATTCCGTCCTGAGAGAAGGTCCATCTGTAAATGACATCCTAACTCTGTTTCTCTTTCTAAAAACCTTTCTTTATTTTCTCCCTCTCCTTCTAAAGAAATGTTGGCAAAATCAAATCAAATTAACCTCTACCTTCAGCCAACCAATCTCTGTGACAATGTATAGTTAGTAGCACGTCATTGATATTGTTTTTATCCATTTTTCCCTGCTTGCAACGAATGGTTTTGGTGAGTAACATTTCTAGTGTTCTGACTGTAATATCCATTGTTTTCATTCATTTCATATCATGTCCACAAAATCAAAACGAGCATAACCACGATTACAACAACGATCGCAGCCACGATTACAACAACGATCGCAGTTACAACAACGATCGCAGCCACGATTACAACAACGATATTACAACAACGATCGCAGCCACTTACAACAACGATCGCAGCCACGATTACAACAACGATCGCATATTACAACAATGATCGCAGCCACGATTACAACAACGATTACAACAACGATCACAGCCGCGATTACAACAACGATTACAACAACGATCACAGCCACGATCACAACAACCATCACAGCCACGATCACAACAACGATCGCAGCCACGATTACAACAACGATCGCAGCCACGATTACAACAATGATCGCAGCCACGATTACAACAACGATTACAACAACGATCACAGCCGCGATTACAACAACGATTACAACAACGATCACAGCCACGATCACAACAACCATCACAGCCACGATCACAACAACGATCACAGCCACGATTACAACAACGATCACAACCACGATCACAACAACCATCACAGCCACGATTACAACAACGATCACAACCACGATCACAACAACGATCACAACAACGATCACAACAACGATTACAATGCTCTCTCAGGAAAAAAAGCTTTAAATTAGGTTCTGCTTATAAAGACTTCATAGTGCCTTCATAAGCTCTACATAAAAGTGTTACTAAGCATCTATAACCGTATTCCGTGCTTTATAAAGGGTTCATAAATATTATTATTTAACATGATTATTTAATCTTTACTTAACTAGGCAAGTCAGTTAAGAACAAATTCATGTTCACAATGACGGCCTACCCCGGCCAAACCCAGATGACGCTGGGATGATTGTGCGCCGCCCTATGGGACTCCCAATCCCGGCCAGATGTGATGCCTAAGACCGCTGTGCCACTTGGGAGCAACCTACAGAAACACTTGATGAAACCCCCAACCTATAGAAACCCCCAACCTACAGAAACACTAACCTATAGAAACACCCAACCTATAGAAACCCCCAACCTACAGAAACACTAACCTTTAGAAACACCCAACCTATAGAAACCCCCAACCTACAGAAACACTTGATGAAACCCCCAACCTACAGAAACACTAACCTTGATGAAACCCCCAACCTACAGAAACCCCAACCTACAGAAACACTAACCTTGATGAAAGCCCCAACCTACAGAAACACTAATCTTGATGAAAGCCCCAACCTACAGAAACACCTTGAGGAAAGCCCCCAACCTACAGAAACACTAACCTTGATGAAAGCCCCAACCTACAGAAACACTAACCTTGATGAAAGCCCCTAACCTACAGAAACACTAACCTTGATGAAAGCCCCTAACCTACAGAAACACTAACCTTGATGAAAGCCCCAACCTATAGAAACAAGCCACCAAATCCAGAACAAATTTCTTGAGGGCTTAGCTGAGATGGTACAAAGTGAAAGAAGGTTTTTAGTGTAATTTCAGATGAAACCAAACGAACGTCTTTAGTTGTGAGGTGCTATTACAACGGGGCCATCCATGAAAGCTTAGATGCAGCCGGTCTCACATTTGATTGCCTTGAAAAACACGGTCTGGACTACAGAAATGATCTGGTGGGGCAAGGCTGTGACGGTGAGATGAGCGGAAAGCATTCTGGTGCGTCTGCACGGATTAAAAACAGTGCAAGATTAGCATTTTATGTGCACTGCAATGCACATTGTTTTGAATTTGGTTCTTGTCAATGCTGTCAAAATCAGTGCCAGAGGCTGTTAACTTTTTTTCTCTCCTGCAGAAGCTTTATAAAACTTAGTATACGTTCATCTCAAGTGGCTCGCCGTTCAGAAAGACCTGAAACCGCAGCAGCAGCAGCAGCCCGGGGAACCACGGAGACTTACGGATGTGAGGTTGGCATGCGGATACATGGCATGCCGTAAAGCTGAGGGACAGGCTTCAAGCAGTTCTGAGAGAGCTACAGGACATTGAAGAGATTGCAGAGCACTGTAAAATAAGTGTACAAACAGTGTGTGTAAAGACAGCCTAAGAGAAGCTTAAGATTTCACAACTCACTGTAGGACAGAAAAAATAATGACCAAAGTGATGGTGAAGAGCTTCCATAGAGCTGTCTTTTATCAGGTGCTTGACAGTCTCACCGCTGAGCTGCAGAGGCGTTTTTCAAAGAAGAACTGTGAGATAATGCAACGGTGTCCAGCCTCTCAACCCAAACAGTACAACTTTCTTGAATGAGGAGCTTCTGTTTGCCTTTGCTCAGACCTACGTGTCAGATTTAGAGGACCTCCTCAACATGGACGAGTTTGTGAAACATTTTGCCAGTTCTCACCAGAACCACAGAATTATGCTGTTTTAAAATCTACCAGGGATAAATTTGGCCCTTAGGCGTTCCCTCTGGTCGTGATTAACAGCTGCTCTGTGTACTAGCTAGCTGACATTCTGAAAGCATACATCCAAAGGGTTTTATCAGTTGGTAGAGCATGGCGCTTGTAACGCCAGGGTAGTGGGTTCGATTCCCGGGACCACCCATACGTACAATGTATGCACACATGACTGTAAGTCGCTTTGGATAAAAGCGTCTGCTAAATGGCATATATATATATATATATATATATATATATATATATATATATATATATATATATATATATATATATATATATATATATATATATATATATATATATATATATATATATATACAGTAGAGTTATCTTTATGGCTCTGTAGTGAAGTGAGAGGTCTACTGTCCCATTAGGCCCTGGAGGAGTTTGTGCAGAGCTCTGGAGATCACGCCATTGTTGTGTTCACTCTGGGGTCCATGATCAGGAACATGACCACAGAGCAGGCGGATATGATCGCCTCATCCCTGGGACAGATACCACAGAGCAGGCGGATATGATCGCCTCAGCCCTGGGACAGATACCACAGAGCAGGCGGATATGATCGCCTCAGCCCTGGGACAGATACCACAGAGCAGGCGGATATGATCGCCTCAGCCCTGGGACAGATACCACAGAGCAGGCGGATATGATCGCCTCAGCCCTGGGACAGATACCACAGAGCAGGCGGATATGATCGCCTCAGCCCTGGGACAGATACCACAGAGCAGGCGGATATGATCGCCTCAGCCCTGGGACAGATACCACAGAGCAGGCGGATATGATCGCCTCAGCCCTGGGACAGATACCACAGAGCAGGCGGATATGATTGCCTCAGCCCTGGGATAGATACCACAGAAGGTCAGAGAGAACCTATAGACCTACAGTAGAACATTCCCTAAGCATATTTGTTCTATTACTGGTTCTTATTTACAGCAAACCAAGTAGACGTGTTGCATCTGTCTTGTGCAGCCTGTGTAAGATACTTAAACAGTTCAATATAAAATATAATAAAGTATAAATAACATATAAATATGTCCCTGTCATGGCCAGATTCTGTGAAGGCACAGTGAGGAGACGCCTGAGACTCTGTCTCCCAACACCAGAGTGTACAACTGGATCCCACAGAACGACCTGCTGGGTAGCTATAGGTTTTTTATAACAAAGACAATAATTCATTTTTATGCCTGTTTGGTATAGTGCATAAACCAATCTACTCACCAGTGTGATGTTGAACATCATTATTTGAGACTATCTTTGGAATATCTACAATTAGGAATACTTGTTTCTGTTCTAGAAGGCCACCCAAAAACTAGAGCCTTGATCACCCATGGTGGAACCAATGGAATCTATGAGGATATTTACAATGGGGTTCCCATGGTGGGTATTCCTATGTTTGCTGACCAGCCAGACAATATGATCCATATGAAGGCCAAGGGAGCTGCTGTCATCATGGACTTCAACTCCATGCAAACCTGGGATCTTGTGGATGGACTCAATGCTATGATCAATAACCCATCGTAAGTTGTCATTTTCACAAACATTTATTTTGCTACAGAGTACAGAGTAAATGAGCAACTAGTTTGCTATCACATGAATACACATCTTTATTAAATATATTACATAAATAGAAGGCCCTATGTATTCTCGGTCATCTGAGAATTGATCAACAGGTATAGGGAGAACGCCATGAGGCTGTGCAGAATCCATTATGACAGACCGCTCTCTCATTGTTCTGGCTGGAGTTCACTATGAGAAACAGAGGGGACAGGCTCCTGAGGTTCCAGGCCCACCAGCTCACCTGGTACCAGTACCACAGCCTGGATGTGCTGGCTCTGCTTCTGGCTGTCCTGCTGCTCCTAACCCTCTTCTTCATCAAAACAGGCTTCTTCTGCATCAGGAGTTGCTGTTATGGAACCAAGTTTAAAAGCAAGGCAGAGTGACGGCTTCAGCCATATAAATACAATGAATAGAATGGACATCTCTATTCACGTCATTTATGGCATAATGGGTGGACTGGAAGCCTTTGAGTGGACACTTTGAGTGTACACTTTGAGTGTACACGTAAGAGCAGGAAATAAAAGCAGTAAGTAAAAACACCAAATGTGTTGTGATTTGTTAAATCAACTGACATTACAAAAAATACATTCCATTGCATGAGCCACATCAGTTAGCATCATTTGGATGAACATTCTATATTACCATGGAAATTATTGCGTCACAATACAAGGCAGCAATTGAGTGTACCCATGAGTTTATCAGTCAAATAGCCAGGGTTAGAGGTTCCTTGCCCGTCTGTTCATTCAATTTTGTTATTATTTCAATACTGTTACTTGACTTTCTTCCTCATCAGGGAGCAGTGATAGCCACCAAACAGAATCAGAATGTTTTGTCTCATATTGTACGTTCCATTTATTTTATTTAACGTTTGCGTTCATTGCCTGGTTGTAGAGGAAATGAAAGGCTTTACACAAGTTGGACCAGTTCTTTCAAAAGAACTGTGTTAAATAATTATTGTAATAGTTTATCCGTGACACCGAGGTTTTATGTATCATCACATAACATCTGAAAGTGTTGAGGACTGTAGATAGACTGGGGAGGGGCCCGTTTCTTGCTCACATTGAGTTTATTGGATGTTGGACTTGACTAATCTCCTCAGGTGTCACACACAGCTATGAAAGCATGATGCTGCAATTTCCATCAACCATGATCATAATAACAATAATACCCCACAACAGATTTCTTTACTGTGCTTTTACTTTCAATATATATATATTATTCTTTCCCAGTGTTGAGTGCATCCCCAAATAATAATTACATTGGCATAAGAGACTGAGAAGCATAACATTGAACAAAGATTAAACAAAAATGAATTCCATCAAAAAACTAATGTACATAACAAATATAATTTCCCACTCCAGGCCTACCCAGACCATTTGAAGAAATGAGCCAACAACACTTCCCCTTTATACAAATAAGTGACATTTTAACATACATCTCTGTGATTTCATGAATAACGAAGGTGGGCGATGCCAGTTTTATTCAGATCACCATCGTTTAGTTTTGCCATCTTCTTTGACCTTCCACAGCATGAGCTCCATACAGGCAGCAGCATCTTCTGCTGAGTCATGGCCACCCACTGGAAGAGACAGGAACAATGCCATACACACTGTTACTGCAAGACTAATGTAGGCCTGGATATATCTTACATGTATCGGAAAGCCTTGGGATCAGGAATGATTCTCACATTAGTGGATACATGTTTTAGGACTGTAGCCTCCTACGCAACACAAAATATTCTCTCAGATTTCCCTTCTCACCTGTAACGTTCCTTTTTATTAGTGTTCTAAGAACATTTTTAATGTAGTGAATGGACAGAATTGGGATTGTGAAATATTTTTCATTAAGAACATTCATGCAACATGTCTCCCTGATTTCACCATGATCAGTTTGACAGTATAATAAAAAAAAACTTTAATGACACACAGTAGATGGACATCCTCCCCACTGCCAGACTTGTTTGTGTTTGACCCACCACTCTCCTGGATGATCCTCCTGAGGTAGTCTGCTGTCAGATTGTGGAGGGTCATCTTATGAGGCAGGCCCAGGCGGTGGGGGAACGACACAGAGGTGTCCACCACGGTGCCATGGAGCAGCTGAGACAGGCAAGGTGACAAACTTTATGGGCCAGTTTCCCAGACACAGATTAGGCCAAGTCAGGACTAAAAAAGAATGCTCTAAAGAGGATCGTAGTAATGTTGTTTTATTTGATGTATCGAAAAAAAAAAGACTGATATTGACTTTCCATATCAGTGTCCATTCACTAATAAATAGTTAAATAATGCAACACAACTCACCTTCAGTGCACAGAGGTCAGATTCCAAGCCGTAGCCGATCAGTATAGTCTCAGCACTGACAAAGCTCAGTAGAGTCTCCTGAACGTCTCGGATGGACGAGCTTGTTCCCTTCACATCAGCTTCATTGATGCCTGAAAACCTGAGTAAAAGAGAGCAATAATGACTTCCATGCCATCCTTGTCAAAAATACTGGATTAAATAAAAGCAGTCTGTCAAGATTCAATATTAATTATGAAGTGTTATGTGGCCTTACCTGGTGTTGTAGTCAATGACGTCATTATCAGGTTTCACAAAGGTGTCATAGATGACCTGCAAACTGGAGTTGACAACAGTCACTCTGGCCAGCTCCAGACCTTGAGTGGTATAGCACTGAAGAAAAATAAATGTATTAGTCATACAATACACTTCACCAGATCACTAGTGTGGCAGTGTGGACATTGATATTCAAAACACACTGACCCAACCTTAATTGGCATGTCATGTAAAATGTTGCCTATGAATTCCATAATGTGACTGTTGAATCTCACCATTTCACAGTCGACTGAGAACACACCCGGGCATCCCTTGTCAGAGGCAGGCCTTGGAAGGGTACTGACAAAGCCATCCAGGCTAACTGCATCATGGACATGCAGCTGAGGGGAAGACATATGTGAGCAATACAAAATGTTCCCTGACATCTTTGACGGGTCTTCAGGAAAATAAGTGTGATGCACCAGTCATCTTCTTACCTTGAAGACTTGGCATCCAGGACACCCAGCCACACCTTCACAGCAGCTGTAGCGTGTTTCCACTCCACCTGGAACTGTACAGTAATAGCAAGTTATTAAATATCTGTATTCATACATTTAGAACATACTATAACGTCCTCTCACCCTTCTTCTCAACTCCTTTCCCATAGTGGTAGTTGCACTCCTCCTTGCGAGTGTGCTTTCCCACTTGGTTCACAGAGTAAGTGGCCCCACAACGACAGCAAATCCTCTTCAAAGCTTTTCCCCCAGAAACAAACAAAAACACAAGTTACCAATTCAGGAGTTAAACAGAGCCCTGAAAGCAAAGACATTATAAAGCTGGAGTATGCCCTCTTCTGGAATGGGGAATGATGAAAAGAACATGAAGAACAGGTCCATGTTGACTACAATACCCAAGGTAGACCAGTCCTAGTGAAATGACTCATACCACAGGCCTAAATGTAATATATGAACCGTTGAAGCCAGTTCCAATGCTTTCTTTCATTGTTCCCCTCTAAATCAGGGACTAATTCAGAACTGGGACAGCAGGTGGGTGCAATTCATTATCAGCAACAGAGAAACAGTACGCTCAGTACCTCCAGGGTTGGATTTGAATACCCCTGGCCTATTGATGTATTTTACATGCTTGCTACAGGCAATACTGTAGCTCAGTTGGTAGAGCATGGCGCTTGTAACGCCAGGGTAGTGGGTTCGATCCCCGGGACCACCCATACGTAGAATGTATGCACACATGACTGTAAGTCGCTTTGGATAAAAGCGTCTGCTAAATGGCATATATATTATTATATTATATTACATGCCTATGACCAAATGTCACATTCCAAAAGGTAAATTTTTACATTTGGTCATTACTCAGCAATATAGACCTGAACAATGCAGTGCGTCATACTGTACTCACGATCAGTGATTCCCTTTTTATAGTCTTCACGGTACAATATGGCACTGCCAGATTTCTCTGGGTGCTGAAGAGGATAGTTATTCTCCGTCAATATCTCCTCTGACAGAATGTGCTCTTTCAAACTGTCATACAATGCAACATCTCCTTCAGCAGAAAGTGAATAGGAAAGCTAAATGAGTCATGGAAGTGTCAGAAAGGCAGTCAGGATTTTGATATGAAACATAGCATAACTTAGAATAAAATCTTATCCTTTAATGAAAATGTGTGTTGAGGAATGCATGATACCATTTCCCCAAAGTGCTTTTTCATTGAGTGGAATATTTCCTTTGGACAACTGGACATTAGTTTCATTTCCAGCTGCAAAAGAACAGACAAGAAACAATTCAACTAGAGTTGCGAAGCACCAAATGTCCTTCGTTTAAATCTGTCCCACCACAACATATTTAACAATATAATACTATTGCAAGTAATCAAAAAGCTATTTAGAATACATTCACTCAGTTGCTGTAGATTCCCACCTTTGACAGAGACAGAGCTCTGGTTCTTCAGCCTCTTCAGTGCATTCACTGCAACACTCAGATACTTGAGTTTGTTGATGCTGCGATCATACACAGTCTTCTCCTCAGCAAGAGCCTAAAGTATAAATCACACTGTCACAGCTTCCAACATAAAACAATAGGTCATGGCAACAACATGTATGACAATTCCCATTTAATATAATCATGGCTAATAGAAATGTTGACTGCCCTGGGTCAAACCTTTTCAAAAGCATCTTGTACAGTGACGGACGTTTTGAGGAATTCCTCTACAAACAGGTTTACATAGCGCTGCCGTACGTCATGTGGGACTTTGGCGCTGACCTCAGGACGCATCTTGGCTTTACGTTTGGTAGGAATGGGCTGGGAGGACAAAAGCAAAGTAATGATTTTTTACTTGAAAAGCAAAACAAAAATGACCTTGCCATGCACAGTTTTTTTAGAAAAGATATGAATGCAAGCGCTAATGAAAATAATCTGCTCAGTAATGTGCTACTGTGTCAATACAAAGAAACCCACTAAAGCCATTTCATTCCACCTCTACATTATGTTGGTACTCACCTTAGCAGGGATATAGGCAGTAGGCTGAGGTTGTACAGGAACAGGTGTAACTGGAGTATGGACTGGGGTATGGACCGGGGTATGGACCGGGGTATGGACCGGGGTATGGACCGGGGTGACTGGAGAATTAGCTGGAGTGATGGGCAGAGTGTAGCTTCCCTCTGGGAGGATGAAGTGCAGGTTGTTGCCCACCTGGATGGCTGTTCCCACAGGTATGATGTTCACACAGGCTAGCAGGGAAAATATATAACCAATAACTTAGTATCATGTACAGATGGAAATAAGATGCATATAATATAGATGAAATCTTCTGATACATAAGACAAAAAATATGTACAATAGGATATACATGCCAACTGACTGGAGGAGTGCATTTTCACCTCAACATCACCCTGTTGTACTTTATCATTTACAATGTCAAATTGCAGTGGTTGGTACATTCCTCACACAAACAAAAGTATAATTTACATGTTAAAGTTATGGACTCTTACAGTTTTGCATAGTAGCTTGGTGAGTTGGCTGGTGAATGAGGTATTGAACTGGATGGTGGGTGGCCTGATGACTGGCCTGATGAGCAGGAGAAGGCAGCATCACCATTTTTCTCTGCGAGTTGGAGATGAACGCCTGGCCTCCTTTCAGAGCAGCGGACAAAACAGAGGCCCTCTGCTGCAGCTGCTGAATCTTAGAAGGGTTGGACAACTGGGGGGCTCCTCCACGGAAAGGAACGATCACCTGGGCTTTGCTTTTGCCCACCGGTGGCTGAAGGACAGGAAGGCAGTCAATTACAATAAGTAAAATTTCATGAATCACAGTTAATAAAGTCATTCATATGCTTGAGTTGTAGCCTTCAATAGTGTACCTCAGTATATCTGGACACATGGGCCACCCTCTTCCTGGGTCCTGGCAACAGTTTGGGTTTCACTGCTAACCCTGGTGTCTCCACATCCACAGCTCCTACCTAAAACACACAATGACAACATTTTCCTATCTCCCCATCTCCAGTGAACTGTACAATTAGCCTACCCAATGTCTATTTGCATGCACTTACAGGTGTACAAGCCTGGTCTGTCGAACCCTCTTCACCCTTGTTGGCTTCCTCCATGAAGATACGATAGCATTCCTCCATTGTGTCACTATCAGATAACTCTGAATACTCGAGCTCCTCAGAATTTGAATCAATAACAATGTGTTCATTCATTGCTTCCACAGTAGGCTGCTCTAAAGGTGCAGATTGTAATTCTACTCCATTAGTCCCTGACGCAGTTGGCCCATATAACAGCTGGCATTGGGTGAAACCCACAGTAGTGGCCGCTTGCTCTACAAAGTTTGCTCCCGGAACTGGACTAGGCAGGGAGAAATCAAGCCCTGGCGTTTGGCTGGGTATTTTCTGCAGACATGGCACTGATGATACACTTTGTACAGGTGACCAGTAACTCTGAGCAGAGCTCTGTGCTACTGGCTGCTCACTTCTCTGAGTCTCAATGGGGAGTTTATGGGGGGAGGAGACAGAGGGAGGGACTAAAACATTATGAGGTAGTGAAGATATATGTCCATATGAGACTTCATTGGGTTGAAGATGGTTACTGTTCTCAACACAGTTGTGGGCAAGCTCACGTTCAAGCAATCCAGGCTCTGTCATCAGTAAGTTGACATCAGTCTTAACTGGCTCATTATGGTGGCGTGTCTGTAAGGATGATAGACTCATTTTGAGAGTCACAGGTTCTGGGACACAGTTGTTTTCCACAGTGACTTCAGCCTCTTGGTAACAAACTATTCTCTCACTTTCGCTCCTCAGGTTTTCCAAGCATTTGGACAAGTCATCGAATACACTCTCAGCACTGGGTTCACCATCATTTCCCCGACTAGCGGAAACACTAGATAGGCCATAAGTGTTGAGGTTATCATCTTTCACAATCTCAGACACTGCAGGTGGGGATAGGACTTCGACTACTTCAGGACAAGGAGTGGACACAGGAAGTGGAATACTAAGTGGAGCATGAGCCACAGTAGGAACAAAAACAGGGTGGACTTCCTCTTTGATTTCCTGTGATTGGTTTGTGTTGATCTTACAGGGCTTCTGAGCCCGACACTTCTTTCTATCGCTCTCCAGAGGTGGAATATCAATGATGAGGACCCCTTCTTCTTCTTCAGAGTCATCAACTAGCTTGTTACTACTAGCTGGTGAGGCAGTGAACTCTTGAGAAGGTGGCTTAGTTTGGTCCTCCTTACAAACATTCTCTCTAGTCCTCTTCACACCTTGCCCACTTCTCACTTTCTGCTCATTACCTGGTTTGTACTCAGAATAACCACTAGATCGCAAAGAAGCTGAGAAGTTGGACAAGGGGTCGTATTCCAAATCAGTCCTGGGTTTGGAGTTGTCAACCACATACTTCCTCCGGGCAGGAGAATAGACTGGAGTTGACTGCCTGTGTTTAGACTTTACACTATTTCCATTCAGATCTTTACCTGGTGTTTCAGATTTGGCAATCAAGACTTTCTTGGACCCTGTTCTTTCACTGTCCACCTGCACAGTTTGGTAACGAGATAATCTCCTTTGCTCCTTCTCAACCTCATTCTTAACAGTCTCAATTTCTTTGTTGATCCTCTCCAACTCCAAAAGGCAAGGGTCTTTGGCTTCATTGACCTGTGGGACTCCATTAATGGAAGTGGAATGAGTTTTCCAAACACCTGTTCATGGAGAAAAAGTAAATAGAAAACTGATGTCATTAAGAAGATCAAACGACATAAGATTACTACACACATGCCATACTATTTTTCCAAAGTGAATTTTATTTTATTTTTTAAATGCAGCCACCTCGCATAATTCCTTACAACATGGTCAGGGCAGGTTGATGCGCTGCAATTAGGTTATAGGCAGACTTGAAAATAAGTAATCCGGTTTCAAATTGATGGGCTACTGCCCATTTCCACTTGAGGATGTAATGTGGCAATTAACAAGTATGCCTTTTTGGAAAACTATGGCAAAACTAAAGGCAAGCTGAAGAAAAAAAAATACTTCGGGGAATGGGTATTAAATTAATTACAATAATACCAGACTGACCTGCTGCTGTTACCGGTGACCCATAAAGGGTGTTGTCAAACATTCCTCGCTCGTCTTTGTCATGCTTGTACAGACAGTGGGGCCGCTTACAGTGGTCACGTCTGAAAAATGGACAGTCTATTTCAGCGAAGAACCCAATGGAAGACAACATCGACTACTTATAATGTATCTGTACTCCGGCTATATTTAATAACATTTATTCACGCGTGGTCGCTTTCCATCAATTGTCCACTCACAACACTATACACCTGTCATGACGTCAGTGCTACGTGAGTTTTATAGCATCAGTCGTGGCGCGGGACATTCTGTCAAAAAAATTTAGTGGACTGCCATGCGCAATCATTTAAATTAATGATGATGATGATCATGTGAAATAAATTCGCTGTGGTAAAGAGTCAAGCTAGAACATTTGAAATTAATTGACAGGGAATCCACCTGTAATTGATAAAGCTTTCCCGAGGCCTAAAACACAAATATGCCTAGTGGCTGGTGCCACCAAGTGGCTATGCCTGTCTTTCTACTCTGGAAATACTTCAGAACTGTAGGTGGTGCAAACGCGCTTGTTGCTGCTCAAGCCAACGAACCCAGAATCAGAAGAAGACATCCAAGAGACGTTCGTGTGTTGCGTGAAAAATCGAAACACTCAAACATATTCATATTAGATGTTTGAGTACATCAGAATGTTCTTGTTGTTTAGAAATGGACGTGGGTGTTGAGGACATTGATGAGGATGAAACTGACTGGAACAGCATTTGCTCGGACTTTGTTCAACCCCCCATGTTGGTAAGAAAACAACACAAGTGACACCAAATGACGGAAGCCAATTGCTTTGCTTACATTGCATGTTTAAGTGTAGTGAATAATAAGTGTGTAATGCTATACTCCGTGTGTAAACAGTGTTTGCCTACCATTTTCGGTTACTGTAACACTCCTTGGTCATGACTCTGTTCCATTGCATTAATGTTACACAAGAGTCATTGGACGAAGGCGTTCCCGAAGGGGAAAGTTTTGTTAAGACCCCTGATTCTCGGTTTGAACATTAACATGCATCGCTTGCACTACGGTTTTGGAAGCATACCGGACCTTATTTCATATCAGCGAGAAATAATTTTCAAAAAACAAAAGGTTAAATTGATACACACCTTGTTAATGTTCCCACACGGCAATATATCCATGTTACAGCGCTTGTTTACGGAAGACGAGGCTATCTAAGCATGCTCTGAACACCTGTGTGTAAGTGTAACTCGGGAAGTGTAGTTTCCTCGTATGGGGGCACCCATAGCTATATGGATCTGTGCAAAACCGCTACAGTAAGTGTATGTTTTCTGTGTGAATCATTTTTTTTCTCGCTGATGAAAGATAAGGGCCATATGCTTCGAAAGCAATATTGCAATAAATTATTTACGTTTCTAAACGTTAAAACACAACGTCAATATGGTAATTCACACGAGGCAGTCGTGGGTGAAGCTAATGGCTGAGAACCATAGGGAGAAGGCAGAATGTCGCCTAGAGTTTGAGAGCTATTGTACCACCAACTGAATGTTGCTCTGCCCAGACTACCCTAGTCCAGTGGTTCCCAACCTTTTTCCTTACTGTACAACCAACTGAATTGTTGCTCTGCCCAGACTACCCTAGTCCAGTGGTTCCCAACCTTTTTCCTTACTGTACAACCAACTGAATGTTGCTCTGGCTAGAGTACCCTAGTCCAGTGGTTCCCAACCTTTTTCCTTACTGTACAACCAACTGAATGTTGCTCTGGCTAGAGTACCCTAGTCCAGTGGTTCACAACCTTTTTCCTTACTGTACAACCAACTGAATTGTTGCTCTGCCCAGACTACCCTAGTCCAGTGGTTCCCAACCTTTTTCCTTACTGTACAACCAACTGAATGTTGCTCTGGCTAGAGTACCCTAGTCCAGTGGTTCCCAACCTTTTCCTTACTGTACAACCAACTGAATGCTCTGATCTGGCTAGTACAACCAACTGAATTGTTGTACCCTAGTCCAGTGGTTCCCAACCTTTTTCCTTACTGTACAACCAACTGAATTGTTGCTCTGCCCAGACTACCCTAGTCCAGTGGTTCCTAACCTTTTTCCTTACTGTACAACCAACTGAATGTTGCTCTGGCTAGAGTACCCTAGTCCAGTGGTTCCCAACCTTTTTCCTTACTGTACAACCAACTGAATGTTGCTCTGCCCAGACTACCCTAGTCCAGTGGTTCCCAACCTTTTTCCTTACTGTACCACCAACTGAATTGTTGCTCTGCCCAGACTACCCTAGTCCAGTGGTTCCCAACCTTTTCCCTTACTGTACCACCAACTGAATTGTTGCTCTGCCCAGACTACTCTAGTCCAGTGGTTCCCAACCTTTTTCCTTACTGTACAACCAACTGAATGTTGCTCTGGCTAGAGTACCCTAGTCCAGTGGTTCCCAACCTTTTCCTTACTGTACAACCAACTGAATGTTGCTCTGCCCAGACTACCTTTTTCCTAGTCCAGTGGTTCCCAACCAGTGGTTTTTTCCTTACTGTACAACCAACTGAATGTTGCTCTGGCTAGAGTACCCTAGTCCAGTGGTTCCCAACCTTTTTCCTTACTGTACAACCAACTGAATGTTGATCTGGCTAGAGTACCCTAGTCCAGTGGTTCCCAACCTTTTTCCTTACTGTACAACCAACTGAATTGTTGCTCTGCCCAGACTACCCTAGTCCAGTGGTTCCCAACCTTTTTCCTTACTGTACAACCAACTGAATGTTGCTCTGGCTAGAGTACCCTAGTCCAGTGGTTCCCAACCTTTTTCCTTACTGTACAACCAACTGAATGTTGCTCTGCCCAGACTACCCTAGTCCAGTGGTTCCCAACCTTTTTCCTTACTGTACCACCAACTGAATTGTTGCTCTGCCCAGAATTGTTGCTCTGCCCAGACTACCCTAGTCCAGTGGTTCCCAACCTTTTCCTACAACCAACTACTGTACCACCAACTGAATTGTTGCTCTGCCCAGACTACTCTAGTCCAGTGGTTCCCAACCTTTTCCTTACTGTACAACCAACTGAATGTTGCTCTGCTAGAGTACCCTAGTCCAGTGGTTCCCAACCTTTTTCCTTACTGTACAACCAACTGAATGTTGCTCTGCCTGTACCCTAGTCCAGTGGTTCCCAACCTTTTCCTTACTGTACAACCAACTGAATGTTGCTCTGCCCAGACTACCCTAGTCCAGTGGTTCCCAACCTTTTTCCTTACTGTACAACCAACTGAATGTTGCTCTGCCCAGACTACCCTAGTCCAGTGGTTCCCAACCTTTTTCCTTACTGTACAACCAACTGAATGTTGCTCTGCCCAGACTACCCTAGTCCAGTGGTTCCCAACCTTTTTCCTTACTGTACAACCAACTGAATGTTGACTACCCTAGTCTGGTTCCCAACCTTTTTCCTTACTGTTGCCCAGACTACCCTAGTCCAGTGGTTCCCAACCTTTTTCCTTACTGTACAACCAACTGAATGTTGCTCTGGCTAGAGTACCCTAGTCCAGTGGTTCCCAACCTTTTTCCTTACTGTACAACCAACTGAATGTTGCTCTGCCCAGACTACCCTAGTCCAGTGGTTCCCAACCTTTTTCCTTACTGTACAACCAACTGAATGTTGCTCTGCCCAGACTACCCTAGTCCAGTGGTTCCCAACCTTTTTCCTTACTGTACAACCAACTGAATGTTGATCTGGCTAGAGTACCCTAGTCCAGTGGTTCCAAACCTTTTTCCTTACTGTACAACCAACTGAATGTTGCTCTGCCCAGACTACCCTAGTCCAGTGGTTCCCAACCTTTTTCAGTTACTGTACAACCAACTGAATGTTGCTCTGGCTAGTCCAGTGGTTCCCAACCTTTTTCCTTAGTCCAGTGGTTCCCAACCTAGTTTTTCCTTACTGTACAACCAACTGAATGTTGCTCTGCCCAGACAGTGGTTCCCAACCTTTTTCCTTACTGTACAACCCATGTTGCTCTGCCCAGGTTCCCAACCTTTTTCCTTACTGTACAACCAACTGAATGTTGCTCTGCCCAGACTACCCTAGTCCAGTGGTTCCCAACCTTTTTCCTTACTGTACAACCAACTGAATGTTGCTCTGCCCAGTTCCCAACCTTTTTCCTTACTACCCTACCCTACCCTAGTCCAGTGGTTCCCAACCTTTTCCTTACTGTACAACCAACTGAATGTTGATCTGGCTAGAATACCCTAGTCCAGTGGTTCCCAACCTTTTTCCTTACTGTACAACCAACTGAATGTTGCTCTGGCCAGAAGTCCAGTGGTTACCTTTTTCCTAGTCCAGTGGTTCCCAACCTAGTCCAGTTTTCCTTTTTTACTGTACAACCAACTGAATGTTGATCTGGCTAGAATACCCTAGTCCAGTGGTTCCCAACCTTTTTCCTTACTGTACAACCAACTGAATGTTGATCTGGCTAGAATACCCTAGTCCAGTGGTTCCCAACCTTTTTCCTTACTGTACAACCAACTGAATGTTGATCTGGCTAGAATACCCTAGTCCAGTGGTTCCCAACCTTTTTCCTTACTGTACAACCAACTGAATGTTGATCTGGCTAGAATACCCTAGTCCAGTGGTTCTAGAAATATAAAGCCCTTTACTTTCATATCACATCAAAAATAATTTCACACCTACTGTCACTGTTTTAACCAGTAGCAGCCAAAAGTATTGTTCAGTGACAACATGTTTCCGGAGGCCTTCTTCCATTACACACAGGTTTTCAGAGCATGCGAGGTGGCGAATTAGCACAGGTGGCCCCTTTGTCTTCTGTCTGTCTTCCATAAACACACGTTTAGCCCCTCCAGCCCCCCCCCCCCGAAATGTTTTTATTTGAATGGGTCTTATAGAATAAATATATTACCTTAAAATGTGCCATGAACACAACCAGTTAGGATGTTTTCATCTGATTGTCAAACAAATCACTTCACAAAGTAGTTTACCTTCGTACGTTCATCCAAAATGATTCCAGGATGCGAACAGTGCACTGCGCACCTGCCAACTCTCCTTCACTCATGCGAGTGGTTGAAACTATCTTACTGGAGAAAGCATCCAAGCAAGGGAAACAGTGCCCCTCTGTCTTACTAAATGTATCTGATGCTGTCTGGCCAAAAAAATTGTATTATATGCCATATTCTTTTTGGCCAGACAGCATCAGATACATGGGCTACACATATGTTGTTCTTAACTGACTTGCCTAGTTTAAATAAAGGTTAAATAAAAATTTTAAATGAATGTCCTTTGCCTCAATGATGATGTCAGTATTATCATCATCACCTGTCTTTCTTCTAAAGAAGTGCGTATTGTATCCCCATAGAGTCTAAGGGCCCGAGGCTGGGTTTCTACTAAACTAACCTGGTCAAGAACCAGGGTTCCCTAATATGGGCAACCCTGGAGAAGTTAATTGTTGAAAAATGGCTAAATAGGGGTGGAGACCCAGTGTAATACGGTGACGCCTCGGTACACATCAAACCAGTCAAATGCCTTGCTTGGATGGAGCTCCAATGGTGCTCACTAGATGAATGTTGTAGGTGCAACAGTGCCTGATGATTCTTTGGTGAGGATGGCCAGGAAATCGCTGATTTTAAAATCCCATCAAAATATGTTGATGTATGCAATTTTATGTATAGAGCACATCACTCTAGTGTCTAATTGGTATATTGTAATTACTTCGCCACCATGGTCTAGCAGGGTAGCCTAGTCGTTAGAGCGTTGGACTAGTAACCGGAAGGTTGCAAGTTCAAATCCCCGAGCTGACAAGGTACAAATCTGTCGTTCTGCCCCTGAACAGGCAGTTAACCCACAGTTGCTAGGCAGTCATTGAAAATAAGAATTTGTTCTTAACTGACTTGCCTAGTTAAATAAAGGTAAAATTAAAATTGCCTTACCGCCTTTTCTTACCTCATTTGCACAGACTGTATATAGATTTGTCAACTGTATTAATGACTGTATGTTTGTTTATTCCATGTGTAACTCTGTGAGGTTGTATGTGTGAAACTGCTTTGCTTTATTATTGGCCAGGTTGCAGTTGTAAATGAGAACTTGTTCTCAACTTGCCTACCTGGCTAAATAAAGTAAAAATACATTTGACAAATTCTAACAAAACAGAATTATGTTTTTCTTCCAGGCTTTCATCCATTTTCTGCATACATATAGAACAACTCTCTGCAAAATGTGACCTTCCCTGTCTGAAAACCATGGCGAATATTACACGTAGCACCAATGGGCATGGGGGGGAGGGTTCTTGAACCGTAAAGTCATATCAAAAATCTTGCCGCTGGGAGCCAGAAAACCATTCAAACTGTTTTTGCAAGAAAAAATGATCCAGACCTCCAAAGGAGGTGTGACAGCGATGCGATATTATTGGAGGTATGGCAAAGCAAGATGACTACTACTAAGCTAACATATGAAATTGTTTTAAGATGGTCATAGCAAGGATATTTTAGCTATTTTATTTTAGGACCCTTGTAGGTATATAAATAAGGACCCCTGTAGGTATACAATTTTTTTATTTCTTTATTTATACATTTTTGTTATGCCTCAAGTGGAGTATTATTATATATATTTTTATGCTCAACTCATGAGGCCCCTTGATGATGTGAGGCCTGAGGCAATTGCCTCTTCTGCCAAATGGTAAGTCCGCCAGCGCCTCTAAAGATGTGTATCAATTTAACCTTTTGTTTTTTCTCCCTGATATGAAAGATGAGGTTCTTATGCTTCCAAAACTGTACCGCAAGCAGTGCGTGTTAATGCTCAGACATGACATCTGGGCTCTTATCAAAACTTCCCCATACAGAAGACGCATTCGTCCAATGACTTATGTGTAATGTAATTGAACTGGGAGTCGTGATCAAGGGCTAGGAGTACCCCTGAAGTACCCCCTCGTGCATTTTACCAGTAGGTCTATGGTCTCATGAGTCTTCTCATGTATCCCCTGTGGATAGGCCGAGGACCCCTGGTTGGGAACCACTGGTGTAGTAGCTCTTTCACCTGTAATTGTTCTCACTATGAAACTGCCCTTCTCTCTTTCAGTGATCCATGGGGGCAAATATTTCAGTAAGGTACCTGCACCACCAGTACAGAGAGTCATCCTGCATTTTGACCTGGACTGTTTCTATGCCCAGGTTGAAATGATCCGCAACCCAGCACTGCGGAAGGTGCCTTTAGGTGATTTATTTGACATACTATTTCTATTTGTCTCCTATTCTTTGTCTAAGCTTTTACTGTATTGTTTTTCAACATGTTAACGGAAGCACTGGTTGCATAACTTCCCTCTGGACTCCTTGTAGGTATTCAGCAAAAGTACATCATCGTCACCTGTAACTACGTGGCCAGGGACCTTGGTGTGACAAAGCTGATGTTAGTGACAGATGCCAAAGAGAAGTGTCCTTGTCAAGGGAGAGGACCTGACACACTACAGAGAGACATCTTACAAAGTCACAGGTAATCAACTCAGTAACTCTTGAAAGGAGTTAACCACCACAAACAGCTAGAACTGTGATGATCTCACAAACATCAGATTTATCATTTTTATAGCCACAGTGTTATGCTCTAATGAATTCTACCTTACTATCAATTTTTTGTTATGGAAAAACTCACCTGTTTCTGTGCTTTCCTCCATTTAGAGTTGCTGATGTCGTTCTGTCCATTAGTAGAACGGCTAGGGTTTGATGAGAACTTCATGGACATCACAGAGATGGTGGAGAGGAGGATGGAACAGACCCCAGAGTCTGCTCCCTATTCATACGAAGGCCACGTTTACAATCTTGACAGTGAGTAACTTAAGGTCTAGCAGCATTCAGGCTGGGGACTTATGAAACCAAGATATGGGTTGTGAAACAACCTGTGAAGCTAAATGTATAAACATTTGCATTGCACTTTCAGTTTCCTACATTTAGAGCCACTGTGGGTTTGGATTCATAACCTTAGCCTTTAGTTATTAGAAATTCCATGTCTACATCCTAGCGATCAGGTTGAGATGATGTGAAATTTAACTGTGAATTGTGTATCTTTTTGTTTTGTTTACTCAGCCTCGGATGCCAAAGTCATGGTACACCCTAGACTAGCGGTAGGCTCACATATCGCAGCTGAACTGAGAGCAGAGATCCACAGCAAGCTGGGCCTCACTGGCTGTGCGGGCATTGCTACCAGTAAGCTGCTGGCCAAACTGGTGGCGGGTGCCTTCAAGCCAAATCAACAAACCACACTGTTGCCAGAGAGTGTGAAAGACATTATGGGCAGTCTAAATGGTTTACGTAAAGTACCAGGTATAGATTTGCGCTTTATTCCTAATTTGAAACTCAGCAAGTTATCCAAGTCACTACATGAAGTAGAGTATAGTGGTAGATTATCCAACCTGTTGTTGATCCATGTAGTCCTAGTCGTAATCACCTCTGTAACTGTTGTCATGCCATTCAGTGCTTTACCTTTCTTTACCCATTATGGCCCATTTCAGGAGTAGGCCAGCAGACTGCTAAGAGGCTTCAGGCCCTAGGATTGGTTGGTGTGCAGGACCTGCAGCTCTTCCCATTGGCTGACCTGGTGAGGGAGTTTGGAGTTTCCACTGCTCAGCATCTCCAGAACCTGGCTTTGGGCATTGATGACACTCCAGTCACCCCCACTGGTGCTCCACAGGTGTGAGATGATAACTGATCAATACAATAATCAATTTTCAGCTAATACTGTTACAGTGCACATATTGATATGTCTTTCTGTATTTTTTTTCTCCCGGTCTTCATAACATACCAAGTCTCTTAGCAATGAAGACTCCTTCAAGAAAGTGTCCTCAACCAATGAAGTTTGGCAGAAGGTTAAAGATTTGTTGAGTAGCATTTTAGACAGGTAAGCATAAGGTTTGAATTGCAAGGTACAGAAATGGTTGAATTTCCAAGTAGTGTTTCTGCTCTTACGTTTAACTAAGCTGTCTTGGTTTTAGGATGCATAAAGATGGCAGGCAGCCTTTGACCCTTCGACTGACCATCAGGCGTTACTCTGCAACCAACAAGTGGTTCAGCCGGGAGAGCAGGCAGTGTCCCATCCCCAACCACATTGGGCAAAAGATAACCTCTGGTACCTGTTAAATAATTCTCTCACACATATGGAGTATATTTTGTCTGCAAGCCATTAGGAATTGAAACGGCCAATGTACTGCCAATGGCTTTAGCAAATATACAGTAGCTATTGTTTAGTACCTACTGTACTGTGTATCTACATTTTAACTGTACATTAATTTCTAAGTATGGATTTCACAGATCTTGAATGGTAGATCAGTTACTGTGCATTTAGCAACTAACACCACTTAAATCTGCTGTGTTATTTGTCAGGCAACTGTGATGCCTTGGCCCAGCTGGTCACCATGGCCATGAAGCTCTTCCACAAGATGGTGGACACCAACACAGCCTTCCACCTCACCCTCCTCAACGTGTGCTTCAGTAACCTGCAGGCCAAGTGTGCTGCTGTCAGCAAGGGATCCATCGCCTCCTTCTTCACACACAGATCTCCTGAGAAAACACAGGCCTCCTCTCGGTGCCAGGTAAGAAGACCGGTGGATGTCACCCATTAGAAGTAAACTAGTATCTCTGTCTCAGGCTTTACCCTGCCATGTGTACTCCTTATGTGTCATCTTTATAATTCTGAAAATGTGCATCCTTTCTCTTTCTCTCTTCTTCCCCTCTAGGAGGATCTGTCTCAAAGTGTGCTTGGTAACCTCCGTGGACAGGCTGGATATGATGTTGAAGGTAAGACAGAGGAGTTGACTGGTCAGGATGCATCACACTGGATACCAGACATACCTAGCAACCTTAAGATCAAGCCTTACACACAGTCAACAATGCATAGCCCTGAGGCCTCCCAGCAGCGGCCTATGGTGGGTGAGTGCTGCATAGGTGGAACAGTAGATGATAAAATGACCAACAGTCCTGGAATGACAGATGTTCATCCATTGCCCCCCAACATTGACCCTGAGGTGTTCAGACTCCTGCCTGAGGACATCCAGAAGGAACTGTTATCAGCTACCTACCCAGAGACCACCCATGGCCTCCACAGCCGTGGCACTCAGTCCGTCAGACCCACAGTATCTGATCCAGCAGACAGAGCCCACTCATTTCACCACAACCATTCAGAACAGCCTGCCTCTTCCTCTCAGCCTGCTGCATGCAAACTTAATGACTCATTTCACAGCACTCCCATAGACCTAAGAGAAAGTGTGAAGGGCTTTGACAGACAGCCCAATGCACCGACAACCAACAACCAACAAGAACACACAGTCTCCTCCCTGCACTATTCACTCACAGACCTCTTGGAGGAGGGAAACTCCTCTACAGGCCTTGTGTCACAGAGGCAGTCGGCTGACTGTGGTTTCCCAGGAAGTGTGGACCCCAAGGTGTTCTCAGAACTACCTCCAGAGGTTCAGAGAGAGCTACTGACTGAGTGGAGACAACAGATACCTGTCCTTAAGATTTCCTCCTCTTTGAAAAAACAGGGCAAAAGCCCCCTGGCCAGGGAGAAGAAGGCTCCAGCTAAAAGCAGTCAGGCTAATAAATTATCGAACTATTTCAAACCCAGCTCAGGTTAGAATGTGTCTGTTATATCAAAGGTCACTATGTGGTGATTAAGAATTTGGACAAATATTAAAATAATTATCTTATTTTTAGGATGTTCAGCAAGTGAGATTCATACAGTTATTTTAGTCAATACAAATATAAGGAATTGAATGTTAAAATATTATTTTTTTCAAACTGTGTTTTACATTTGTAAACATGGTAATGTTCCAAGAAATATGTAAATAAAGATAATTTCCTTATTTTATTGTACAGTTTTAAATTGATAAACATTGTAATTAGTTTGCATGACATGTGATGTTTAAGCCAGAGCCTTAAAACGTAGATGATTATGCTCCCAGGTGTACAATTCTGTGTCATATGGTTAATATACAATTTATCTAGTGTAGACCTTCTATAAAAATTATCTACATACAGTGGATGACACAATACATGTTCCCCCCCATAAGTTGACTTCATTATGTCCTAATAGATACTTTTTAGATAGGAAAAACTGAGTTTTTCCTATTAGCCAACAATTAGCCTACTTGTTGAGCTTCCAGAAGAATAAGCGGGAGAAGGGGCCTTTTTAAGGGGTTTACAAAGCTTACAGTTGGCTGATTTCCACTGAAATCCACAGCAGGACATTATTTGTGGGCAGGGCCTCAATCTAGTTTTTCTTTTTTTTTCTCCTGAGAAATACCAGAAAGCACAAGGTCTGTGAACACCGCACTCTGTGGTTGTTTCTTTTAGCTGGAAACTCCTCCTTTATAGCATGTGAGGGGGAAAAGGTTCAATCAACAGCATGTCTCCCCCCACTGTGTGTTTACCAAGCACGGGTTGAGCTCCCTGAATGGAAGCTGGCAGTACCTCTGGCTAAATCGGTAAGACTGAATTTATTTGTTTTGGTCAAATCTTGGTAAAGTTCATCTAATTATTCAGCGGCATCAGTGTGTGGCATATTGGCTTAATCTTTCAGGCATTGATTGTGTTGTCTGTCACACTATATTGTTTGGGGGCTTTATCATTGGCCTACATTTTCTGAAAAGGCTATGTGAGACTTTCCTTATGTGCATAATGGCCATTTATCATTAGAATTTGCATATTGATTGATTTGATTTTGTTCTATGGCTCAAATATTTCTGGCATCACAAACACATGCCACTGACATAATTCAGGGTTTTTTTCTGGATCAAAAAGGGGCTGTGGTGGTGGGCGTGGCAGAGCACGTGGTATTGGGCAAGGTTGGCTGCATTTAGCAGAACACTTTAGAGGCCCCCATCTTGGTGTTTTTTTATTGTTGCAATTTTAGCATTTTTAAGCCAATTTCCTGCAATTCTCAGAAATCCTCTTCCGAGCCGAGATATATTTTTGCAGTTTTAAAGTTAATTTCCTGCAATTCAACATATTTTGCCATGGAGCTGAGAGAAAATGTTGCAGTTTTTAAGGATAATTTCCCGCAATTATATGCATTTTGCCATGGCTAATGCTGTGTTATTTTAGTCAAACTCAATAACTAAATCAATACTCTTAAATGCAATGTTTTTATTCATTTTCAATTCCCCTGACTGTTTAGCTTTTATTTTGGTGATTGTTAGTTCTCAGTTATTATATTATAAAACAATATACAGTGCATTCTGAAAGTATTCAGACCCATTGACTTTTACCAATTCTGTTACGTTACAGCCTTATTCTAAAATGGACTAAATTGGGGGGGTTTTCACATACACAATACCCCATAATGACAAAGCAAAAACTGTTTTTCAGAAACTGATAATACATTTACATAAGTATTCAGACCTTTTTATTCAGTACTTTGTTGAAGCACTTTTGACAGCGAACACACCCTCGAGTCTTCTTGGGTATAACACTACAAGCTTGGCACGTCAGTATTTGGAGTTTCTCCCATTCTCTGTAAATCCTCTCAAGCTCTGTCAGGTTGGATGGGGAGCGTTGCTGCACAGCTATTTTCAGGTCTCTCCAGTGATGTTCGGTCAGGTTAAAATCCGGCCTCTAGCTGGGCACTCAAAGACATTCAGAGACTTGTCCTGAAGCCAATCCTGCGTTGTCTTACTGTGCTTAGGGTTGTTGTCCTGTTGGAAGGTGAATTCAATTGGTTGGACATGATTTGGAAAGTCACACACCTGTCTATATAAGGTCCCACAGTTGACACTGCATGTCAGAGCAAAAACCAAGCCATGAGGTCGGAGCAATTGTCCGTAGATCTCCGAGACAGGATTGTGTCATGGCACAGATCTGGGGAAGGGTACCAAAATATTTCTGCAGCATTGACGGTCCCCAAGAACACAGTGGCCTCCATAATTTTTAAATGGAAGGAGTTTGGAACCACCAAGACTCTTCCTAGGGCTGGTCGCCTGGCCAAACTGAGGGAGGAGAAGGGCCTTGGTCAGGGAGGTGACCAATAACCCTATGGACACTCTGATAGAGCTCCAGAGTTCATATGTGGAGATGGGAGAACCTTCCAGAAGGACAACCATCTTTGCAGCACTCTAATCAGGCGGAAGCCACTCCTTAGTAAAAGCCACTCCTTAGTAAAAGCCACATGACAGCTCGCTAGGAGTTTGTCAAAAGGCACCTAAAGGAGTATCAGACCATGAGAAACAAGATTATCTGGTCTGATGAAACCAACATCCAACACTGGCCTGAATGCCAAGCGCCATGTTTGGAGGAAACCTGGCACCATCCCTTCGGTGAAGAATGGTGGTGAAGAATGGTGGTGGTAGCATGTTTTCCAGCGGCAGGGACTTGGAGATTAGTCATAATTGAGGGAAAGATGAACGGAGCAAGGATCTTTTTTATAATCTACACGGGCAATGAGTCCGTATTTAATGAGGGCATCTCATCCCTTTTTCAGTGTTTTAAGGAATCTGAGTCTCATGACAGGCCTCTTAAGAATGACACAGATTGCAAATAAACAAAACATTTGAAATAATCAAGACGGTTGTGCTTTTCGACTTCTCAACTCGTAATGGGTCAATTGATGTCCATGATGGTAATGATGTAAAAATGTAAACATCCTTTTTGATATTTTCTTCCACTTGACCTTTCTATCCATCAGACTACACAATACTTTGTCATTTCATTTCTCAAATAAGAAAGTTACCGGTGTAACTGGATAAGTAAGAGGAGCACAAGATCTTTGTGCTCTTTTGTATTCTCTCTCAGAACTATATGAGATTATACTGTATGTGGACAATGAAATAAGTTCCTTGCATCAATAGAAGCCACAGTTGAGTTTTCCTACAGCTCACACAGGACAGCCACTTGACTGATCATGTGAAAGCTGGGTCAAGTCATGTGCTAGCTCCTCTCTGATCAGCTTTTAAAACAGCCTGTCCATGGGATGTTTGAGCTAAAGTAGGCTAATGCGATTAGCATGAGTTTGTAAGTAACAAGAACATTTCCCAGGACATAGTCACATCTAATATTGTCAGAAAGCTTATTCTTGTTAATCTAACTACACTGTCCATTTTACAGTAGCTATTACATTGAAAGAATGTCATGCTATTGTTTGAGGAGAGTGCACAATTTTTAACAAAGTTATTAATAAACAAATTAGGCACATTTGGGCAGTCTTGATACAACATTTTGAACATAAATGCAATGGTTAATTCATTCAGTCAAAAACTTTGTGCGTGCACTGCTGCCATCTAGTGGCCAAATTCTAAATTGCACCTGGGCTGTAATAATACATGATGGTCTTTCTCTTGCATTTCAAAGATGATGGTACAATGATTTTTTTTACAAAATAATTGTTTTCTTCTTGGTATTATCTTTTACCAGATCTATTGTTATATTCACCTACATTCCTTTCACATTTCCACAAACTTCAGTGTTTCCTTTCAAAGGGTACCACGAATATGCATATCCTTGCTTCAGGCCAGAGCTACAGGCAGTTAGATTTGGGTATGTCCTTTTCGGTGAAAATTGGGAGACAAAAGGGGCGGAACCTTGTGCCCCTGTGATCATGAAGCCACTCATTGGGAATTTCAGCTATGTGTTCTGTTAGACCTGTTTGCCTGTTTCTAAATGTTAAGGCAATTTGCAGTATATTGGCTATATTAACAGTACTGTAATTACATTGTATATTATGACTGTTTCCAAGTAGTTAAGGGCACATCAAGCCTGTAATGTCCTCTGGAAGACCTGTATAGAATCTTCTGAAGTCCTTGCAATGTAATAGTGACACAACTGTATTTATTGTTACTATAATAATGGTGAATGTACCACTATTTACAGTAATGTATGTAATGTAGTTGTGTTCTCTATGCAAAAGCATGTTACATGCAAGTAAGAATATGACCATAATATGGTACTTTTGTTTAATATTTTAGGGCAGGTTCAGTACGAGGCTGCACAATGACAATGACTGACTGGGATTATGACTTTCTGATCAAGCTCCTGTCGGTAGGGGATTCTGGAGTAGGGAAGACCACATTCCTCTACAGGTACACAGACAACAAGTTCAACCACAAGTTCACCACCACAGTGGGAATAGACTTCAGGGAAAAGAGAGTGGTGAGTCGTGATGCTTTACTCCAGTGTGTAGCCCATGACATTCATTTAAAAGATCAAATTAATTTTCAGTCATCCTTGCTCCACAGCTTCCAATTTATGATAATGTAGTTCTGCAAATCCAAAAGGTTGAACAGTTGATTGTTTTTTACAAGGAATCGTAATATCAACTGAAATATAGCTGCAAGCAGCGATGACCTGGGGTCCAAGCCTTTCTCACCTTCTCAAATATTCTGCCTTATTTTACAAGTCATAGATTTCAGTTCAGGTACAACACCAACAATCCCTCACTGTCTAGGGATGTCTATCTGAAACCTGGCAGTGGTGGGATTTGAACCTGGGCTGTCATGTATTACAAGACGAAGGCCTAAGGTCACAGAAAAAAATGGGTTGAACACTGCAAGAGCATGCATGAATTGCAGGTTCCAGTCTTGACTCAATCTTGTAACACTGTAATGTTTGCCATTTAGCAGGTCGCTCTTATCCAAAGCAACTTGCGGTAATGCGTGCATTCATTATTTACATTTGAGTGATCGTGAGAATCAAACCCACTATCCTGGCATTGCAAGCGCCATGCTTTACCAACTGAGCTACAGAGGACCACCATGACAATATAAACATCTGTCGTTCTGCCCCTGAACAAGGCAGTTAACACAATGTTCCTAGGCTGTCATTGTAAATAAGAATTTGCTCTTAACTGACTTGCCTAGTTAAATAAAGGTTCAAATAAAACCTACTGTACTGTGTTAAACTATGGTGCACTGTGGGGCTCAGTTGGTAGAGCAAAGCTCCTGCAATGCCAGGGTTGTGGGTTAGATTCCCACGGGGTGCCAATACGAAAAAGTATGAAAATGTATGCGCTCACTACTTTAAATTGCTCTGGAATAGAGTGTCTGCTAAATGACAAAAATGTACTGAACTTAACATAACTATAAACTACTCATGGATCTTATTTTTACCCATTTAAACTGGTCTTGTTTTGGTCATGGTCTCGATCCACTGGTCCTCGGTCTGGGTGTTAGAAAGTTTAGTTTGGATCTAAAGGGCTCCGGTCCTGACTTCATCTCTGGTACTCGCACCAATTTTATACTCTTGAATCCATACGTATGGTTACATGTAAACAATAATGTGATTATTGTGGATAGTCAGAATAATATAATAGTTTGATTAAAACGTAAACAAGCTTTGCAAGAATGACTATTTCCCTAATAATGCTGCTACAGCGACCATGTTATTTTTGGGAAGCATATTTGATTCTGAGTTCGATCATGTAAAGTTTGTATGTGAAACTACGTCTAAGACGAATACATTCAGTTGTTTCCTAACTCGCCGATCTGCGCATATCAGATACACCGCTGGAATGCCGATTTAAGGCGTTTACATGTCCTAATAATAAGAGAGAATGCTCAGAAAATCAGGTGTTTTAATCGGCTGATGCTACCTTCGATTTTGACCTCATGCCGATTTAAGATAAACAGAGTAAGGTGTTTACATTACGATTTCATAATCTGCATGCTGCCATAATCACTTTAATATCGATGTATTAGTGTGCGTGTAAACGTACTACATGTTGGTAATGGACAAGTGCACACTTCAGGTAACATTGTAGAGTATTGAGATTAATGGCCAGGAGGGGGCTCCGTTTCCTCCAAGATTGACTTGAATTGTCAGGCCGGGGCTCAACTTCATTTATGGAGCATATAACGATATTGGTCTATAGATGCTGTATACCAAGTTTCTGAGAAATCGGTTTTGCGGTGTCTGAGGAAGAGTTGAACATTTTGGAAATATTTACATTTTCAAAATGTCAGATGATCCGTCATGGTGATGTCATTGGTCTTAGAGGAAAATGTGTTTATTGGGTAAAGAGAAACCTTTGTACCTAATTCTGTGACTAGGTCAAATGAAGAGGCGGGGCTGACCTTTTGAAGTCAAAAGTTGTTCATAGTGAACTAGTCAAGTCAGTTTAGAACAAATGTTTGTTTACAATGATGTCCTACCCCGGCCAAAGCTGGGAAATTATGCGCTGCCCTATGCAACTCCCAATAATGGCTGGATGTGCTGCAGCCTGGATTTGAACCAGGTACTGTAATGATACCTCTTGTACTGAGATGCAGTGCTTTAGACCTCTGTGCTACTCAGGAGCCTGAGTGGCACCTTTTGGGCTGAATTGCACCCATATTAACCAGATGTATTTGTCCACCAACGTACACCATCCCACCAGTTTGGTCTCTATGAGGTCTTACCATTTTAAGCTCTATAGTGCTCCAACAATAGGATAATAATAATCCTAACAATTGTAATTTCAAGCCACTCCGGGACTTGGACCGCTAATTATAACAGTATATTGGATTGGTAAAACAAATTCTAGAACCAAAGAGTGTCTTTGGTCCTAGCTCTTGATATGACACTTATTTGACATCTTATGTCTTCAGACATATTTGGGGACTGGCTCTGATGGAACGACAGAGAAGACTTTTAAAGTGCACCTACAGCTCTGGGACACAGCAGGGCAGGAGAGGTAGGCCACGTAAACAAGCAGACAGTACATTTTGTAAGATAGGGATTTTCAATGATAGTCCATATCCATCGCTTTACCAGCATTTGAACATTGTAATTGTATAAATTCCAGGTTCAGAAGTCTCACCACAGCCTTCTTCAGAGATGCCATGGGCTTCCTGCTCATGTTTGATCTAACCAATCAGCAGAGTTTTCTGAATGTCAGGAACTGGATGAGTATGTCTGTGAATCATCCATTTAGTACATCCTTTAAGAACCAGACTGACCACATTGATTGGGTATTTCAGTTTTGTATTTGGCATTATCAGTGGTGTAAAGTACTTAAGTAAAAATAGTTTTTTGGGGGTATCTGTACTTTACTTTACTATTCATATTTTTGACAACTTTTACTTCACAACATTCCTAAAGAAAATGATTTGACTTTTCTTACTCCATACATTTTCCCTGACACCCAAAATGATAGGAAAATTATCCAATTCACACACTTATCAAAATGACATCCTTGGTCATCTCTACTGCCTCTGATCTGGCAGACTCACTAAACAAATGCTTCGCTTGTAAATGATATCTGTGTTGGCGCGTGCCCCTGGCTATCCGTAATTATATACATTTTTATTTAATGGTGCCTTCTGGTTTGCTTAATATAAGGAATATTAAATTATTTATACTTTTACTTTTGGTACTTAAGTATATTTAAAACCAAATACTTTTAGACTTTTTGCTCAAGTAGGTTTTTTATTGGGTAACTTTCACTTTTGCTTGAATCATTTTCTATTGAGATCTTTACTGCTACTCAAGTATGACGATTGGGTACTTTTTCACCACTGGGCATTATAGTAAATTATCTTGGTAGCATGGTAGCTTCCTGTGATTCAAATATGAATTGACATATCCATAAATAACTGAAATTGTATTATGTCTTGTTATGATTGTTCAGGTCAGCTGCAGGCAAATGCCTATTGTGACAGTCCAGACATAGTCTTAGTTGGCACCAAAGCAGACCTTAAAAACCTGAGAGATGTACAAGGAAAACAAGCCAGAGACCTGGCGGACAGATATGGGTAAGTGAGATCAATACTTGCTTGCTCAGGACAAAACTCTGCTGCCTCTATGAAATCTGATCTGACCGTACAATGCAATAAAATGGCTGGCTAGTCCACTTACCATTGGCATGGCTAACTTCTCCAGTGCCTTAACATGAACTGAGGTTGTTTGAGTTCATACCTTCAGCACCACTGTAAAGCATTTATACCGATCCAGATCCAATGCTGGAAACAGGCTCACTATTTTAATACCTCTAATTTACAAAGAAGGAATCTGTGATCTACTACAAGCCAAGGTCTATGGATATTCTTAAGCATCTTTAAACTAGAAATTACCCTATTAGAAATAAACCACAAGTTAACTGACCTTAATAATACATAAACCGAAAGTGAACTGTTCTTTATCCATTCATTTCAGTATAGTGTTCAGTAAAATAAGTTCCTCCCTTCCTGCTTAGTATCCCCTACTTTGAGACGAGTAGTGCCACAGGGGCTGAGGTGGACCAGGCAGTGACCACTCTGCTGGACTTGGTGATGAGACGCATGGAGCAGAGCACAGAGGGGCCTGCGTCAGAGGCAGCCAATGGGAGTGCTGCCACTAACGACACAGCTGAAACGTCCACCAGCAGGAGGTGTGCCTGTTAGGATGTAGGGATGTCCATCCATTCAAATGTGTAACTATTGCATCTGGGGAGTATTATTACATTAGAAAGTTCAATTATCCCATCCAGTATTTATAAGTGTATTATCCTCTTATGCATTAATGTGTGTTTGTCTGGATTGATAACTGTCACACTCAAGCTATGTATTCCCAACCTGGTCATCATTACCTGCTGAGTCTGTACATGTACTGTATGTTAATGATATGAAACGAGCAAAATAACACACAATCTAATACTGTAAAATGATTCAAAGTAAATGAAAGCACTATGTGTATGTACATCTCAAACTGATATTTGCAATTTGACTAAGCTTTGTGTGATTCTAAATAGGTAAATACTAATGGGAAGTGTTTGAAGAAAAGTTGTATATCAGAGATTTTTGTATTTATTTTATTTGACAGATTGAAGCATTGATGGAAGGAAAATACAGGTACATACATTTATCATTGACAATATATAATCCTAACAGATTATGCAACAACTCATTAACAATCATGGTTATTTCCTTAAATGTGAATGAGAAAATGTATTATTCTGTTTCACAAACTGAGATAGCAAAGTACATTACAGGATCCATGAGTTCTATATGACATGGAGCACATTTGGTGTTTAGCTTGATTATTAGTGGAACAAAATTGTCATGCACATTGAATAAAGTATAGAACATGTTTAGAGCCCATAAATACTGTCAACCCAGACAAACTAGTTGAATATGTTTTAATACAAAGTCTTCTGAGTAAATGTAGTCACTTTAAATAAAGTTAATGTCCGTTTTACTAATGATTTCCTTTTGACAGGAAAATGTCTGGTTGCTTTGTCTTTATCAAAGAAATACATACAAGCGCAAACTTTGGGTGATTTGCAATCCTATAGGAATTCCGGGGTTCTATCACTGGCATAGCAACACAAAAAATGGCACACACACCCCTGAGCTTTGGGGGGCCCTAAACTCCCGGAGGTTGGTCGAGCCACGCAGATGGTACTGAAAACATAAGCCATTCATAATTTTTTTGTTACATTAAATTAGTACTGCTAAATTTTAGCTCAGCCTCATGGCAGAATGTGTCAAATAGCAGGAAATTGGGTCATGGATTCGTGGAAGTCGGGGCACTCCCTGTCCAGTAGGAAAAGTTTTTTTAATGGTTGAAAAAGTGATTTTGTTGCATTCTTTGATCTAAAATGTATATTTAGCTAAATTATGTAAGGAAAACCTTTTTGTGGGTTAATATTCAATATACTTTCAATATTATTTGTTTCTATGCCTGAAAATGCCTTTGTCCCGGAGCAAAGGATCCCATTTTCAAACTCTCCCAAAAAGTGCTTAAAAAATAATGGATAATAATTGAAAACATATCATGTTTCTTTCAATAGCCCTCTGACTTTAACATTTATCTCAACACTTGTGTATGGAGATTTGGTCAACTTTGTCAGATTTGTCTAAAATCCAGAATTAATTAGGAATGAGTAGGGTCAGCTATACCATAAAGACCCCTTGTTTTAAGATGGTCATACCAAGGATAATTTAACTATTTGATTTGGAATTTTAGGACCCCTTAAGGCACGAGTGTGCTAAGCTGTCATCAAGGCAAAGGGTGGCTATTTGAAGTATATAAGTAGCGTACAACAGTACATACTACAAATATAACACATTTTGATTGATTTAACACTTATGGTTATTACGTGATTCCATATGTGTTATTTCATAGTTTTGATGTCTTCACTATTATTCTACAATGTAGAAAACAGTAAAAATAAAAACCATTGAATGAGTAGGTGTTCTAAAACTCTTGACCGGTACCTACTCGGATGGTATCGCGCCGTCCCAACCTTCGCTCTCTCTCCCCCGCTACTCTCTCCTCTTCCATCCTATCATCTCTTCCCTCCGCTCAAACCTTCTCCAACCTATCTCCTGATTCTGCCTCCTCAACCCTCCTCTCCTCCCTCTCTGCATCCTTTGACTCTCTATGTCCCCTATCCTCCAGGCCGGCTCGGTCCTCCCCTCCCGCTCCGTGGCTCGATGACTCATTGCGAGCTCACAGAACAGGGCTCCGGGCAGCCGAGCGGAAATGGAGGAAAACTCGCCTCCCTGCGGACCTGGCATCCTTTCACTCCCTCCTCTCTACATTTTCCTCCTCTGTCTCTGCTGCTAAAGCCACTTTCTACCACGCTAAATTTCAAGCATCTGCCTCTAACCCTAGGAAGCTCTTTGCCACCTTCTCCTCCCTCCTGAATCCTCCTCCCCCCCTCCTCCCTCTCTGCAGATGACTTCGTCAACCATTTTGAAAAGAAGGTTGACGACATCCGATCCTCGTTTGCTAAGTCAAACGACACAGCTGGTTCTGCTCACACTGCCCTACCCTGTGCTCTGACCTCTTTCTCCCCTCTCTCTCCAGATGAAATCTCGCGTCTTGTGACGGCCGGCCGCCCAACAACCTGCCCGCTTGACCCTATCCCCTCCTCTCTTCTCCAGACCATTTCCGGAGACCTTCTCCCTTACCTCACCTCGCTCATCAACTCATCCCTGACCGCTGGCTACGTCCCTTCCGTCTTCAAGAGAGCGAGAGTTGCACCCCTTCTGAAAAAACCTACACTCGATCCCTCCGATGTCAACAATTACAGACCAGTATCCCTTCTTTCTTTTCTCTCCAAAACTCTTGAACGTGCCGTCCTTGGCCAGCTCTCCCACTATCTCTCTCTGAATGATCCTTCTTGATCAAAATCAGTCAGGTTTCAAGACTAGTCATTCAACTGAGACTGCTCTCCTCTGTATCACGGAGGCGCTCCGCACTGCTAAAGCTAACTCTCTCTCCTCTGCTCTCATCCTTTAGATCTATCGGCTGCCTTCGATACTGTGAACCATCAGATCCTCCTCTCCACCCTCTCCAAGTTGGGCATCTCCGGCGCGGCCCACGCTTGGATTGCGTCCTACCTGACAGGTCGCTCCTACCAGGTGGCGTGGCGAGAATCTGTCTCCTCACCACGCGCTCTCACAACTGGTGTCCCCCAGGGCTCTGTTCTAGGCCCTCTCCTATTCTCGCTATACACCAAGTCACTTGGCTCTGTCATAACCTCACATGGTCTCTCCTATCATTGCTATGCAGACGACACACAACTAATCTTCTCCTTTCCCCCTTCTGATGACCAGGTGGCGAATCGCATCTCTGCATGTCTGGCAGACATATCAGTGTGGATGACGGATCACCACCTCAAGCTGAACCTCGGCAAGACGGAGCTGCTCTTCCTCCCGGGGAAGGACTGCCCGTTCCATGATCTCGCCATCACGGTTGACAACTCCATTGTGTCCTCCTCCCAGAGCGCTAAGAACCTTGGCGTGATCCTGGACAACACCCTGTCGTTCTCAACCAACATCAAGGCGGTGGCCCGTTCCTGTAGGTTCATGCTCTACAACATCCGCAGTGTACGACCCTGCCTCACACAGGAAGCGGCGCAGGTCCTAATCCAGGCACTTGTCATCTCCCGTCTGGATTACTGCAACTCGCTGTTGGCTGGGCTCCCTGCCTGTGCCATTAAACCCCTTCAACTCATCCAGAACGCCGCAGCCCGTCTGGTGTTCAACCTTCCCAAGTTCTCTCACGTCACTCCGCTCCTCCGTTCTCTCCACAGGCTTCCAGTTGAAGCTCGCATCCGCTACAAGACCATGGTGCTTGCCTACGGAGCTGTGAGGGGAACGGCACCTCAGTACCTCCAGGCTCTGATCAGGCCCTACACCCAAACAAGGGCACTGCGTTCATCCACCTCTGGCCTGCTCGCCTCCCTACCACTGAGGAAGTACAGCTCCCGCTCAGCCCAGTCAAAACTGTTCGCTGCTCTGGCCCCCCAATGGTGGAACAAACTCCCTCACGACGCCAGGATAGCGGAGTTAATCACCACCTTCCGGAGACACCTGAAACCCCACCTCTTTAAGGAATACCTAGGATAGGATAAGTAATCCCTCTCACCCCCCCCCTTTAAGATTTAGATGCACTATTGTAAAGTGACTGTTCCACTGGATGTCATAAGGTGAATGCACCAATTTGTAAGTCGCTCTGGATAAGAGCGTCTGCTAAATGACTTAAATGTAATTTAATGTAAATGTGTGTATATATATATATATATATATATATATATATATATATATATATATATATATATGATGAAACATGGATAAACAGTCAAAAAAATAAAAGGAAGATTGTTCTGAAGTGTCTCTCCTATATCTGAGAGATAGATATAAGAAAGATCAGGAAACTAATTTTATTTAACCCCTTATTTTAGGCACTAAACTATCTCCATATATTCAGTTCTTCCATAAAAAAAGAACTGGTACCTGCTACTTTCAGACTAGTCTTGTGAGGCTTGTGGGCAGCCTAGAGCAAACCAACCAACATGTATGTGTTTGTGGGATATTCACCTTTCCACAGAGGGGTCATATTAGTGTGTAGCCCAAACTGTTTGGACGCTACAGACAGAAGTTGACAGATCGGCTGTACCGATTTCAGACGAGTCCTGTGATACTTGTCGGGGTTAGAACAAAACAGAGAACACCATTGTGTTTGTGACTCATCTTTCCATAGAGGGGTCATAATAATAGCCAATCCTTTCGAACGTTACAGAGGTTTTTCTGAGAATATCAATTATCAGGATATCTCATGGACTGACAAACACAGCTCAAACACGGCGACAACTCCGATGTGGTGGATTGAGACACAGCCCTTGCAAAAAAAAATAACTTTAGGGTTAAACACTTGTTGGGCAGTGATTGTACAAATTAAAGGCCTTTTATGGTGTCAGATGGAGTTAAATCCAGCTCGTTGTATTTTATGGAGAAAAAAACTATTTCCTTTATATGGTACGCTAGCTGCTACTTTGGTCTATCAAAATGTATGTTTCAAATGTTATTAATATTAAGACAAATAATTGTGGGAAAAAGTTGAGATTGTCCCATCTTTCAAGAATCCCTGAGCTCTAAAATAGCAACATTTTCACACAGCCTCAAGGGAAAATGTGTAAAATAGCATGAAATTAGCTATACAACTTAGACCTTGTGGGGGGACTGCAAAACTGCGCTATGCCACTGGGTTCTGTTGGTACCAATCCTTTTGAAAACAAAAGTGTTGGCACACACTAACACACACATTGGGCATTTTTCTCTAAGGAAATGTGGGGAGAATAAATTTCCTTCCTTCATGTGAGCAGTACAATAGTCTTCTTTGGTGATGATCAGTACATGGAAGCAGTCAAAGGAAGACATTCATGGCGGCACAAATAGTATAAATCACCAACCGAACCTATTAGATGAGACTGAAAAGACAAATATACCACACAACTATCCAAGTGTTTTCTATCTCAGGAAATCATTTGTCGACACATCATCAAATAAAAAACCTCCATCGAATGAAAGATATTGTTGTACATCATTGCCATACTTAAGCCAACATTTCAAATCATGTTACATTCAGATAAATTAACATGTCTAGTTTTAATGGGCATTCGTTGGTATATTTACTTATATGAAACATTCTAAGTGGGAAAGATCTAATTACATTTCCGATCTAATCTACATAATCAGGGTATGGACTAAGAGTAAAGTACTACCTAGCAAACTAATGGCACATTAGTATCATATATTTGTATTATGATAATGATGACAGACAGTCCTATGATGGGAAAACAAATTGGTATTTTACATTTACATTTAAGTCATTTAGCAGACGCTCTTATCCAGAGCGACTTACAAATTATGTTCTAAAATACTTCTGTAGGCATACACCATCCATTTAAGACTGAAGAACTTGAAAAGAACCAATGATCTGGTTTATGAGCATAGTAAATCTGAACTCATAAGCAGGGTCACCACCTTCCCAATGAGTGCATGTGCTGTGAGTCATGTGGATATCATGTTGCACCATTTGAGCAAAGTCGTTGTACTGACATCAATGGTTAAGTACTAAAAATGTCCAATCCATACCCAATCCTCTAACATAGTGGAGCTTGACTTGATATTTTTCATATAACATTTTGCTGAGAAAAGTAAAGATAATCTAGAGATATAAAAAATAAAGTTACATTAGTTCTTTCATTGTCAGAAACGGAAAACGAATCATTTTGGTCCCAGTGGTTTGATAGGAATTTATGCTTTAAAACAACTTTCATATAAAGTTTCTGATGATATTTCAATTAAAATATCAGCGCAAATACAAATAATAACAAAAAACACCCGTATCCCCTCGAAACATAATCTCCTTCAAAAATGTTGTATAAAACTAGCCTTGAACATTTGCTAGTCTCTTACATGCAATGTCATTCAATAGTGTATCATGCTCTTTGTACAAGATGCTATAATCATTAATCAAAACATTAATATCTGGTTAAAAAGTCAAAGTAATGTCTATGTGGTAGAATGCAAAACGTTTCCCTGTGTTGCTACATCATAACAATAGTGATGTGTTATTGACTAAAGATAGGAAGTAGTGTTCATTTGAGGTGGTTCAATACATAAAATATATATATATATATTACTGTATGCATCCCAGTGTTAAATCCCTTTAACTTTTATCACTATGATGTTCTATCATATTTTGACAATATAAGATTTGAAGTCATTTGAAATTTAAACAGAACACAGGCACTTTAAAAATAAAAGCTGCAATATGTAACTTTTTGGGGACCCGACCAAATTCACATTGACAAGCAAGTCTAAGAAGCTGTAGATCTATTCTAGGTGCGTTATTTCTATGCTTCCCGTTCTTAAGTTTTGTTTTTGCCTCTATTACTTTCATTTTTTTACACCAGCTTCAAACAGCTGAAAATACAACATGTTTGGTTATGGAAAATATATTTCACAGAGGTTTGGATGGTACTATAATTATCTACACTATACTTGCTTGTTATCACATAAACTGAAATTAGGCAAACTATTCAAAAAAGTTTGAACCAGGAAATGACAGCCATTTCTGCATAGTGCATCTTTAATTCTTAATTTTAATGATGATGATAACAACAATATACATGTACTTTAAAGTTTACTGTAATTAAATGCAGTCTATGGCTTGGTGTTGGAATGCAGATTATTCATCCTCAAACTGAAATATTACCAGAGCTATCACCAGAATCCCAATAAAATAGTGGGACTAGGGCTATCACTGCAGTATCTTTATATAGGGCAGCAATTTACATACATAAAGAGGCCTTGTAAACAAATCTGAAAACAGTGCAGTGTGCTGGCTGGGCCCATTGTCTATCTACTGGCACCTGTGGCGGTTCACTGTATGCTCAAACGGGCTGGAAAATAGACAGTGTGTCTGTTTGCACCTCAGTGGAGGCATTTGAATCCGATTAGAAAAAAACACTGATCTCAACTCCATCCCTGAGACTAAGCAGAAGAACAATCAAATCCCTTTGAAGTAAGGCTACAGCCAAATAACAATAACAGTATGCCCCCCACCCGACCCCTACACTATGAGAAATACTGTTTGGAAATAGTGATTATTTTGCATTAAATGTATTCCCTTGTGTTTTCTTGTTGAAATAGGTTATATGTGTTTTATTGATCAATTTATCCACACAATTATGGTAGCAATGCAAATAAAGTGATGTGAAATATTGTATGATGATAGTGTGACATATTCAGCATAACATACATTGTTACGTCATCATCAACCGGTAATCCACATCTGGAATATTCTGCCATGTTCCTCGCAACCCAACGTGTTAGTGTGAATTACATACATTGGACAAAGCTGAGGCAAGATGCAATGGTGATATGATAGTGTGTTTCTAGAGTGAAAGCGTAATATAAAAGTATTAATTCTAAATCATGCATTGTCTGCTTTGAGTCGCAAAATATATTACGTGAGCGCAAGGTCAGCTGCTGTATTGGAGAGTCACCAAATGAATCTCTTAAGCCCGGTCACCCAGGATGGAATGTCTAGGAACAGTGTGAAAGGCTCAGCTTGGTCACACCTTCTCCATGCATCTTGTAGAGCAGCTTAAACTCACTGGGCAGCTGGTGGGTCTCCTGCCACTTGGTGGTGAACTTGGTTCCTTTCTTGTCGTAGTAGTGGTAGGACAGCTCCTTGCCTGTGTTGGGATCCCAGCCGAAGGGCCAGAAGCCATACAGATGGATCTCCTCACACATGGCCGAGGCCAGAGTGTACATGAGGATACCAGTGCTCAGTCGCTTGAGAGACAGGTTCTTGGTCTTCCAATACCTGTGGGAAAAAAAGTAAACACAATAAAAACAATTATGTGTAAGCTATGGAAAATGAATTGTTCGACAGAACATCTACACTCTAAAAGATGCGGGGTTAAAAACAACCCAATTTGGGGTTTTTTGTAACCCAGTGCTAGGTAAATAATGGACAGAACACACTCTGGGTTATTTTGATCCAGACAGTTGGGTTGCATGAATAACCCAACATGTTGGGATTAACTAAAACATAGGTTAATGTAACCATCAGTTGTGTTTTATTCACTTTCATGCTGGGTTGATCCAGGTTATTTTCAGGAGGTGTGGATGTTACAGGCTTTAGTTTTCCCATTCATATTTTGTTAGTCAGTATAGTATGCATTACACCTGTGCTGGTTTGTCATCTTGTTAGTGAGAAGGTGATTCACCTGTGCTTGTCCAGGTGATATTTTAGAGTGGCTAGCCCAGTGCTCCAGTTGTCTTGAGAGATGTGAAGGATTAACACTTTTTGTAGGCTCTCCCTGTTTTCTTCTTGGTCCACTTCCTACCTTTAAGTTTGGTGTGGGTTTTTATTTGGTTCACCTGTTCTTAATCAAATTTAGTGGACGCTCATGGTGGGTGTCTTTTAGGTCCCAGTTGTTGTTGCTAGTCAACTTTCAGTGGACACCCCCATGAGTGTCTTTCAGAACCCCTCCTAAAACCCCACCTGTTTCGTTGTGGTCAGTGACTATTTGATAGTTCCCCCTTCTGTTTGGGTGACATTATTTGGTTTTCTTGCTGGGGAACATAACAAAATGGGGGCTTGTCCAGGATCTTCTTTCCCTTGAGTATTGTAGGCCCTTTCGACCAGAGTGCATAAAAGGATTGGGAAAGAAGTTAACATTCAGACCAGAGAGGTGTGTAGCTGCAGCTCACGTCCAAAGTGGTTCAAACTCTGAATATCAGCACAAAGTAGAGGGGAGAAGCTCACCTCCCGGACAATCACTGGTACAGCTGATTTGCTGTCCTAAGTAAAGTATCTAGAAAAGCGAATTTAAGTGGGACCATTCCACTACTCTTCTCAAATCACTGTAGTACGCTACTCTGAACCCCAATGAGAACCATCTACACGGCTGGCTAGCCTATCTTCCAGAGCAAGTGGAAGCAGAGTGAGCTCTGTAGCTCTGTTCAGGACTACCCGACACGTCGCCGGATTCCGGGCGACGGCAGAGGAGAGCAACAGTAGAAGAGACGAGTGAACGACATCTTTTGGACAATCAGAGCCTTACAAGCGTGCCGCAGAAAGCCTAACACCCTTCATAAGAAGGCCTGGTTCTGACCGAGATAAATGGCAAACGAAGGCATTCACACGTAAATACTTTCATGATTTCTTTCTCCAAATGGGCGGCGGTTCATGTGCAAAGTATATGATTACTGTGAGAGAAGTGACTCTCTCCCTTCCTTTCCATCTCCTTTGTAACAAGCCACCATATGTTGTGTCAGTACGCTCGGGACCTGTTTGTAATATGTTAAAGTGTGCATGTTTATCCTGTGTTATCATTTAGTTAGCTAGTAAATAAATAATTAAACCACTTTGTGTAGTAATGAATCATAAGTAAGGCTGGGGTTTTTGCAGATGCAGGAGGTTATGACTGTTCAGAATGACGATTTGATACGAGGTTATGATTAATAGGTTGACTGTTTTATGGATGTGATCGGGTAAAGACCTTTTAGAGTTTAATTCTGGAGATGGTAGCTCTTTAAACAACTGCTCTCGTGGTGCCCCAAATTCCTAATTAGTTTATTGTTACATGATAACAATTAAACATAGTTAGTTGATTAGATAAATAAGTCATCAGATTAATGAAAGTAAAGTCACGACACCAGACTAAAACAAGAATGCCATTCAATTAAGTGATTAAGAGAGATGGATCTGGAAGTGCTCCAAATCCAATCAGGCTATCCTGCACACTCAACAGAGTTTGATCTTTGTCGGAACAGCCGACTTGTATCGCCCTTCAATGAAAAGGAGGTGGATGTATATTTTACTCTGTTTGAGCGGATTGCAACATCCCTAAAATTGTCGCGAGACATTTAGTCACTGCTCCTCCGAAGTGTTCTTGTGGGTAAAGTCAGAAAGTGTATTCCGCTTTATCTCTTGGGCAGAGTTCAGATTATGAAACTTTTAAAGCTGCTATCCTTCAGGCTTACGAGTTGGTCCCAGAGGCATATAGACAACAGTTCCGTAAATTACGAAAGACAGAATCACAAAGCCATGTTGAGTTTGCAAGGGAACAAGCATGTCTTTTTGATCAGTGTTGTGGTTCTCAAGTTGTCAGGGACCTTGAGGATTTAAAGAAACTCATACTTCTCGAGCAATTCAAGAATTGGCTTCACGAAAGGGTTGCTACCTACAATACATTTATGAGCACAAGTATCTCACTCTTAAGAAAGCTGCAGTTCTGACAGATGAGTTTGTGTTGACACATAAAACTACTTTCACAAATAAAACACCCAATTGTTATCCCTATGCAAAAAGCAATCCAGAGAAGTCACCTCCTACCGAAAGGTTTCAGTCCTTTTCTACAGTGCCCAAAGATAAAATCAGCAGAAAACTTTCTTTTTGTATCCGACAGTTTGTAATTACTCCTGTGAGAATGAGAAAGAGAGAAAAATCTGTTTCTTGTTGTGTGAGCACTCCAGTCCATTAACTTTTTAAGGCTAGGGGGCAGTATCCTGAATTCAGGATGACTGACGTGCCAAAAGTAAACTGCCTGTTACTCAGGCCCAGAAGCTAGGATATGCATATAATTGATAGCATTGGATAGAAAATTCTCTGTCTAAAACTGTTAAAATAATGTCTGTGAGTATAACAGAACTGATATAGCAGGCGAAACCCAGAGGAGAACCCATCCCAAATGATGTTTGAGGTCACAGGCCATTTCAATGCAAACCTATGGGATATTCAAAAGAATTCCTCTCAGATTGCAGTTCCTATGGCTTCCACTAGATATCAACAGTCTTTAGAAAGGGTTTCAGCCTTGTTTTTTGAAAAACGAACGAGTAGTTGTAGTTTTCCCTATTGGACATAGTATTATTCGTCTTAAATGTTATCGTTTATTTAGATATTAGAGTAACTGAGGATTAATTAGAAACATTGTTTGACTTGTTTGTACGAACTTTACTGGTAACTTTTTGGATTAGTTTGTATGCAAGTTGAATGAGTGGATTACTGAATCAAGCGCGCCAACTAAACTGACATTTTTGCGATATAAAGAAGGACTTTATCGAACAAATCAACCAGTGGTGTGTAGCTGGGACCCTTGGGATTGCAAACAGAGGAAGATCTTCAAAGGTAAGTGATTTATTTTATTGATATTTGTAATTTTGTGACGCCTGTGCTGGTTTGGAAAAGTATTTTGGTGTGGGGCGCTGTCCTCAGATAATCGAATGGTATACTTTCGCTATTAAAAGCCTTTTTGAAATCTGACAACGCGGTTGGATAAACAAGTAGTTAAGCTTTTTAACGATGTAAGACACTTGTATTTGCATGAATGTTTAATATTACGATTTTTGTATTTTGAATTTCACACTCTGCAATCTACTCATTCAAAGTTTTTACTTTATTTTTCCTATTTTCTACATTGTAGAAAAATAGTGACAACACCAGAACTGTGTTAACACACATGGAATCATGTAGTAACCAAAATAAGTGTTAAACAAATCAAAATGTATTTTATATTTGAGATTCTGTGATACTGTATGTGATTTATTTCGAATTCAAGGCACACTTAACCAGCATGGCTACAGTACCACAGCATTTTGCAGTGACACGCCATCCCATCTGGTTTGCGCTTAGTGGAACTATCATTTGTTTTTCAACAGGACCATGATCCCAACACATCTCCAGGCTGTGTAAGGGCTATTTGACCAAGAAGGAGAGTGATGGAGTACTGCATCAGATAACCTGGCCTCCACAATCACCCGACATCAAACCAATTGAGATAGTTTGGGATGAGTTGGACCGCAGTGTGAAGGAAAAGCAGCCAGCATGTGCTCAGCATATGAGGGAACTCCTTCAAGACTGTTGGAAAAGCATTCCGGGTGAAGCTGTTTGAGAGAATGCCAAGAGTTTGCAAACATGTCATCAAGGTAAAGGGTGTCTACTTTTTGAAGAATCTATTTTGATTTGTTTTTGTTTAACTCTTAGGTTATTACATGATTCCTTGTGTGTTATTTCATAGTTTTGATGTCTTCACTATTTTTCTACAATGTAGAAAATAGTAAAAAATAAGGAAACCCTTGAATGAGTAGGTGTGTCCAAAATCTTGACTGGTACTGTATATAGTTTTTAAGTACATACAGTACAGTGCATTTGGAAAGTATTCAGACCCTTTGACCCCTAATCCACATTTTGTTACATTATAGCCTTATTCTAAAATGGATTAAATAAATGTTTTCCCTCATCAATCTACACACAATCCCCCTTAATGACAAAGCAAAAACAGGTCTTTAGAAATGTTTGCAAATGTATAGAAAATAAGAAACAGAAATATCTTATTTACATAAGTATTCAGACCCTTTGTTATGAGACTCGAAATTGAGCTCAATTGCATCCTGTTTCCATTGATCATCCTTGAGATGTTTCTACAACTTAATTGGAGTCCACCTGTGTTAAATTCAATTGATTGGACATTATTTGGAAAAGCACACACCTGTTTATATAAGGTCCCACTGTTGACAGTGCATGGCACAGTAAATACCAACCCATGAGGTTGAAGGAATTGTCAGTAGAACTCTGAGACAGGATTGTGTCGATACAGAGATCTGGGAAAGGGTGCTAAGAACACAGTGGCCTCCATCATTCTAAAATGGAAAAAGTTTGGAACCACCAAGACTCTTCCTAGAGCTGGCTGCCTGGGCAAACTGAGCTATCGGAGAGCAGGGCTTTGGTCGGGAGGTGACCAAGAACCCGAGGTCACTCTGATAGAGATCCAGAGTTCCTCTGTGGAGATGGGACAACCTTCCAGAAGGACAACCATCTCTGCAGCACTCCACCGATCAGGCCTTTATGGTAGAGTGGCAGTTGGGGTTTTTGGGGTGGAGTTTTCCTGTAAGCCTTCTGTAAGCCTCATAAAAGCTTGAAAAGTGTTTAACCGTAACATCCAGTATAGAACAAATGAACAGGAATGACATTTACTATCACCGGTGGCCAAAAAAACCTACCTAAAAGCCACGCCCCTATTAATCCATACCTCTGTTGGGTTATATCTCAATAACCCAGCATCAACAACCCAACCTTGCTATTTTTAAAGAACACAACTAAGTGACCCAATGCCTGCAATCCAGCATTAAAAAAATGTACAGTTTGTAGTAACAATGGTGTCTGAAAGTGAGAACAAAACCACCCATGACTGCTCTGTTGCCTAGAACTCTGGCACAAAACTCAGTCCCTTCCTTCTCCATACCTGTTGACATCCTGCATGATGTTTCCTGGCCAGGCCAGCTTGATCTTCAGCTGCCCCTTGTGCTCAACAAAGAAGTCCACCAGGGTCCGTGTGACGGTGGCCGAGGTGTGGAGGAAAAACGCAGGGATCCACAAAATGGCCCCCTCCAGTTTCTTCAGGTTGAGAAAGAAGTTGTTGCGGTCCTGGATGGTCAGCAGATTGTTGTAGTATCTCTCCAGGATGCTGGGGTTAAAAGTGGTGAGGTTGGTCTTCCGGCCCACATCCTTGTAGTAGGAGTCGGTAGGGGCGAAGTTGCAGCGGAAGATAAAGTCGGCGCTGTCGATCTCTGGCCCACAGTGACTGCCTGTCAGGATCCCACTGTTACCCACCACGGCACACACGTTGTAGTGTTTGTTCTGGATTGGCGAAGCATCAGGAAGCAGTGACTTCAGGTTGTTGTTTATGGAGAAGACATACTTGTGACTGGAGTAGTCAAAGTGCATCAGCTGGCCGACGCGTACACCGTTCTTGGTGAGGGAGAAGTTGTTGGCCACATCAATGTAATGGAAGATCTCTTTCCTATAAGGTAGTTAACAGATAAAAATATCAGCTCATAGCTGCTGTTTCTACCAAATGTAGTTATGTAGCCAACTGCAAATGGCAAATAAACTGCAATGTTTTACTAAACACAAACAGTATTCTGTTAAACTGCTTTACAAACAATATAAAAGTTTCTACAGATTATTACAGAAATCCCACATAATCATAATACCTTTGCTGATAAAAGGCGGTCCTATTAAATGTCCATTTGGATGGTTTCCCTTGCAGCTCCTCATTCAGAGCATGGGTTAATGGGATGAAGGATGGGTCCAGGAAATTCAGGGCAAACTGGGACCTGAGAGGAAGAGAGTTTCCCTTAGTAAATACACTGTTGCTATTGTCAGCATGTACTGTAAGCATTACATTGAGTATCATAAGTATTCACCCCCTTGGATTTATTCACATTTTATTGTGTTACAAAGTGGGATTCAAATGGATTTCATTAGATTTTTTTGTGAACGATCTACACAAAATACACTGTAATATCAAAATGACAAAAAAATAAAAATGTCTTCAATTTGAAAATGTTATGAAAAATGAAACCTTGATTAGAAAAGTATTCACCCCCCACCGAACCAATATATGTTAGAAACACCTTTGGCAGTGATTACAGCTGTGAGGCTTCTTGGGTAGGTCTCTAAGAGCTTTGCACACCTGGATTGTGCAATATTTGCCCCTTATTCTTTTTACATTCTTCAAGCTCTTTCAAGGTGTTGGGGGTCATGACTAGACAGCAATTTTCAAGTCTTGCCATAGATTTTCAAGCAGATTTCAGTCAAAACTGTAACTTGGCCACTCAGGAACAGTCACTGTCTTCTTAGTAAGCAACTCCAGTGTAGATTTGGCCTGGTCAATGTCCTGCTGAAAGGTTAATTCCTCTCCTAGTGTCTGGTGTAAAGCAGACTGAAGCAGGTTTTGCAGTAGGATTTTGCATGTGCTTTGCGCAATCCCGTTTCTTTTTATGAAGGTAAGGAGGTAGATTTGCCCCAAACATAACGATTTCCATTTAGGCCAAAAATGTTATTCCTTTGCTGTGTTTTCTTGCAGTATAACTTTAGTGCTTTTTTGCATACAAGTTAAGGGTTAAGGTTAGGGTAGGGGTTAAGGGTTTAAGGTATGGACGTCCCAAGGATTCCAGATAGCACTGACCAAAGCCCATTTACAGCATGCATTCAGGCGTGGGGTTGTCACAATAGGCAAGATTCGTTCACTCAGCACCTTGGACAGTTCTCTTGTTTGAAATCCGGCTCCTTGTCAAGCAACGATTTGTTGTCATATATGGCATTTTTTAACATTCAATGATTCTACAGTTTAATTTTCATTTAAAAAATGAAATGTAATTGATGCAGGGATTTGCATTAGATTAGGCTACTGTAGCGTGCAGCAGAATATTATTTAAGGCCCTGATGCAGTTAGCCATATTATGCCATAGCCTACAGAACAATGTGGACATAAACAATCATAAAGATTGTTAGGAACAAAATTGTCACGCATGCGCCTTGTCGGTGACATAAATCACATCTTATTTGACAATTTCAGGTGGTTTGAGTCATGTCAAAATAAAAAAATGATGAGTTTCAAGGTCTTGATTTAGCCTACTCACCGAAATCCTGCGTGGAACATTATCCGTGGTGGTCCTCCCATGTTGTCATATTTTGTGGAAGATAAGATGCTGTCCTTTCTAATGGACACATAACTTATTAAGGATAAAATGAGAAGAGCGACCATCAATATGACCAAACCCAGGGCGTTTGAGATGCGGACCATCTTGGAGCGTTTTCATTCCTTGAAGAAAATCGATTAAAATGTGCGAGCCTACATCACCTCGATTCGAGATGCTGATTTTGGCTATACGTATTGGTATTTTGATAAAAAATAAACATGTTTTCTCATGTAAAACGGACGGCAAATGTGCACTGCGGTTGAGAGTGCAGGATAGTCATTGAATGGCATTAGGCTGCCTTGGCGATCCGTCTTCGTGCATTCTCATCATCCCTGCCTTGGTTTAGCGCTGAAATGCAATTTCTCTCCAGCCAGATTTATTCCATTAGGGCGATGCATCTGAAATTCACGTCAACGCCTCAAACCAGCAAACATCTCACTGCTCTGTTACGCACCCTTTCCTCATGAAATAATTTAACATATTTCGATGTGTTTGTTGAGCCCAGATGAAAAGAAGACCCTAAAAGTGTCATGGCTGTATTATAACTCTCTGGGGTTTACAGATGGGAGCAATTAACTTAGTGGTATGCATACCATCCAAGATTACTTGCTGACTGTATAAAATACTGCAGCACAAAATATTAAGCAAATGTGGAAGCCTGATCAGCATCGCAAGTAGTCCTGGCTTGCAGTCAGAGTTCCAATTAATCCCAAAGGTGTTCGATGAGGTTGAGGTCATGGCTCTGTGCAGGCCAGTCAAGTTCTTCCACACCGATCTTGACAAAACATTTCTGTATTGACCAAGCTTTGTGTACGGGGGCATTGTCATGCTGAAAGAGGAAAGGGCCTTCCCCAAACTGTTTCCACACAGTTGGAAGCACAGAATCATATAGAATGTCATTGCATGCTGTAGTGTTAAGATTTCCCTTCACTGGAACTAAGGGCCCTTGCTCAAACCATGAAAAAAGCCCTTCCACCACCAAACTTCACAGTTGGCACTATGCATTTGAGCAGGTAGCGTACTCCTGGCATCTGCCAAAATCAGATTAGTCTGTCAGACTGCCAGATGATGAGGCATCACTCCAGAGAATGCGTATCCACTGTTCCAGAGTCCAATGGCGTCGAGCTTTACACCACTTCAGCTGACACTTGGCATTACTCATGGTGATCTAAGGCTTCCTTTCATGAAGCTCCAGGGGAACAGTTCTTGTGCTTATGTTGCTTCCAGAGGCAGTTTGGAACTCTGGTGTGAGTGTTGCAACCGAGGACAGACGATCTTTACAATCTTTTCAGCATTTGGCGGTCCTGTTCTGTGAGCTAGTAGGACCAACCACATTGTGGCTGAGCCGTTGATGCTCCTAGACATTTCCACTTCGCAATAGCAGCACTTACAGTTGGCTGGGGCAGCTCTGGAGATTATGGAGATTGCATGGCTGTGTGCACAATTTTATACACCTGTCAGCAACAGGTGTGGCTGAAATAGCCAAAAACACTAATTTGAAGGGGTGTCCACATACTTTTGTATATATTGTGTATGATTAATTCATTAAACAAAATTAACAATAATAGGGAATACACAACAGGTTTAAAAATACTCTTTTATTTTTAGGGTTCTTGGTTCATTTCTAACAATATGTTGATATACAGTAACATAAGATGGCCTATTCACAAAGCATGATACAACTTTCTTAATTTTATGTACATTGTTATTTGTTTAAATATAAATATTTTGCACATGTACTGAATCTCAATAGACAACAATTACCATCATTTTCTAACACAATCACATTTACATACAAGTCACCATTCACAGAATACAGTATCATTCTGCATATAATCTTACAAACACATTACAATAACATGGTGTATAGGAAACTTTTACATGAATATTATTATATAAAACAGGTAAAGTTTTACGCAAATGTACCAATATGTTGGGTATTTCCCATTGATTTAAACAGTCAGTGCACAGGTTTGACATCCTAGGAAGAAAATCATTACACCATTGTACCTAATGTCACCTGGAATGTGTCAAATTTGGACATAGATTGACACCAGCAACATCTTTAAAAAGGCTTTCAAAGATCTTATTGCCAGTCAGCTGCCGAAATATTGCAATTTAAATCTCACTCAGATCTAAAATCATAACAAAAGTTTAAAAACAGCACATGGACTAACACAGGCACTTGATAGGGCCTGTTGTTCAGTATTTCCAGAATACATATGTATGTAGCAGAGGTGGTTTGTTGGACTACGCTCCCGTGATCAGTAACCTAGCTTTAGACAGGAAGACTTATGTCCACACCAAGGCTTTAGTGGAGAGGGCTAACCAGGCTCGCAGGCAACCCGAGTTTGATACCAGTCTGTCACACAGTATGCCAAGTGAAAGAAACCATTTTGTCCTGAATCATGACTACAAGGAAGGGGAAACATTACATGTAGGGAAAGTTACATTTAGCACCCCGGTTACACATAATCTCAATCACAAGTTTGAGCTCATCAAAAAGAGGGAGTATCATTTTCTGCCCTGGTTGTGAAACTCTACGGGGAAGAAGGCTCCCTTTTCGTCGCTGCCAGGAGAGCTGCACGGGCTGTCCTCTTCACAGCTCATGTCCTCAAAGGAATACTCACTAAATATACACAGGGGAGAACACATGTCATCATTACTGTCTTCAAGCCACTGTTCCACTGATCTAATGTTATGTTTTTCTTCTTCCCTGAAACATCACAGCATTGCTGTACAATGTAGAAGTAATGTGGTGCATTATGTTACAGGTCAATAAACGAGCCTTTATATACACACACAGTAGCTCTAGTGATATGAAATATTACTATACAGTAAAGTGCATTAAAGGGGCTGTTTGTTTACCTTTCACTTTCACCCCAGCTCCCCTCTGGAATGGTCGGCAGTTCAGGGACACTGAAGTTATTAGCGTGCAAATTTTGGGCAGTTCGTCTGGACACGATCCACACCAGTTTTTTGTTGTCTGGTTTGTTACATTCACTTGAGCGGTACTCAGTCATGCATTTGGCCACAAGACCCCTCCAGTAGAGTAACTCACTGTCAACAATCTGTGAAAGAAATAAGAAACATCTGAGGACGCTGACAGAAGTCAAGTCAAGTCAGAAGGTTCTAGTTTTCATGTAGCATGTTTTCATTTGATGTCACTTGTTTAGTGGCAGGGTCAAGCTACTGTATAATGTCAGTCTCAGTGGGTCTTCGTATTATGAAAATATAATAACTGTCATTGGTCATGACACCATCATGTCATATATACTGAGGTCTAATTAAACTGTATAATACCTTTAGGTGCCTTTGGACATCTTGGACAATTTCCAACATGGCAAGAGACTGGAGGGCTTCAAACTCCTGACAAACAACAGACAGTGCCAGCACCGATGGCTGAAAAAACAAAAACATATCGGTCCTGCAACTCACAGTCATTCTAATTTAACAATTGTGTTGGCCTGAGAATAATTCTTACTTTTGCTTTAGAGAAAACAAGCTGACATAAGCAGGCCTTTAGCTGGGCTTCCAGTCTCCCAATGCTTGGGATCTCCTCCCTTAAAATAAAGGCAACCCTCATGTGAGCCTCATGTCAATTGATCATCAGAAGATCAACTTTACAGCTTCTAGCAATTGGAAAAATACTCACTGATGACATAATGCAAAAAGTTATAAATTAAGAAACAAAGCACTCACCTTTCTGATGTAAGTGATACGATGACAGCATGGTATAAGTGTAAAAAGGTTAAAGCTGTGACAGCTTTGAGCTCCAAGTTGAGTTTTCCAGAGATTATCTTCTCCATTCGGCTGAGGTCAGAAACAGTGAACTTGCTTTGGCTGATGCGGATGAGTTCATGGGTGGGTGAGATGTTACACTCATCCTCAACCATTTTGGCAGCAATATGGAGGCAAGAGACACCAATGCAAGGCAGATGCTTAGGTTGGACCTGTGAACATACCATTATAGTGATACATAAATCAGCATAAATGGGCTACTTCTGCTAAATTCTATTATATACTGAACAAAAATATAAACAAAACATATAAAGTCCCATGTTTCAAGAGCTGAAATAGTTTTCCATACTCACAAAAAGCTTATTTCACTCAGATTTGGTGCACAAATTTGTTTGCATCCCTGTTAGTCAGCATTTATCTTTTGCCAAGATAATCTATCCATCTGACAGTTATGGCATATCAAGAAGCTGATCAAACACCATGATAATTACACAGGTGTACAGTGTGTGGGGACAATAAAAGGCCACTCTAAAATGTTTAGTTTTGTTACTCAACACAAAGGGAGTGTGCAATTATTTAACCTTTATTTAACTAGGCAAGTCAGTTAAGAACAAATTATTATTTTACAATGAACGGCCTTCCCCGGCCAAACCTCACCTAACCAAGATGACGCTGGGCCAATTGTGTGCTGCCCTATGGGACTCTTGATCATGGCCGGTTGTGATAAAGCCCAGGAACAAACCAGGATCTGTAGTGATGCCTCTAGCACTGAGATGCAGTGCCTTAGACCACTGCGCCACCTGGGACCCCCCCAGACTGAGCATGCTGATTGCAGGAATGTCCACCAGAACTGTTGCCAGATAATTTAATGTTATTTTTCTAAGATGCCGTCTCCAACGTCATTTTGGAGAATTTGGCAGTACGTCCAAATAGCCTCACAACCGCAGACCACATGTATGGCGTTGTGTGAGCGACCAGGTTTGCTGATGTCAGCGTTGTGAACAGAGTGCCCCATGGTGGCGGCGGGGTATGGTATGGGTAGGTATAAGCTACGGACAACGAACACAATTGCATTTTATGGATGGCAATTTGAATTCACAGAGATACCACGACGAGATCTTGAACCCATTGTTGTGCCTTTCATTCGCCGCAATCACCTCCTGTTTCAGCATGTCCCCATGCATGTCCCCATGTCGCAAGGATCTGTACACAATTCCTGGAATCTGAAAATGTCCCAGTTCTTCCATGGCCTGCATACTCACCAGAGATGTCACACATTGAGCATGTTTGGGATGCTCTGGATTGACGTGTACAACAGTATGTTCCAGTTCCCGCCAATATCCAGCAACTTCACACAGCCATTGAAGAGGAATGGGACAACATTCCACAGGCCACAATTAACAGCCTGATCAACTCTATGCGAAGGAGATGTGTCGAGCTGCATGAGGCAAATGGTGGTCACACCAGATACTGACTGATTTTCTGATCCACACCCCTACTTTTTTTAAAATATATTTTTTAAAGTTATCTGTGACCAACATATCTGTATTCCCAGTCATGTGAAATCTATAGAAAATAGTTGCCTAATTTATTTATTTTAATTGACTGCTTTCTGTAACTCAGTAAAATCTTTGAAATTGTTGCATATTGCGTTTATATTTTTGTTCAGTAAAATTAAACAAAGTAAAGTGCACGCAAATTGACATGAGTTAAACAACAAACACAGGTATTAAACAAACAAAATGCATACAAAACGCTAATTCTGTAGAATATCCAGAATTACCATATCTCAACACAACAAGCATATCTTTAAGTCGATGTCCGCGCCCCCACTGAAATATTAATTAGCATAATACAAAATTCCCCACATCTGTCAGTTTAAGATAGAGATATAGATATGTTTTTTTTGCATTGGATGCGTCTCAATCCACTGCATCCACCGATGTCGCACTTCCGCCTCTGCGGTGAAAAGTGGAAGAGCTAGCTCCAAGCGGTAGCGTCCAAGCGGTTTGGCGACTCCCACCACCGTCTTGGGACGTCTGAAGTCGGTACAGCCGATCTGCCAACTTCTGTCTGTAGCGTCCAAACAGTTTGGGCTACACACTAATATGACCCCTCTGTGGAAAGGTGAGACTCTCATACATGTTTTGCTCTATGACACCCAAAGGCCTCACAAGACTCGTCTGAAGGTCCCCCGGTACTAGTTGAAAAAAAATGAATGGAAGTATATATATATGGAGACTGTTTAGAGCCAAAAATAAGGGGTTAAATACATGTATAAATGTAATTAAAAATCATGATCTTTCTTATATCTCCTTTTGACTTTTTGTTGTTCCATGTTGAATCTGTTATTCAATGCATTTGTATGGGTGAATAGCAGTAAGGTAATAACAAGCACACATGACTGTAAGTCGCTTTGGATAAAAGCGTCTGCTAAATGGCATATATTATTATTATTATATTACTTCAAGGGGTCTTACAATTCTAAAACAATTCCATATAGCTTAGTAGAACCCCCCCCCCCCCCCCAAGCTTAGACAGGGCTTAGCCTGTAATAGGTTAAAATACACACCTTAATAATGGCTAAGAACCTATCCAGTAGATTGACAGCCAGAACAAATGTCTGGGTGCTGAAACCAAAGAAACTGGTCAGGCTCCACAAGTCTTCAACTTTGGCATTTCTGCATTTTGCAGAGACTCCATTGTGATTCTGAAAATGAATGGTAAATAACAAAACTTCAAAATAGCACATCAAGAAACTGAAAGGTAAGTACAGTGAGTATATGTAACTGGGTCAGCAATACCTACCTCTGCTGCAGACTCCATTATATTCAGGCCAGTTTCCCTAGGTAAAAAGTATGATTCTTGAGAAATGTTTGACTTCAGCTCTTTGACAAGTGTTGATAAAAGGTGAGATACTTAGGTGAGCGAGTCGGTCAAGGATCAGTTCAGACGAGGAGCTAAAGTTTAACAACCTGCAGTTTATTCAGAGTAAAAGTATTGTGTACAGCGACGGGCTCTGTTCCTCGAACTCAGAGGGAGTCAGAAAAAGAGAGCCCCTAATTTAGACAGCATACATGTTTTATACAGTACAGAAAGTAGGTTGATTCTGGAAGGTCTGGTCCTCGGATTGGTCCAAACCCGGGCCTTGTCTCTCCTTATTGGTCCAAGGTTGTTGTTGACATTGTTTCAAAATGTTCCCGCTTAATGTCTGTTTTGTGTTGCTCAATAGTTTGCATGTGTCAAAAAGCAGATACGCCCATGATCCCTTGAGGCTTAATGCTGGGTGTGTGGTTCCAAAAGATCCCTTGAGGCTTAATGCTGGGTGTGTGGTTCTAAAAGATCCCTTGAGGCTTAATGCTGGGTGTGTGGTTCTAAAAGATCCCTTGAGGCTTAATGCTGGGTGTGTGTGTGTGTGTTCCTGTCATCAGCAGTTATGTCCTCACGAGTTCCAGTCTTGTGGTTTGGCCCTCTTCCTGTTTTCGTGACTATGTGTGGAAACATTTGCAGAGGCGCACCCAAAACAGTTACAGCAACATTATAGCAAACATATTAGTAGTCTCCGTTTGGTTATGCCCTTCGTTGCTAAGTGCTGAAGCATTAGATATAAAGCATAGGTATGGTTATCAAAGTATTATCTACACAAGCCAACATGTTTCATTGTCAATGTATTGAAGATCCCGCATCCTGAAAAAACACGTGATTAGCTAGATCCGAAAGAAATAACTAAAATGTTTCCCTCCGAGAAAGAGCCAATATATGTAGACTGTCTTTACCCCACCCACAGGGTGTCAAGTATCAACGGTCAGCCACCAATAATATGCACATCACCCCGCTAGATAGCTAGCTATGACATAACAATATATGCCCAATACAGTCATCTTAAACACAAAAAGGCTAGCATTTTCAATCATTTAGTCTAGTGGTTAGAGCATTGGACTAGTAACCGAAAGGTTGCAAGTTCAAATCCCCGAGCTGACAAGGTACAAAATTTGTCGTTCTGCCCTTGAACAGGCAGTTAACCCACTGTTCCTAGGCTGTCATTGGAAATAAGAATTTGTTCTTAACTGACTTGCCTAGTAAAATAAAGGTAAACTAAAAAATATAAAGTGTCCAGGAAAATATTCGATAGTAGTATGGATGGACGGAACCTTGTTGAAAAGCAACCAGTCTATTCTAATGCTTTACTTGATGGGAGATGTTTTAGGTTATCTACGTGAGAAATCGATATGGGTCACGTAGGTTAGTTAGCTATCAAGCTCATATTTGTAGCCATATGTGGAAAATGATTTCTGACGCAATTCACATTAATCATATAAACTATCCCATGCATCTAAAAATGACATGCAAAGAGTAACGTTATATAGCTACAGTAGTTACCATCTGCAAAACACTGGGTCAACAAGCTAGTACCAGGTAATTAACGTTAGTTAACAAGACAGAGACATGTCTTACTTTGCCAAACGCTTGAAACAAGACGATTTTATGAAAATATAGCAACTCAGTATTCAAATTTCCATTTCGTTTACAACAAAGTGTAATCGATTAGTTAGCTATAACGTAAATTAACAAGATAGTTCCTAAATTGTCATCTGATGTTGGTGTTGAGAATTTCCATCTGAAATGCGGAAGGATCGAACGGTCGTTGTCTGAAAAAACTGCGAGACTACAACATCCATCTTGCACCAGTGGATGACGACACGTTGTAGGCTAAAGATGGGATAGGGTTTGCGTCATATGCTGCATTCAAAACAACTGGGTACTCGGGAAAATACGTAATGGACGTCAGGAGTCTTCAGGTCGAGAAAGAGGTCCGAGTTGGAAGTCCGTTCAAATCGATTGTTCCCAGTCTGAGCTCATTTTTTTCCGAGTTCCCAGATATTTTGAACGCACTGAAGTTGGACGTTGAAAATTTCCGAATTACCATGACGTGTTCAAAACAACTAGGTTCTTGGGAATCTCCGACTTCAGAACGTTCAAAACAATGGGAACTCGGAATGATCCGATTGGAAGAAAATATCGATTTGAACGGTCATCCAACTCGGGAACTCGGGACTCTTTCTAGAGCGCCGAGTGTCCGGCCTGAACATCACTGACGTTATGATTTGACTTTGTATTTTACCGAGTTCCCAGTTGTGTTGAACGCGGCGTAATGGCTTAATGGCTGTGGTAACTAGTGACAACCGACGGACTTTTGTTTTACTACCCTTCAATATTTTGTTTTAACGGAAAAGTAACCATATTTCTGTTTGTTCTTGAGATGGTATCTACAAAATTCCAGATTTAGCAACAACTTTGGGGAGTTCCTGTTTCTAAAATACACCGAATCTGAGTGAAAAAAAGCGCGAAATCGACAGTTTCCATGGCGACGAAGCTTCGCTGCTACTTGTTGTTTGTAGGCGCTGGTTGATTTCCACATGTTATCCCATACGGCTAGCTAGCTAACCAACTGATAATGTCATCTGGATTTCAAAATTCCATATCCAAAGATAGTAATTTATCTATTTACAAATCCTCTGAATTGTTTGATGGTTTATTGCACGAGATTCCAACAACAAGTAAGTACATTAACCTGACTAACGTTAGCTAAGTATAAGTATGTCGACACCTGCTTGTCGAACATCTCATTCCAAAATCATGGGCATTAATATGGAGTTGGTCGCTCCCCGATCTCAACAAACCATTTCTGTATGGACCTTGCTTTGTGCATGGGGGCAATGTCATGCTGAAACAGGAAGGGGCTTCCCCAAACTGTTGCTGCCACAAAGTTGGAAGCACAGAATCGTCTAGAATGTCATTGTATGCTGTAACATTAAAATGTCCCTTCACTGGAACTAAGCCGAACCATGAAAAACAGCCCTCTTCCACCAAACTTTACAGTTGGCACTATTGCATTGTGGCAGGTAGTGTTCTTGCATCTGCCAAAACCAGATTAGTCTGTCAGACTGCCAGATGGTGAAGCTGTTGAAGGAATTTAATTCCTCTGTTTTAATTCCCAATCAAAATGAAACACTCTGTCAATGCATAAGGATTTGTATGACCCTTATTTTATAGGAATGGACAGAGTCCCGGTCTTAAAGTCAAGTAACAGCCTTTAATCAAGAGAGTACTGAGTTCATACACATTTTACCACAGGTTATAAACTGAAAATGACGTCAGCGTTTTCTAAATGTTCCGTCTCTTCTTGATACTGGTAGAAAGGCTCTATAGATCTCAAGCCTTCCCTCCTCACCTAGAGCCAAGGTCAGTCAGTGTAGATAAGCATTCTAGACAGTCTGGAGATAGTTCATTCATTTGTACCAAGGAACAGACCTTCTAAACTCTTGACTACATTATATTCAATCCTGGGAGCAAGAGAGAAAATTCTTACATGTGCAGTAACATAATAGTATTCGGATTAGTCAGTCCTGATTGAAATGTATACACAATTAGTCATCATTGATAAAAATTCCCTTAACAGAAGCGTGATTCATCACTCCAGAGAATGTGTTTCCACTGCTCCAGAGTCCAATGGTGGTGAGCTTTACACCACTCCAGCCAATGCTTGGAATTTGTACATGGTGATCTTAGGCTTGTGTGCGGCTGCTCGGCCATGTAAACCCATTTCATGAAGCTCCAGACGAACAGTTATTGTGCTGACGTGGCTTCCAGAGGCAGTTTGGAACTCTTTACTGAGTGTTGCAACCGAGGACAGACGATTTATACTCTCTTCAGCACTCGGCGTGCCCATTCTGTGAGCTTGTGTGGCCTACCATTTCGCGGGTGAGCCGTTAGACATTTCCACTTCCCAATAATAGAACTTACAGTTGACCAGGGCAGAAATTTGACGAACTGACTTGTTGGAAAGGTGGCATCCTAAGACGGCACCACGTTGAAAGTCATTGAGCTCTTCAATTAGGCCATTCTACTGCCAATGTTTACTATGGAGATTCCATGGCTGAGTGCTCAATTTTATGCACGTGTTAGCAACGGGTGCGGCTGAAATTGCTAAATCCACTAATTTGAAGGGTGTCTACATACTTTTGTGTGTATATATAGTGTATAACATTGCTAACTACTAACCTTCTAGCAAAGTTCCCGGTCTTATCATATCGCTGTGCTGATTCCTGGCATCAGTGGCAGCACTGAGCAATCCCTCTTTGGCTTTCTAATTTAGCAAGCTACCTCTACCTTACAGGTACAAATGACACCAGCACTGTCCCTAGAAGGTACAACAATCTGGATGAGTTGAGGTAATTTTGCCCTTTTCTTTAAATTACTCTAGTTAGCTAACTCCCCCACATCCTTTTTCATAACACTAGCTACCTGTATTTGAAAACAGATTGTCTGTCTTTTGCACCATGAACCATCATCCATTTTGGAAGCAAGTTTGTTACATTCTTTCTTTACAGTGAGGAGCTTGACAGACGAACCAAGGAGACTCAAATGCTGCAAGAAGAAGTGGAACATGCAACTAAAATGACCATAGAGAAAATGGGACGCACATGTCCCAGCAGCTCACCTTCACAAATGAATTACTTTCCCATCTTTATGGGTGAGTATGTGGTTTTCTTGTGTCATGAAGAAAAATATAGCCAGTACCTAGCTATACAGTTACACATCGGAGCTATTGTCACAACCAAATATGTCACTAGTCTATTTTGAATTATGAAACTACCTGTAGTAGTTTGCTGTGATAAGTGTTCCTTATTGCTGCTTTATATTTTTATTTTACAGATGGTTCATCGGAGGAGAACTCAGAAATGCTGTCTGTGATCCAGCCTCTTACATATGGCCTGGAGCTGGTCAGAAGTGGCCTAACTTTCCCTGGGAAAGATGTTTTGGAAAATGCAATAGGGGACTACTCTCAACAGGTGTTGGAGCTCCAAAAGCAGCTGCGTGAGGTTAGTGTGAGAATCAGTCCTATTTCTTTCTTCTTTCCTGGTGAGAGTTATATATTATTGTGAAAGGCCTCTTGAACTCAATGATTCTAATATCAAAATCCATGCAGTTCTTTGCCACGTGAGGTCCCATTGATTGCAACCTTTGCTAATACTTTTTCAGACACATGAGCTTCATGAACAGCAGAAGTTCTACTTCCGTCAGTCCATCATCAAGCTGCAGACAAAATTGCAGGAGTTCCAGATTGAGAAAGATGCCCTGACTGATCTAAGGTAATTGAAGCTGAAACTGTTGCACTGTATGCCATTTGTACTGTATACCTTTGAACACATACAGGTTTTTTGCAACGGGAGTATAGGACATGTTTTACAGTTCCTTCAATGCCCACTGGGCACAGACTTCAATTCAACATCTATTTCACGTTGGTTCCACCTAATTTAATTGAAATTACATGGAAACAACGTTAATTCAACCAGTAAGTGTTAATTGTTTTGTCCCTCAGAACGAAAGAGAGCAGAAAACAGGCAGATGTAATGGGGAAAATGCAAACAATGATCAGGGAGCTGCAAGCCGCTAAACAGACCGGGGACCAGAAGCTACTGGAGGCTGAGGATGAAGCAAAGTCACAGAGCAGGAGAACAGAGTCAAGGGAGCGGACACTACAGGAGGTGTACTCCACGCTGTTGGCTTACGAAAAACGTTGTGGAAACAATTTGTACACTAGCCAGGACGCACTGGGTGTTGCAGTGGAGAAAGTATTACACGACTTGGAGCATGCAAATCACAGTCTGAGAGAAAGCCTTCTGCTGGTAAGACAGTGTGTTTTCTTTTATTTCACACAACACTTTTATCAAGGGTTTGAAATGTTGTTCTTGACATTGTATTTTCCATTCCTAACTCATTGTGCCAGCTGAAGGAGCAGATGGAGACTCAAGAACAGAAATACCAAGAGAAAGCAGAGATCATGTTGAATGAGCAAAGGGAAAGGTACATTTTCATTAACTTTCCACAATTATTGTCTCAGTGACTTGGGATTACAGTCATTCACTAATCTGATAGCCCACACATTACCTGCATGTACGACTGTCTGGTATAGAATTTGTTGTAACCCTAAAACTGCATGTATGTTCGAGGCAGGTTCCTAGAGGTGACATGTAAAGTTGCCTTGCTTGAGTTGCTTTACTCTTTTCCAGAATGAAGCAGCTCACTACCAGCCATGACCAGGAGGTGGCGATATTGACTGAGAAATTGAGCAGCTCCAGAGGCAGAGCCTCCAGCTTACATGTCCAGGTGGAGTTGTTACAGTGAGAGACATGAATTAACTAGTAATACTATATCTACATATTTCCTGAGTTTAATTAAATTCAAAGAGCTCTATTTTCGGGCCTCTCGAGTGGCGCAGCGGTCGAAGGCACTGCATCGCAGTGCTTGAGGCATCACTACAGACCCGGGTTCGATCCCAGTCTCTGTCACAACCGGCTGTGACCGTGAGTCCCATAGGGAGGCACCCAATTGGCCCAGCGTCGTCCGGGTTAGGGGAGGGTTTGGCCTGGGTGCTTTATCACAGTCTTGCGACTCCCTGTGGTGGGCTGGGTGCCTGCAGGCTGACAGCAGTCGTCATTTGAACAGTGTTTCCTCCGACGTATTGGTGCAGCTGGCTTCCGGGTTAATCGAGTGTTAAGAAGCGTGGTTTGGCGGGTCATGTTTCAGAGGATGCATGACCCAACCTTCACTTCTGCAGCGGTGAGACAAGATCGAAATTGGGGACAAAAACTGGGTGAAATACAAAAAATGTATATAAATGTATAAAGTCACCCATCTTTTCAATGAGTTGTAAGACACCTGTCAAATCTTTCAGAAAGTCTCCAAATTAATGCATTATTTCCTTTCACCAGAAAACAAGGTGAAAGCCAGGCTTCCGTGCACCAGTGTCAGGTCAATGACTTGGAGTCAGCTCTCTCCGTCCTGCGCTCCGAACTACTGGACACCCAGCAGGGCCATGAAGACAAGGTTACAGCTAACACACACATGCCGGTTGTGATGTAGAATAGTAGAGTGGCCTTAGTCTTTTCCAAAAAAAGTTTAGGAGGGAGACATTGTAATATTCTATGTGAAGGTTCTGATGCTTTGGGTTGTCATGATGTTGTGTACCAGGTGGGTGCTCTGGAGATGCTGTTGGCCGAGGCCCAGTCTCAGGCGGGGGAGGCCCAGAGAGGGAGAGACAGATCCCTCCAACAGACAGAGGAGCTGGACTCTCGGCTCTGCCAGCTCACGGTAATACAGCCCAGCCTCAGACACAAACAACAAGGATACTGTACATTCTTAGCTCCCTGCTGCTGTAGAAAGAGACACACTAACTTAACATTGCACATTCTTTGATTCCAGAAACTCAGTCTATCATTGTGTTTGATATATAAATATGAATCTGGCTTTGATATGTTTTAAACATTTTTTTTATTTTTTATTCAAACCCATGAAATCAAACAGAGATGTTTGAATAAGAGACAGTAGTGTATTATGTGTGTGGGGTCAGTCAGAGCTGCGGCAGGCCCGTGAGTAGCTGGCCCTGGAGAAGGAGCAGACCAAGCATCATTTTTTTTTTAATGGAAGATGACACCAAGGCATTAGTTGCCAAACATTCATTATTTTTTGTCTCCTCTGCCAGTTGTTGGGCGAGAAGCATCAGCGGGAGCAGCAGAAGGAGCTGGCTGTGGTGCGACGGGAGCTGGAACTGACCGCAGACCAGCTGTACAAGGCCAGGGACGAGGAGCTGCGGCTGCAAGCCCTGAAGGGTGACCGGGACGAGGAGCTGAAGAAGGTCCAGGCGCTGCTGGAGGAGAGGGACAGGGAGCTGCAGCTGAGGCAGCAGGAGGCGCAGCAGGGTCGGGCCAGGCTGGAGGAAGCCCAGGGCATCTCCCAGGCCCTCAGGGCAGAGACTGAGGTGCTGAGACTCAAGCTGGAGGACCGGGAGAAGATGGTGGACCTGCTGCGGCTGCAGATGGAGAGCACCACTCAGATGACGGTGCAGCATGGACGTAGCATTGACTCCCTGCACAATGAGAAGAGCCGCCTCAGCAACCAGCTCAATGAGCACAAGCTGGAGATCCAACAGTTAAGGGTTAGTTAGTTGGCCAGTTACTTAGTTTTGATCATATACAGTGCCTTGCGAAAGTATTCGGCCCCCTTTAACTTTGCGACCTTTTGCCACATTTCAGGCTTCAAACATAAAGATATAAAACTGTATTTTTTTGTGAAGAATCAACAACAAGTGGGACACAATCATGAAGTGGAACGACATTTATTGGATATTTCAAACTTTTTTAACAAATCAAAAACTAAAAAATTGGGCGTGCAAAATTATTCAGCCCCTTTACTTTCAGTGCAGCAAACTCTCCAGAAGTTCAGTGAGGATCTCTGAATGATCCAATGTTGACCTAAATGACTAATGATGATAAATACAATCCACCTGTGTGTAATCAAGTCTCCGTATAAATGCACCTGCACTGTGATAGTCTCAGAGGTCCGTTAAAAGCGCAGAGAGCATCATGAAGAACAAGGAACACACCAGGCAGGTCCGAGATACTGTTGTGAAGAAGTTTAAAGCCGGATTTGGATACAAAATATTTCCCAAACTTTAAACATCCCAAGGAGCACTGTGCAAGCGATAATATTGAAATGGAAGGGGTATCAGACCACTGCAAATCTACCAAGACCTCTAAACTTTCAGCTCATACAAGGAGAAGACTGATCAGAGATGCAGCCAAGAGGCCCATGATCACTCTGGATGAACTGCAGAGATCTACAGCTGAGGTGGGAGACTCTGTCCATAGGACAACAATCAGTCGTATATTGCACAAATCTGGCCTTTATGGAAGAGTGGCAAGAAGAAAGCCATTTCTTAAAGATATCCATAAAAAGTGTCATTTAAAGTTTGCCACAAACCACCTGGGAGACACACCAAACATGTGGAAGAAGGTGCTCTGGTCAGATGAAACTAAAATTGAACTTTTTGGCAACAATGCAAAACGTTATGTTTGGCGTAAAAGCAACACAGCTCATCACCCTGAACCTACTATCCCCACTGTCAAACATGGTGGTGGCAGCATCATGGTTTGGGCCTGCTTTTCTTCAGCAGGGACAGGGAAGATGGTTAAAATTGATGGGAAGATGGATGGAGCCAAATACAGGACCATTCTGGAAGAAAACCTGATGGAGTCTGCAAAAGACCTGAGACTGGGACGGAGATTTGTCTTCCAACAAGACAATGATCCAAAACACAAAGCAAAATCTACAATGGAATGGTTCAAAAATAAACATATCCAGGTGTTAGAATGGCCAAGTCAAAGTCCAGACCTGAATCCGATCGAGAATCTGTGGAAAGAACTGAAAACTGCTGTTCACAAATGCTCTCCATCCAACCTCACTGAGCTCGAGCTGTTTTGCAAGGAGGAATGGGAAAAAATGTCAGTCTCTCAATGTGCAAAACTGATAGAGACATACCCCAAGCGACTTACAGCTGTAATCGCAGCAAAAGGTGGCGCTACAAAGTATTAACTTAAGGGGGCTGAATAATTTTGCATGCCCAATTTTTTAGTTTTTGATTTGTTAAAAAAGTTTGAAATATCCAATAAATGTCGTTCCACTTCATGATTGTGTCCCACTTGTTGTTGATTCTTCACAAAAAAATACAGTTTTATATCTTTATGTTTGAAGCCTGAAATGTGGCAAAAGGTCGCAAAGTTCAAGGGGGCCGAATACTTTCGCAAGGCACTGTACTTTAGTTTCATGGTTGGTTGTCTCCTACCCCTCGGGTGGGGAAACTTGGCATGCTTCTAAATCAAGACCAGATTTTGAGGTCATTCAGGCTGCTAAGGGGAGTACTCAGGCTTGTTCATTGTCTTGGATTGTATAATACTCCATATTTCTCTTCTTGGGTGTGTTTTCAAAGGTATTCTACTATATACCGTTCCAACCCTGCTGAGTCCCTCCCTTTACAGACATGCTTAGAGCAGCGTGAGGAGTGTTTGGCGGTGCTGGAGCAGGAGAGGCGAGTACAGCAGGCTGGTCTGTCCAAACAGAGCTGCTGTGTCAAGGAGCTGACGCTGGAGAAACAGCAGCTTACCGCTGAGCTAGAGGTGCAACGCATGCAACTGGTCTGCCTCACAGGTACACTGGCTGTACATCGGTACATCCGTCATAAACTCAGTTAAAAAAATAAATGTCCCTTTTTCAGGACCCTGTCTTTCAAAGATAATTAGTAAAAATTCAAAACAAAACTTCACAGATCTTCATTGTGAAGGGTTTAAACACCGTTTCCCATGCTTGTTCAATGAACCATAAACAATTAATTAGCATGCACCTGTGGAACGGTCGTTAAGACACAAACAGCTTACAGACGGTAGGCAATTCAGGTCACAGTTATGAAAACTTAGGACACTAATGAGGCCTTTTTACTGACTCTGAAAAACACCAAAAGAAAGATGCCCAGGGTCCCTGCTCATCTGCGTGAATGTGCCTTAGGCATGCTGCAAGGAGGCATGAGGACTGCAGATGTGGCCAGGGCAATAAATTGCAATGTCCGTATAGTGCGACGCCGAAGACAGCGCTACAGGACGGACAGCTGATCGTCCTCGCAGTGTCAGACCACGTGTAACAACACCTGCACAGGATTGGTACATCCGAACATCACACCTGCAGGACAGGTACAGGATGGCAACATTAAGTGCCTGAGTTACACCAGGAACGCATAATCCCTCCATCAGTGCTCAGACTGTCCACAATAGGCTGTGAGAGGCTGGACTGAGGGCTTATAGGCCTGTTGTAAGGCAGGTCCTCACCAGACATCACCGGCAACAACGTCGCCTATGGGTACGAACCCACCGTCGCTGGACAAGACAGGACTGGCAAAAAGTGCTCTTCACTAATGAGTCAAGGTTTTGTCTCACCAGGGGTCATGGTCGGATTCGCGTTTATCGTTAAAGGAATGAGCGTTATACCGAGGCCTGTATTCTGGAGCGGGATCGATTTGGAGGTGGAGAGTCCATCATGGTCTGGGGCAGTGTGTCACAGCATCATCGGACTGAGCTTGTTGTCATTGCAGGCAATCTCAACGCTGTGAGTTATAGGGAAGACATTATCCTCCCTCAGGTGGTACCCTTCCTGCAGGCTCATCCTGACATGACCCTCCAGCATGACAATGCCACCAGCCACACTGCTCATTCTGTGCGTGATTTCCTGCAAGACAGGAATGTCAGTGTTCTGCCATGGCCAGCGACGAGCCCGGATCTCAATCCCATTGAGCACGTCTGGGACCTGTTGGATGAGAGAGTGAGGACTAGGGCCATTCCCTCCAGAAATGTCCAGGAACTTGCAGGTGCCTTTGGTGGAAGAGTGGGGTAACGTCTCACAGCAAGAACTGGCAAATCTGGTGCAATCCATGAGGAGGAGATGCACTGCAATACTTAAAGCAACTGGAGGCCACACCAGATACTGACTGTTACTTTTGATTTTGATCCCCTCCTTTGTTCAGGGACACATTATTCCATTTCTGTTAGTCACATGTCTGTGGAACTTGTTCAGTTTGTCTCAGTTGTTGAATCTTGTTATGTTCATACACATTTACACATTTTAAGTTTGCTGAAAGTAAATGAGGTTGACAGTGAGAGGATGTTTCTTTTTTTGCTGAATTTAGATGGCTTTCATATGAGAGTATTCCCCTCGCAGATAAAATGATGCATCGACTCTGTTCATTCAAACACTTATCTGCTAACGTTTTTGTATGAATTCCGATCTTTATTCATTCTTCAATAACAAAGACCTTTCAGTGATTTGATTTAACGGCCTCCATTTCTCCAGTGTTTAGGGGAAAATACAGGTCTTCAGTGGCAGACGGCAAGCACAATGATCATGTTGCTAGACTGTGTTGGAAAACCAGTACAGCATGTAGCGTCTGTTTTTCTTGTTGACCGTCTGTCTGTCCCCCAGAGGAGCATGAGGAGTTGAAGAGGCTCCACAGCAGTAAGAGTGAAGAGCAGGAGGGCGTGGTGGTGGGTCTGAAGGCCCAGCTGAAGACCACCCGGGCTGAGCTGGACCAGGCCAGGAGCACCCTGAGGACCCTGGAGGGAGCGGACGGACACGGTCAGCACTGCACATCACTGAGAACATTATATTATAGCGGAGATCTGTGTTTATATGGTTATGGGAAGTCTACAGTATTTGTTTGTGCATGACTTTTTAGATGAGAGAGGACTGAATCTGGACACTGATGAGTAAATTATTCTGGAAGTATACAAAAATAATTGATCCTCTTTTGACATGATGAAGATCCGTGTTGGATCGAAACGTGGTCGATAAATGTGGTAATTGGGAGCTTATTCAGTGTGCGGGCCTTTCTGTTATCTTTCATGCTCTGTGTCACTCATTGTGACACTCCACCTTGGATTTAGTTGATTCATTTCTTCCTCCATTGAATCGACAGAAAGAGATGAGAGTAGATAGGGCAGGATCGAGTCAATCAAGGTCTGTCTCCCCTTTCTCTGTCCAGGCCTGAAGGTTGCCATGGGGATGCAGAAGCAGATAACAGCCAAGCGGGAACAGATTGACACTCTCCATGGCCGAATCCAGGTCCTGGAGGAGACCATGGACAAACTGACCGAGGTAGCAACACCTCAATGTCTACTTTTAGTGCTCCACATCGTGTCTATCGTAATTACACATGCCCTTGCTTCCACATAGATAAAAGCCCTGTGTCCTTAAGTAGGGATTTAAAACCGCAAGATATTCTGGTGTTCACTTAAATGTATAATAATCTGCCTTCAATATGGTCTTTCCCTTCCCAGGAGAAGCGTTACCAGAGTCAAGAGAGTAAGCGTCAGATCCAGCTGCTGGCTTCAGTCACTGAGGAGAAGAGGCAGGTGGCAGCGGAGGTGGAGACCGTCCGCTCCCTGGAGAGACGGCTCAGGGAGAAAGTGGCCAAACTGGAGACGGCCCTACACAAGGTGGTGTGGCACTACCTTGTATTTACTCACTTTATCACACAGTATGAAATATACGTCTCGCTCTGACTGACCCCCATTTACACCTACGATGTTCTTCAGATGTCCGAGAGCTTTGTCCACTGTCAAGACTTCATCCAGTTGCAAGAGCAGGAGTTTGTACGGCTGAAGCTGCAGCATGCTCTGGATGTGACGGTACAGCACACTAGGATGGGTGTCCATCTGCCTCTATAGAGGTCTAATGCATATGCTGTTTTGTTGTTTGATTTGCATTGTACTCTGAATATCCTTTCTCCTCTAAACTGTCTATAGCCTTCTATGCTGTATATATGCTTTTTCAAGTGCTGTCTCTTTTCTGCATGAGCTGCAGGGCCAAAACCTGCGAGCCACAGGGAATGCTCAGCGTGCTTCCCTCTCCAGCCCAACAGCCCTGACTGCTCTGCCCTCCAGCCAGTACGGCTCAAAGTGCCTGCTAGAGGTAGATCAATACAGAAACTTCCTACAAAATGCCTTGTGGCCCCAATCCTTCCAGGGCCTGGCTTTGTTGCTGTTTTTTCAGTGGTGGAAAAGAAAGATACAAGCTCAGCACATCTGACTCCCCCAAAATTAAAAACACACCCTGATTGCATTCCTGTGGCAGCATGACAACTCGTTCATCAACCGTTTGACTTGACTCCAGGACAGTCGGATCTAAGCCAATTTACTGAAAGCATGGAAGTATCCCAGATGGTCAACAATAGATTTCTGTGTTGAATATAGTGTAACCCATAATGGTATTTTACTCAGCATCTCTTCACCCCTCTTACAGTTGATACCCCAGCAGCTGGTGGAAAGCCCCACCACGGAGCTGCGGTCCCTAGTCAAAGAGCTACGAGGTGTGATTTCTGAAAATCCTGGACCACACACCAACAAAAGCACCCTCAGAAGGAGCTCTGTTCCAGAGAGAGATCACAGGACCACACTGTAAGTCTCTTGAGTGTGACGTTAAAGATCACGATGCTCTAGTTTTTTCCTCCCACATTTTTGTTGTTGTTGTGCGTCATTCACTAGGTTTCTGAAACCACAGTGGTTTATTTCACAAATATTTCACAGCCATGTGACATGTTTCTCAATGTTGTGTTCGCTTTGGTTCTCAATCAACCCATCAACTACAATCATGTGGAGCTTCTTTAATTCAAATTTCATGCAATAAAAATGTCTCTTACAGCAACGAAGTGACCAAAAATGTTACAAGCAATGCCAAAACGATAAAAGAGACCAACAGCAGGTAAGAGCATGTATCCTTGAACCTCTTGTTTCTGACTGCCTGAGCATGGCTGTTGGCAACCGTTCCCTACCTCTGTATATTGGCTTCACTAATCCTCAGGCCACATGAATGTGCAGTGTCTGCCTGTGGCTTCGTTCTAATGCATGTTTGTGTATGCAATATGTGCAGTGGTGTGGCTCACCTCCTTAGGACAACTGATCTGGATGAGCGGAATTTAAACCGCACCTTCTCAAGCGCCAGTGAGTTTCTCTGTTAGTACAATCAACCATTTTAACACACTCAACCGATCATGTGCTTTATTTTCCTAATTTCACCTTCCATATTACTCTACTAGACCCATTATCATCCCTGTGGTCCCCCTTCAAACATGTTATGATCAAGGTATACAGTTTTTAAGCACTTAACCATTCCACCACTTGAGACATTGTTTGCTATTTCTACAGGCCATGACTTCTCTTTTTCTGCATCTCTGCCTTCCTGCACATCGTCCCCTCGAGCCATGGCACTGGGCCGCAGGTCCCCTGTACACTCACTTCTGACCTCTGACCACAACCCCACACCTCCACCACAGAGCAGGCCTCAGGCAGAAAGCCCTCTCACGGACGCACACACCTGTAAGTCCCAATGCCTTCAGCATTATTACAACTCAGGTGTGTAACCAATGCGGGAGACAATGTCCCCAAGGAAATGGCCTTGGAGAACCTTGGTTACTTTACAGTATGGCATCATAATAATGTTTGAATTTCAGAACTCTAAATTTGATGACTTCTGAGTGAGTAACTTGTGGTTTCACTTGAAATGTTTGTCCAGTGGCCAATCCGCAGGCTGAGTTTACAGGACACACATGCAAGCACTTGCAAGGAAAACTGGACAGCCTCCAAAACATAGTGGAGGACTTGCAGATGAAGAACCAAGGTTTGTTGAACAGAGTTTATTTGGTTCATCTGACTGCTGTGCAGCACAGTGGTTAGTGACTGACATCAGTGCTGAAGATCTGAATCTGTATTAGGAGTTTTGAATTTGCCCAATGTTGTCCAAATGTAACAGTTGTGAGAATCCAGACATCCTAGTTATGTCTGCCCCTCCCTGCCTCACGTACCAGACCCAATTGTTTGATAGGAATGTCATCAGGACACAGAATCAGGACAATGATTATATTGGTTTGGGGATAGGTCACGTTCATGAAAACAGAAATTCCTGATTAATCCAGAAAAATTCCATTGCTGTTTATGTCCGATAAAATAACTGCCACCTTTGGGACAATACAGATTATCTTGAAAACACAGTTTCTGTGAAGAAACTATAAAATGCATTTTAAGTTATTTTTTTTCCATTTTTTTTCTTCAGAAATGTCCTCTATGATAAAGGGTCAGGAGAAGAGGATGAGAAATGTCAAAGACAAAAGGAAGCTTTAGAACAATCAAGGCTCTGAGTGAATGTGTACTTGTGTAACAAAAATAAACTTGTATTTAAAAGTAAAGGCACTATGATCATTATGGTGAATTGTCTTTTATTATGAATACAATTTGTCCATGGCATGTTACTATCAACATGGCAAAGATGACACCAAATATAGAGGATTGTCACCAAATATGATGACAGGAGGATAAACAACAGGCTAGCAGGATATTCTTGTTATTCATGAAAGATGTCATTAGTCAAGGGAACTGGGGATGATCTTTGATGTACATGCAGCCAGTCAGTGATTTGGAAACTCATGAAAAATTAGGAGAACCTTTGTAGCAGCGTAGCATCAAATGTTTTATGTCAGTTTGTGTTGACAAATTGAGTATACTACTGTGTAACTGCCCAACATATTGCCTATTGAAACCTGCCTAAAGTACCACTGTCCCCTTCCGTGTTGAAGCAGAGCCTGCTCCATCTGGCTTTGATCGGTTGTCTCCCTCCTCTTCTTCAAAGAGAGTACTCAGAAACTGAAAAGAAACCCAAGTTTAAAAGCCAACCAATTTCACAGTACCAGTCAAAGGTTTGGACACCTACACCTACTAGTTGTTCTTTATTTTTTACTATTTTCTATATTGAAAAGTCATTGTGAAGACATCAAAACTATAAAATAACACATGGAATCCTGTAGTAACCAAAACACTGTTGAACAAATCAAAATATATTTTAGATTCTTCAAAGTAGCCACCCTTTGGCTTGATGACAGCTTTGCACACTTGGCATTTTCTCAACCAGCTACACCTGTAATGCGTTTCCAACCGTCTTGAAGGAGTTCCCACATATTCTGAGAACTTGTTGGCTGCTTTTCCTTCACTCGGCGGTCATCGGGTCATCTGTTGCAGCACTCCATCACTCTCCTCCTTGGTCAAATAGCCCTTACACAGCCTGGAGTTGTTGGGTCATTGTCCTGTTGAAAAACAAATGATAGTCCCACTAAGCGCAAACCAGATGGGATGGCGTATCGCCGCAGAATGCTGTGGTAGCCATGCTGGTTAAGTGTGCCTTGAATTCTAAATCAGTGTCACCAGCAAAGCACCATCACACCTTCTCCATGCTTCACGGTGGGAACCACACATGCAGACAATACATTCACCTACTCTGTCTCACAAAGACATGGTAGTTGGTACCAAAAATCTCAAATTTGGACTCATCAGACCAAAGGACAGATTTCCACAGGTCTAATGTCCATTGCTCGTGTTTCTTGGCCCAAGCAAGTCTCTTCTTATTGGTGTCCTTTTAGTAGTGGTTTCTTTGCAGCAATTCAACCATGAAGGCCTGATTCATGCAGTCTCCTTTGAACAGTTGATGTTGAGATGTGTATGTTACTTGAACTCTGAAGCATTTATTTGAGCTGCAATCTAAAATGCAGTTAACTCTAATGAACGTATCCTCTCCAGGAGAGGTATCTCTGGGTCTTCCTTTCCTGTGGCGGTCCTCATGAGAGCCAGTTTCATTATAGTGCTTTAATGTATTTACCACTGAAACTATCAAAGTTCTTGAAATGTTCCGGATTGAATGACCTTCATGTCTTAAAGTAATGATGGACTGTCATTTCTCTTTGCTTATTTGAGCTGTTCTTGCCATAATATGGACTTGGGTCTTTTACCAAATAGGAGTATCTTCTGTATACCACCCCTACCTTGTCACAACACTGATTGGCTCAAATGCATTAAGGAAATAAATTCCACAAATTAACTTTTTAACAAGGAACACCTGTTAATTGAATGCATTCCAGGCGACTACCTCATGAAGCTGGTTGAGAGAATTCCAAGAGTGTAAAGCTGTCATCAAGGCAAAGGGTGACTACTTTGAATAATCTCAAATGTTGATGTCTTCACTATTATTCTACAATGTAGAAAATAATAAAAATAAAGAAAAACCCTGCAATGAATAGGTGTGTCCAAACCTTTGACTGGTACTGTATATATTAACTGAAATTGAAATTCAAACACCTGTGCTGTGAAGCATGACCTGTGTAAAAATGTGAAGCAATGTTGTCTTACCCTAGGCACCCTCAGCCCTTTGCTGATGATGAACTGCTTGAACGCTTGAGTCCCATGCATCTGTTTCAGTTCATCATCCTATTGAGAAGACAAATTATATCAGACAATTTTACCTGAACCGTCAATGGGGATTGATATTCTGATTAATAGTCAAAGACAGTTATCTCATTTTTACCCACAAAGAACAAGGGCAAGCGTAATAGTTATACCAAAGACCCACCATTTCACTTGGTTGTGCAGGAAACTCAAAGTCCTCAGGGATGACATTGGGGTCTCTTAATGGTTCATCAGCATCTCTTTTCTTCCATGTTTTAGTATCCAGGTACCATGCTCCATATTTGGGCCTTTTAGTTCCTGGTTTGCTCTGTTGAACATGTGCATTTTATATTTTTTCCATAGGCAGGATGTGGACATAGTTGTGGGTAATGCTGTTTAGAAAGTGAAGAACTGTACAAGCAATTGATACATTTTCATCCATCTGTGTTGTGAGGTCTGTGGGCCTCAAGCTGAGACACTCAATACCTTGTATGGTTCTGAGTCCTTTAAGGGGTCTTCCCAGGTGTGGGCTCTGCACAGATCCTCCACAGAGTTACGTAGGTCCTCTGGCACGTTCTTAGGCTCAACCACCTGGATAGGGAAGGTCAGGGACGGCTTCTTCTCATACCCACTGACAAACAGGCCCAGTAGGGTGGATTCAGTCAGGTTGTTCTTCTCTCCTCCCTGCGAGAGTCAACCATTCATTTACCAGGGAGGTTAAATGTTAAGATCATTCTAAATGATCTGTTCCTGCTTCTACAAGGTCATTTAGAATATGATGATGATTCATCATTCTGATCTTTACTTGACCTTTAATTGGGGTGTGTATTCCTCACCATGGCCGGTTTCTGTTAGCTGTGCTTACCAATGAGGCGACCCAGTCACAGAAAAGCTTAGTGACTTTCTTGATGTCCTCGTCTTGAGATGGGGAGCGCAGTCGTTTGACGTTTACTATCTGGTCTTCCTTGGCACTGCTCTGCTTTCTTTGCAGCCCTTTGTAAGGGTTCTTTGCACATAAATCGTCCGTCCTTCAGCCAAATAATAAAGGGTTAACAACAATAGTTATACCACTAGATGAACAGTTTATACCCTAGTAATGAAGAGTTTGCCCCAAAACAGACTTCTCCAGAAATCTACTTACATTATTGCACTGACAGGTGGTCCCTCTCGCACTTCCTCCTCTGACTCCGATTCCCGCATGATCGTTTCCCACGGCTCAGTGCAGTCGTCTGCCTGCTCCTCTTTTTCTGGTGAAGTCACTGCAGAAGCTCTGTTCACACACATATCTGGGTCCAGGACACATATCACCTGATCAAACAACTACGGGATGAAAGACAATCAGTAGGACATATTGTGTTACAAGTAAGCAAAACAAAGTCCTGTAAGAACAGCGTAAGAGTTGATTACTGTAATTCAGAATTGTATGTGCATGGGCCATCTGATGTATACTTTAGGGACTGGTTTACCACACACAGATTAAACCTTACCCCGGACTGAAGCCTTTACAATGGAGGATCTCCATTCAACATCCTTATCGAATTTTAGTCCAGGACTAGGCTTATTTGGTGTCTGGGAAACCAGCCCTTTATGCCTTATTGCAAAAAGGATTGAGAGGTAACTTTTATCTGCAATGTGATTACATCGCTGATTAGTCTTATCTACCTGCCACTCACCTCTGGGGGCATGCCATGCTCTAAATGTGGGTACAGAGCCAGAGGATGCTGTTTGAGTTTGTGCTCCACTGTAGCCACATGCTCCCGGTGTACCTGCTGCTGAGGGTTCTTCTTAGAGAAGCAAGCCTGCTCTTTCGAGAAGCGCTTCCATTGTGTTTTATCAGAGAGAGATGTAGGACTTGGCATCCCAAAAATGGAAGGGGACATGCCCCTCTGGGCCTGAGAGAGAGCTGCCGTCCCAGCACTAGGATACCCATCTCTGAAGTCATCAAGTCCCACATTTAGAAAACGCCAACGACGGCCATCCAAAGCACCTGAGAGATGATGTTTGTTCTTTGTATCTTTCAGGCATTTGGTCATCAACTTTTCCTTGTACCTGTGGGTCAAAGCTAAATTAAATCCTTCTACTTTCACATTGCCCTCATTAACATTTGGAAGCTCCAGTCCAGAGAGACTGGATGGAAGGTTATGTGTCAATGTTATGTATACTGAACAAAAATATAAACGCAACATGTAGAGTGTTCATCCCAGGTTTCATGAGCTGAAATAAAGGATCCCAGAAATGTTCCATATAAAAGCTTATTTCTCCCAGGTTTTATGCACAAATTTGTTTACATCCCTGTTAATGAGCATTTCTCCTTTGTCAAAAGAATCCATCCACCTGACAATTGTGGCATATATAGAAGCTGATTTAAACAGTATGCTCATTACACAGGTGCACCTTGTGCTGGGAACAAAACAAAGGTCACTCTAAAATATGCAGTACGTCCAACCGTCCTCACATCCGCAGGCCACGTGTACCATTGCCAGCACAGTACTTCCACATCCGGCTTCGTTCCTGTGCAGGCCAGTCAAGTTCTTCCAAACCGATTTCGACAAACCATTTCTGTATCGACCTCATTTGTGCATGGGGGCATTGTCATGCTAAAACAGGAAAGGGCCTTCCCCAAACTGTTGCCGCAAAGTTGGAAGCACAGAATCGTCTAGAATGTCATTCTATGCTGTAGTGTTAAGCTTAACTCCACCAAACTTTACTATGCTATGCATTGGGGCAGGTAGCGTTCTCCTGGCAACCGCCAAACCCAGATTCATCCATCGGACTGCCAGATGCAGAGTGATTCATCACTCCACAGAACGCGATTCCAATGATGGCAAGCTTTCCACCACTCCAGCCAACCCTTAGCATTGCGCATGATCTTAGGCTTGTGTGGGGCTGCTCTGCCATGGAAACCCATTTCATGAAGTTCCAGATGAACAATTATTGTGCTGACGTTGCCTCCAGAGGTAGTTCGGAACTCTACTGAGTGTTGCAACCAAGGACAGACGATTTTTACCCACTACGCACTTCAGCACTCGGCAGTCTCATTCTGTGAGCTTGTGTGGCCTACCACTTCGCAGCTGAGCCATTATTGCTCTGAGACATTTCTACTTCACAATAACAGCACTTACAGTTGACCTGGGCTGCTAAAGCAGGGCAGAAATTTGACCAACTGATTTGTTTGAAAGGTGGCATCCTATGACAATGCCTTATTGAAAGTCACTTAGCTCTTCAGTAAGACCTTTCTACTGCCTATGTTTGAATATGGAGATTTCATGGCTGTGTGCTTGATTTTATACACCTGTCAGCAACGAGTGTGGCTGAAATAGTCAAATCCACGAATTTCAAGGGGTATCCACATACTTAGTATATAGTGCCTTCGGAAAGTATTCAGAACCCTTGACTTTTTCTACATTTTGTTAGTTTAGAGCCTTATTTTAAAATGTATTAAATTGTTTATTTTCCTCATCAATCTACACACAATACCCCATAATGACAAAGCAAAAACAGTTTTTTAGACATTTTTGCTACTTTATTTTAATTTTTTTTAACTGAAATATCACATTTACATAAGTATTCAGACCCTTCACCCCATACTTTGTTGAAGAAACTTTGGCAACGATTACAGCCTCGAGTCTTTTTGGGTATGACGCTACAAGCTTGGCACACCTGTATTTGGGGAGTTTCTCCCATGCTTCTCTACAGATCCTCGCAAGCTCTGTCAGGTTGGATGGGGAGTGTCGTCGCACAGCAATTTTCAGGTCTATCCAGAGATGTTCGATCAAGTTCAAGTCCGGCCTCTCAAGGACATTCAGAGACTTGTCCCGAAGCCACTCCTGCATTGTGTGCTTGGGGTCGTTGTCCTGTTGGAAGGTGAACGCTCTGGAGCAGGTTTTCATCAAAGATCTTTCTGTACTTTGCTCAGTTCATCTTTGCCTCAATCCTGACTAGTTTCCCAGTCCCTGCCCCCGAATAACATCCCCACAGCATGATGCTTCCACCACCATGCTTCACAGTAGGGATGGTGCCAGGTTTCCTCCAGACGTGACACTTGGCATTCAGGCCAAAGAGTTCAATGTTGGTTTCATCAGACCAGAGAATCTTGTTTCTCATGGTCTGAGAGTCTTTAGGTGCCTTTTGGAAAACTCCAAGCGGGCTGTCATGTGCCTTTTACTGAGAAGTGGCATCCGTCTGGCCACTCTACCATAAAGGCCTGATTGGTTGAGTGCTGCAGAGATGGTTGTCATTCTGGAAGGTTCTCCCATCTCCACAGAGGAGCTCTGGAGCTCTGTCAGAGTGACCATTAGATTCTTGGTCAGGGCCCTTCTCCCCCAATTGCTTAGTTTGGCTGGGCAGCCAGCTGTTGGAAGTCTTGGTGGTTCCAAACTTTTTCCGTTTAAGAATGATGGAGGACACTGTGTTCTTGGGGACCTTCAATGCTGCAGAATTTTTTTGGTACCCTTCCCCAGATCTGTGCCTCGACAAGTTGTGTAAAGTACTTCAGTAAAAATACTTTAAAATACTACTTAAGTGTTCTTTGGGGGTACTGTATCTTTACGTTACTTTACTATTTATATTTTTGCCAACTTTTACTTAATAACATTCCTAAAGAAAGTAATGTACTTTTTACTCTATACATTTTCCCTGACACCCAAAAGTTCTCGTTACATTTTGACAAGAAAATTATCCAATTCACACACTTATCAAGGGAACATCCCTGGTCATCCCTACTGCCTCTGATCTGGTGTACTCATTAAACACAAATGCTTTGTTTGTAAATTAATGCCTGGGTGTTGTAGTGTTCCCTTGGCTATCTGTAAATAAATGTAAATGTAAATAATTGTGCCATCTGGTTTGCATAATGTAAGGAATTTGAAAGTATTAATACTTTTACTTTTGATACTTAATTATATTTAAAAACCAAATACTTTTACATTTTTACTCAAGTAGTATTTTACTGGATGACTTTCACTTTTGCTTGAGGTGTTTTCTATTAAGGTATCTTTACTTTTACTCAAGTATGACAAATGGGTACTTTTTCCACCACTGACCTCAACACAATCCTATCTTGGGAAACTCTACGGACAATTCCTTTTACCTCATGGCTTGGTTTTTGCTGACATGCACTGTCAACTGTGGGACCTTATAAAGACAGGTGTGTGCCTTTCCAAATCATGTCCAATCAATTGAGTTTACCACAGGTGGACTCCAATCAAGTTGTAGAAACATCTCAAGGATGATCAATGGAAACAGGATGCACCTGAGCTCAATTTCGAGGCTCATAGCAAAGGGTCTGAATAGTTATGCAAATAAGGTATTTCTGTTTTTTGCTTTGTCACTATGGGGTATTATGTGTAGATGTAATCCATTTTAGAATAAGGCTGTAATGTACCAACATGTGGAAAAGGTCAATGGGTCTGAATACTTTCCGAAGTCACTGTATATAATGTATCTGTGACCAACAGATGCATATATGTATTCCCATTCATGTGAAATCCATAGATTAGGGCATAATGAATTCAATCGATTGATTTCCTTATATGAACTGCAACTCAGTACAATCATGAAATTGTTGCATGTTGCGTTTTATATTTTTGTTCAGTGTACATATAATTATGTTGTCAACCACATACAGTTATGACTATATTGTTACAAAAGAGGCTACCCAATGTTGTCTTTAGTGTGATGTGACATCAAATCAAATCAAATGTATTTATATAGCCCTTCGTACATCAGCTGATATCTCAAAGTGCTGTACAGAAACCCAGCCTAAAACCCCAAACAGCAAGCAATGTAGGTGTTGAAGCACGTTACCAATGGTAGGCAGGAAGCGTCGTTCTAGTCTCCGGTGGTCCAATTTGAAACATTTTATCAGTCATTATGTGTCCTTGTTTTCTCATCAATTTCCACGTAATAAAAGGCAAACGAGTGTTGCACCCGGGGCACGTCAAAAAGCTATCGACCCTTTCGTAATTCCGGTATTACTTAAAGCGATCTGGCTAACTCCCTGCTCATAATACAAAGTTTTTCGAGGGTTACTATGGTAACAGTGTTTTGCGATAAATTGTAGTTCTTATGGGATGTCACAAAATATAAATGTAGTTTGCGTTCCAGAGGGCCTTTGCTGTAATTACGATTATGAATTTACTTGACAGTCACAAATCAACACGTAAAAAAAAGAATAAGAGCAAAATCATCTTAATGCAGTTTTCACTGAAGACAATATAGCCTTGCTATGATTTTGACCACTAGATGGTGGTATGTGATCAGAGGGAACTGATGAGTTCCTCTTCTTTTGGTTGATCCTAAAAATGGTTAACGTTACTGCTAGATTTTAAAAAGAAATACTTTGACAAATCTGAAAACTATAGCTGAAAGTACAGAGCAGAGCCCTTTGGGTGTCGGGTTGGTTGCTCTGATTTTTCTGGCCGTCATACATTAGTAAACTAGTTATTGTGTCATTTAAATCAATATTTCTCTAATTCACCATGTATTGGGATTATTGTATGATGCTGTTTACATCATTTGAATGTAGAATGCATGTGTATGTTGACCATGTGCCCCTCTACATGCGCTTCTGCTCAGGGCTCATGAATTAGATAATATGTCCATAGGCCATATGCCCTCATGTCTTGTTTAAACAAACAAGTGAAAAAAACAGAGTGAAAATGACAGAGTTGCTAGTGTTCCCCTGTTTATGCCTTGTCAAACTCAATTTATAGCAACAAATTAATTAAAACCTGCTACTTTTTATTACTACCACTACTAATAAGGATAAATCAGAAATAAATACCTCTTCAAGTTGTAGAAGTGGTTATTGTGACAACAGATGATCACGTCATAGTCATACATTATCCCACAGTAAGTTAAGTAAAACTGATTTCCAGCCTGTGGATGTGTAGACAGAGAAAAGAGTGCTGACAGAAATAATAGTAATGTACGGCTCCTTTGAGGTCTTCAGGTCTGTACAACACTTTGAGATATCAGCTAATGTACAAAGGGCTATATAAATCCATTTGATTTGATTTGATTCGGAGCTTGCATTCCTTCTTGCCCTATGTATTACTTGTGCCGTCACAGGACTGAGGTGAGTCAACGCTGTTGAACAACAGCACAGCCTCTTAAATGACTAATCATTATCCTCGTCATCATCATCATCCAATTCCATCAACATTGCACCATTTGTTAGGCCAGGGAAATTCCACTTCGCGGATTTGTGGACTGTAGAAGTCACAGCTTTGAGCTAGTGCCTCTGACAGCTTTCACCCACATGCCTCAACTTGACTAGGCACCATATTGTGACCTGCTTGGCTGGGTGACCAGCTGACTGCTGCTTTGACCTCTTCGGCACACTGTGAAACAGCCTGGGCCTGTTGGAGCTGGACACAGAAAGGCCATGACTAGGGTTGAAAATGTACCGATAATATACCAAATTTACTGGAATCTTCAGTAATTTAGGTAATTAACAGAATATCTATGGTAAGTTTGGTAGTTTATATATATTTTTTTATATCAGTATCCATATTGTCTGAGTTTCTAGTAGATAGACCATATGGTTCAACAGAGAATATCCTAATTAATGACAAAAGCATCTAATCAACAATGTATTATTTATTGATTATCTCTGCAACTCCAACTATTGAAGTTTTTCACAACTGTCACTAGTTTGATGCATAAACATTGACAACAAATACATATTGGTATAGTAAAATCAATGTGTAAAGAATATAAAGAATAATTTATGCTTAAACCCCTCATATTAAACACCAATGGTATTCACTAAGTTGATGGTTTATGTTTAGCATAATGTTTTACAAGTCATATTAAATTACATTTTAAAAAAAAATTATTTTTTTGAATTACATTGAGTGTACAAAACATGAGCAACTGCTCTTTCCATGACAGACTGACCAGGTGAAAGCTATGATCCCTTATTGATGTCACTTGTTAAATCCACTTCAATCAGTGTGGATGAAGGGGAGAAGACATGTTAAAGAAGGATTTTAATCCTTGAGAAAATTGAGACATGGATTGGGAATGTGTGCCATTGAGTGGGCAAAACAAAATATTTAAGTGCCTTTGAAGGGGGTATGGTAGTATTTGCAAGGCACACCGGTTTGTGCCAAGAACTGCAGTGCTGCTGTGTTTTTCACACTCAACAGTTTTTTGTGTGTATCAAGAATGGTCCACCTCCCAAAGTATATTGACCCAACTTGACACAACTGTGGGAAGCATTGGAGTCAACATGGGCCTGCATCCATGTGGAGTCCATGCCCGACGAATTGAGGCTGTTCTGAGGACAAAGGGGGGGAGCACCTGAATATTAGGAAGGTATTTTTAATGTTTTGTACACTCAGTGTATATTTTACATGATAAGGCCAAAGATAATTACAGACACCTATGATAATCTGAACTACCCAAAATGGCCACTAGATGTCTTGTGATAGATTACATACAATTCTTGAAAGATACCAACATTCTGGTAGTTTACTGGTAAACTTAGAATGTTTTGAGTAACATACCCTCCCTTTGCAACCCAAGACATTACATTGTTTTAGCCAGACCACCAGAACATTTTGGAACTTCTTTGGCAAATATATCCTCTTGTCTCCAGGACCATCTCACAGGGAATTGTTGTCCCTTTGACAGGTTAAGCCTACTTTCCTTGTCTAGTTTTGACATGTTTAGGTTACTGTACCATTTTCCATCATACTTGTTACTGTCTTCTGGTTTATGGTTCAGAACACTTGATAAGAAACAGATCATACCAAGACATTACTATGTAAAGTATCTGAAAGAATTTGGAAACATTTACTAAAAGGTTTGTAAACCGCCACTGTAAGGTTTGAATGATTTGAAGAGGTGCAAAAGAAGTTCTGCCTCTGTTCTAATATCAACCATTTCAGGTTGGGAAACAATTCCATCACTTGTGCCATGGATTTTAATTGACTGAAATATGACACCCTTGACAGTTGTGATCACTTGGCCAATGCTCTCAAATGGTTGTGTTTGCCCTGGTCCAACTCTCCCTGGAGCTGTACCCTTTGGCATATTCATAGGGGAGTAAATATTAGGATTCGAAAAGGATCTCTGGATTATTTGTCCGGCATACTCCCAGAACACAAACACTATTGATATGTACAAACTTTAAGACATTGTGACGCATCACATACTTGGACTTCAAATTCTGATTGTCAAGGCGGATGTTGTTAGTGTAATTTACCATTAGTATTCCTTGCGTGATGGAAACTTTCTAACTAATTTAGGTGGATGTGTGTGGAACTATTATTATTCTATTGCTAATCATATTTTGTAATCATAAATATATTCCATTGTATATTTTGTTCCACATGATGTTGTGTTGACAATAATGTGCACATTTCCAAAAATGTACAAACAGCTATGGAACCAAAGCAACAGGACACCATATTTTTCTCAGGGGGGTGTTTACCTGTCATTGACAGCACACATACAATTGGGGGAAACCAGCTTAATATACAGGAAATGTTTTTGTTTACAATAATCAGAGGCTGGTTTTGCTGCACTGTAGTTTTCAGTAGCCAGGGTGTTTCTGCCAAGTTTTAGCAACCTTTTACAGCCAAACATATGTTGAGGTTTTATCTGTAGAAAACAATCAACCATAGACGATGTTCTCACGGGGTGAGGAATCTGCATAGAAAGTAAAAATAGTGGGGAACTGTCAAGCTTTTCCTCAGATTGTGTTCCATAAAATAAATGGGTAAAGGTGTGAAATATGTGTCTTTCATGTATTGTTTTTCAAACCTCTGCAATTTGTGAATTTCTGTTTCTGTTCACTTTTAGAATTATGCACAGAAGTTTTTTTTTAAAGGTGGGAAACTGTCAAGCTTTTCCTAAAATTGTGTGCCATAAGATAAATTTGTAAAACGTTGACAATACCAGTCAAAAGTTTGGACACACCTACTCATTCCATGGTTTTCTTTATTTTACTATTTTCTACTTTGAGGTGACTACCTCATGAAGCTGGTTGATAGAATGCCAAGAGTGTGCAAAGCTGTCATCAAGACTAAGGATGGCTACTTTGAATAATCTAAAATCTCAAATATATTTTGATTTGTTTAACACTTTTTTTGGTTACTACATAATTCCATATGTGATGTTTTATAGTTTTGATTTCTTCACTATTATTCTACAATGTTGAAAATAGTCAAAATAAAGAAAAACCCTTGAATGAGTAGGTGTGTCCAAACTTTTGACTGGTAATGTATGTCTTGTTTAAATTGAAATCATCTGCAATTATTGGATTTCCACTTCTGCTTCCACTTCAAAAATTAGCATTGCATCCTCTTAGTCTTGTAGCAAAGTTTTCCTCTCAATATTGAGAACAGGAGGACCACATCTAGGTTACCACTGGAATTTGAATGACCAGTGCAAAACTAAGCTTAGAATGTTTGTATTATAAGAAATATTTTAGGATCTGCTATAACAGAGACATTGCTCTGTTTTCTGTCATGAGATGGCTTTGCCCTTCTTCCTTACACTAATCACTGCTCCATCCTGAAACAACTAGGTACAAAACTTCCCACTCAATGGTGGGAACTGGACCACACCCAGGTGGCCATTGGCATTTGAATGGCCAGTGCAAAGCTTAATAGTTAAATATATAACTTCAATACCATGAAGAATGTGTGATAGGCTCTTTTACCTTGACTAATGAATGAATTATACAATGCATCAAAGACATTGTCTTTAATTGTTTTAACATAATAGATTTAGTTACAACTTTTTTACAATAGATTTCTACTTATGGCACTCAACTATTTCTACTACTTAACACTTATTGTCCTTTCTTTTCACCCTGGCACTGCACGTTCTCTCTTAACAGCACGATATCTCCAAGGAGAGCTTGGAATGGAATAACACAAATATAAATTCAGTATAGTGTACCCTCCCATGGTACTTAATAGCTCTGGCTGCATCAATCACGTCTCCTGAAAAGGTCTAGCACTCCTCACAAGTCTCCACTCCCACAGCCATGCCTGTATATCAGTCTCTGTTCTACAAAGACTGTCTGGTGCCTGAAAGTGGCGTGACAAACAGGCAGTACCAGGGTGCACTGCGATTAGCCTCCATTAATTTTTCCCTTATGTTAAGCTCTGTTTGCTGAAAGTATTAATATTATTCCAATTGTGTTGATTTAAGGAGGGCATTTTGGAGGGAATTCATAAATTGTTTGGTGAATTGGATGTCCAACAAGGAATTCTCTCCTCTTGTCTAAGAGTTAGATGATGAGAAATATCTAAGAGTTAGATGACGAGACATGTTAAATGTTTTGTAAGTTGGGCTTGACTGGGCCTGAAGTGCACATAGATTTTTGCATGATTCAGAATGTGCTGCAAGCCAGAGAGGGATGCAATGTGACCATAATAATGTTAATGTTGTTGTTGTTTTCTTCTGCTTTACATTGACAGTTAATTTACTATTCAAATACATGGGGTTTTATTAAGTAGTTGCTCTTTAAAGGCTTTAGGTCAGTGAATGATCTAGTAAAGGATGTTATCGCCGACCATTTGGATCAGTTTACATCTACTGTAAAGAACTGTAATAGATGAGCGATTCTAGGAACATAATCTAGGAAGTTATTTAGAGATGGGTTGAATCCTCTCTGTAAAGTTACTTAAAATGAAAGTTCTACTATCTTAGGTCAGACAAGCAGCAACTAGACTTACATGTCCACCACTCACCACTGTGAGGGAATGGGCAACCAAGCATTGAATTCAGAGTGCTTGTTGACTGAACAATACACAAATCTGCTTGTCCTTTAAGTGTGCTTACATGTGAAAGGCAAATACACATTGGCTCTTTGACTGAATCCATTTAGCACTATTTCAGGGAATGCAACAAAAAAAAGGTCATTTAATTGCATTTGACAATTCATGTTTTGTCCGACAAAAATGCCTCACTGTTGTGCTACAGGTCCTGCCTACAAAGTGCAAACCAAGCGCTATGGTTACAGTTTCTTGCTTATAGGACAGGAACGTGTGAGAAAACAATGAATGATCTGTTGGGACATCAGATACTCAGATGGGTTAGAAGAAAAAGTATTTACCCTCTAAATAAAAGTCTCCCTGTTCTGGGATGCATGAATGGTTGCCTTATTCGCACACTGGACCCTTTTAGAGTGCACCAAGGATATGTCCCTTGCACCCAAAAGTTTTTGTTCACAATATGATCAAATATCAATGTGTAGGTCTTCAAAGTAAACCATCTTAGGTGCAACTACCAAACAAACCAGTCTTCGCTTTACTGACCAAACTAAAAAAGAGTATTACAAAGGTTGACCTGTTTTTTTTTCTCTCTTTTTGTCTTTTTCTTTTTGGCCAGAAACAATGTTGCTGCATTACTTGACTGTTAACCTTCCCCCCTGATGATTTGCTTCAGCATTTTTCACTTCTCTTGTTTGAACAGATGCCGCCACCCTCCAGCATGAACCGCCCCCCCCCCCGGGATTGTTATAGTACTTAGTACAATGAAGTAACGCGCAATTATATTAATGTTAGAGCACACCCAAGTAAGTTCCCTTTCCAGATAGCGACATCAAACGATTTGATGTATAACATTTCCTATGGTTTATAAACCATGGGCCTCTTTTGTTTTATTCCAGTGAATGGCATGCAAAAGGTTGTCTGAGGTAAACGTGTTGTTGCATGAACCCACTCAACAGCTCACTCTGTAGCCTCCATTACTGTCCAAACAGCATTTTTTGCAGGATATTAAATCAAATTTTATTTGTCACATGCTTCATAAACAACAGATGTAGACAAATAGTGAAATGCTTACTGACAGGCCCTTCCCAACAATGCAGAGAGAAAGAAATACAGAAATAATAGAAAATGAATCCATTGGCCAACTAAACTACAATTAAGAGATGGAGATAGTCAGTGGGAAACAGATGACATTTTAGATGCCGGTAAAGCATCCCCTTGGATTTGATTCAGCAGTCATGATCCTATGTCTACTTGTGAAACGTATATTAATTTGGTGCTGGATTAAACCTCAAGTTAAAGTAGAGGCTAACTGTTTTGTAAACAAGCTATTTCAGGGCAGATCTATAGCAGATATGCACAGCATTGGCAGTCTTCTGTTCCTTATAAATATTTGCCTAATTTTCAAAGCCAGAACACAACAGACATTTGCCTATGCATTTTATCTGACCACTAATTCACCCCACAGAAGTTATGTGTAAATACATGTCCTTGAGTCAAGCAGAAGGTGTTGTCTGTAAATAAGGATGGTTGCTCTCAATTTGCTCTAAATGCAGCTTTGAAGTATCCCATTACACCCAACTGTTCATGTCAAGTTGTGAATGCCACAGCATCCAAAAGGCAAAAATGTCCTTTGAAAATAGGTCCTGAAAAGGTCCTGAAACCCCCTTAATGGTAGCAATGAGCTTGAGCATGAAACAGGAAGACGTCTCATCCGGACATCTAGTTGAAACATGGCGTGATCTGTCTCTGAAGGTTAACTTGTGTGACTGTGAAACAAATTAAACTAAAAACTTTATAACTGTCCCCTGGCAATTGTCAGTTTACAAAAGACTGGTTCTCAGCTATGTCAAGGCCCCATGCAGCAAGCATTGCTTCTGTAGTCTAATCCTATATTTACCTGCCACTGATATCACAATTAGGCTATAAAATCTATTCATGAATTTTCCTATTCTAACAAACATCTTCTGTTTTGTGTGCAGAACTCTATAGCTTACTGTAAATAGCCTCTGGTCTAGAATGGCCTATACTGAAACGGTCCAGTGTGCACATTGATGGAACTCTGTATCTTCCTGGTGCCATACCCTTTATATACCCACACATATTTTACATCAGGGTTGGGCAACTTTGAGGGGGGTGGGGCAGTAATGGATCTGTGTACCCACATCCATACCCACACATGAGGTATTTTGGGGTTTCTAAGCCCCCCAAAAATATATTTTTTTGTCCTTGGAAATTGACCTGTGGCCGTGGGACACCAGTTGCCCATCCCTGTTTTAGATCCTCTGTGTTCTTATAAAAAACATTTTTGACATGCCTTATTTAATTTACTGCATTCATTTAAATAATAGACACTATACAATATAGACATACTGTATATGTATCTTGGGCAATTCATAAAGCTGCATGAGGACCTTATTACTGATGAATGTGTTTGTTTTTTATGACCATGTTTTTCTTTCTGCTTGCATTTTGCATTTATATTGATGTGTGTATTTTCTGTAATTTATGTAATTCAGAGCTCATCTGTAAAATAGACCCTTGGTCTCAGTATGACTCCCTAATAAAATAAAAGGTTAAATAAAAAATGTATAAAGTTTTGGCATTTTGTCATTGGTGTTTTTACTCAGCATTGCAATATTAGCCTATTATTGTGCAAATGGAGGAAATGTAACAACATTTAAAAAGAAGGGAAAAACAGAGAACTATTTGTTGAAATTATAATTTATTTCAAGTAGTATGTCTGTACTTATTTGTTATTTTCTCTATTTCCCTCGACTTTGGCTGGACTGGGTAGTAGGGGAGATTTCCAGTTAGCTCTGTGAGTACATCTGATGCAGTGCAAGCGAATCTGACAGTCCCCCTTTAAACGAGCCCCGCCCCAAAATCAGTCGATCAAATTCTGCATCACGCTCAACCTCGTCCGTCCAATCATAACCCACCAGGGGTGGTCTTAGGATGGTGGTCCGGGAAGCTGTTAGCCAATCAAGTTTACTGCTCAGTGAACAAAAGCTTCACGTCAACTATCGTTGGTTCTCTGAATAACACATTATTCATGGTCATGCAGGTTATTTAAGGGAGACCTGATGGTGACGACGACGACGATGACGATGATGATGATGATGATGAGGATGATGATGATGAGGATGAGGGAGGCGGCGGCGGCGGCGGGCGGCGAGATAGCGGTATTTCATGTTGAGAAGTAACGGTCAATGACTCCCAAACATGTATGAAGGCAGAATAATGTGTACATTCATTTAGTTAACTCACCACATCAGATGCACTGTGCTTTTTTAATGTTTTATAGTTATCCAATAGTATACGGTATCCTGCTAAGAATAAGTGGCAGTAGTATAAGCAGGGCTAGGCTACACGCCCCACTGTCTGTCTAGAAAATTACTAACTAACTAGTAGCAATCCTAGTGTGACATCACATGTGAACGAGCATGCGTTGCTAATTCATTCACAAGCTCTTTGTATATATATGCCATTTAGCAGACGCTCTTATCCAAAGCGACTTACAGTCATGTGTGCATACATTCTACGTATGGGTGGTCCCGGGGATCGAACCCACTTTGTCAAACGTTGTTAGGTTCACTTTACTACACTGCTATCTCTTCACAAACAACAACTCCAAAATTCTATACCAAAATTACACATATTTTTTGATTGAATTGAACTAGCTTATTAAAACCATTAACCCTAGTGAATAACAAACAACAAGAATAACATTTTCCTGAATCATTATAATAATATATTTTCAGGGTGATTACAATTGCACTAGAATTGTATTTTTTTGTAACGATATCATTGATATTTTTAGTATGCTTGAGTTTTTTTACTGTTAAAACCTGCGTTCTGTGATGTAACAATGTAAATTGTTGATCTATATATAAATAAAAACAAATAAATACACTGCTATCTCTTGAAATAATATTACTTGCATAGTTACACATGAAAGTGAATTGGTCTCAAATTACGTCAGAACCTCAAGTTTACTTTCAAATCTTTGCTTGGTTGAATGTATCCTAATATAAAATAGCGCTATGAAGGTAGATCAAATCAAGGGCAAATCGTAGTTTGTGCCGTCTTATGTTTATGGTGCTATAAAGTAAAACAGTGACCTCAGCCACAGAAAGCACGCTACATTTTAACACACCCACCGCCCAGCAGACACCAAAACGAACCTCTTCGCATGACCGAGTTCATTTGAATCTGGTGAGGGAGGGAGTGGAGGTCTGGCGCCAGTCCTCAGCACTGTTATTTCTCCCGCTGCCTTCGAACAACACAGTCGATTCTCCTTATGAAAACGGCTGAATGGAGAGAACATTGTTCTATGAAAGCACTAAGGAAACTACCAGAATTTATTATTTTCGAAGACAGTTTGCAAGTAGATGCATATCAACGAACAATTTTGAAATTCGTATAGTGAGGTTCGCTGTAGTGTAAGAGGCAAAGTGAGAAGTAGCGGTCACCTTTTGAGTAAAATAACCCCTAAAAGATCAGAACCTACAGTATTATCGTTAGTGTCATTTGGTAAGTAATTTCACATTTGACAAATTAGTTTGACAGTTGGCTGGAATCATGACTCGGAGATCCTGTGTAATTTACGCTACTGGAATTGTCTGCGCCCACCTACTGATAGTGGGGATCGCCTTGGTGGTGGCTCAAGTCTTTCAAACAATGATTCACAACCGGCTAAAAAAGGTGAGTTGCAACTTTTTCCCACTACAAACATACATTTGATAGTTTTATATGCTGGTTGCTTTAATTTGTTAGTTGTATTTGCACTAAACAGCAGACGGCGAGTCACATTCCCAGTCCTTGTTATTAGGTGATGATGTTCGATAGAAAACGTTACAGCATTTGTTTGCTCAACCCGCATCTCCGGTCATTCGCCCACCCGACATGGGTCAGTGCAGCATGCGTTCCAAGGTCGACCATTTACAAGTGCTGCATGCATTACCACCAACCAATTATGTTTTTTTTGTGGTAGGAAAGCAACATTGTATCATTCATAAATCCGCAATATTGATTCAACCCTCTTGAACAGCTCTGCAAGGCGTTCAGCATTTAAACTCAATGTATAGCCTGATTGAATCTCACCGGCGGATTTACAATGCCAGGTATGTTCCTGTCACAGCGCGTTGCGGTAACATCATCACCATGGATTGGTGCACTGTAGGCAAGCAGCCTGTTTTATTCCAATAATAAAATAAAGCCCACTCACTTCATTTGCTTTATTATACATAATGGTTGACAGATGAGTTGAAATACAAGTGTACTGCTGCATCTTTATTTGTGGGGTATTTATCTAATTTGAGTCAACCTGATGGTTATGTCACAATATAATTTATTTGGGAATGGGATTTAAAATTATAAGAGCTTTCCTCGTGGTTTATCAGTAAGGGGCTGGAATCTCGTCAGAGAAGGGTCTGGGGAGGTGCGTGCGCAAGGATGGGGGAAGGGAGAGAGACCTTGAAGGCCAAGTCCCGCTCCCTCATTTCACTTTTCATCCTTCTTGCTTACCTGGTTGAACGTCTCTCGCATCTGAACAGCTCTCTTTCTTCAAGTGCCATGCCCACCTCAGCAAAAATGTCAGACTCAGTCATAGGATAGACACAAACATTTGTTTCGTGGCCGCTGTTAAATTACTTTGGGTCTGGGTTTATTTGGGATATGGTGTCACCCTAGACCTAGAATACATAACATCATGAAATGAAACAAATATTGCTGATGTTGTCAATCGACCTACCTGTATTTTAAGTTCAATAAAGCGCAGGAGTCTTATGTGGACATATTCCCGGTGACTGAAAATATGATAGATACATTAAGAATGAATGTCCATCCACAACTGTACCACTTCTGTATCTAAAACGGCTCTTAGAACGACTTTCCTGGATCATAAAACAACAGTGAGCATTCATCTGTTTCATTGCTTCAGCCCTGGCCTGATCTAGGTCTAGAGAACTGCTCTGCCTGGAAAACAACCCGCTGTCCCCTGCCAAAAAAGTTGACAATAATTTAAACTTGTGACATATGTTAACTTTCATGCAAACAGTTTGTCATCCTATAGACAGGAAAACCGCCCCAAAACATGACACTGAATAACATGTATTATTGTCTTGAGAAAGGTTATCAAACCACAACTCCCACAGATGTTACAGGTCAGGTTTTCATTTATTTTTGAGTGAACCTGATGGTTATGTTTTAATATCCATACCACTCTTCATGTGACCCATCCCCAACTACCAGCTACATAAATAGTGAGTTTAAAAAAATATATTTTAGATAAGATTGATAAGCCCTCAAACCTTTGTCCCTGCTTGCCTGTGCCTGTGAGATCAAGGTTTGAAGCATTTCTACGAGCGAATTTATGTAAACATGAAAGCTATGGAAGCCTTTGAGACTTTTTTCAAGGGTGTTAAACACAGGAATTCTTCTAATCTAGGCCTTGACTTTACCAAAAGTTAGTGTTGCACAGAAACGGTCTCTCTTGGGAATTGTATCCGTTTGAGAGGGACTCAATTTGATTTATAAAAACAAAAGACATTACTGATTGTGAAACTTGGTACCATACTGCTGAAGATGAGTGAATCACATGTTGGTGGTGGTTTTCTCACACTCACCTTTCGTGTATGTAGTCAGTGTTTGGCTTTAAAACTAGAATCCATAGTTGCTACATCCATTTGGACTAATATATAGCCTACTGATTGATTCCTGAAGAATATACAGTGCATTTGGAAAGTATTCAGACTATCACGTTTTCCACATTTTGTTGCGTTACAGCCTTATTCTAAAATGGATTAAATAAACTTTCCTCATCAATCTACACATGTGTCGAGGCACAGATCTGGTGAAGGCTGCCAAAAAATGTCTGCAGCATTGAAGGTGCCCAAAAGCAGTGGCCTCCAACAGTTTGGAACCACCAAGACTCTTCCTAGAGCTGGCTGGGGGAGAAGGTCACAAAAGGCACCTTAAAGACTCTGACCGTGAGAAACAAAATTCTCTGGTCTGATGAAACAAAGATTTTACTATTTGGCCTGAATGCCAAGTGTCACATCTGGAGGAAACCTGGCCCCATCCCTACGGTGAAGCATGGTGGTGGCAGCATCATGTTGTGGGGGATGTTTTTCAGCGGCAGGGACTGGGAGATTAGTCAGGATTGAGGGAATATGAACTGAGCAAAGTGCAGTGAGATCCTTGATGAAAACCTGCTCCAGAGCGCTCATCACCTCAGACTGGGGTGAAGTTTCACATTCCAACAGGACAATGACCCTAGGCTCACAGCCAATACAACACAGGAGTGGCTTCGGGACAAGTCTCTGAATGTCCTTGAGGCCCAGCCAGAACCCGGACTTGAACCTGATCAAACATCTCTGGAGAGACCTGAAAGTAGCTGTGCAGCGACGCTCCCAATCTAACACGACAGAGCTTGAGAGGATCTACAGAGAGGAATGGGAGAAACCCCCCAAATACAGGTGTGCCAAGCCTGCAGCGAGTTCTTGGGTAATTGCTGCCAACGGTTCTTCAACAAAGTACTGAGTAAAGGGTCTGAATGCTTATGTAAATGTGACTTTCAGTTTCTCAATTCTAATATGTTTGCATAAAATTCTCAACCTGTTTTTGCGTTGTCATTATGGGGTATTGTGTGCAGATTGAGTGGGGGGGGGATTTAATCAGTTTTAGAATAAGGCTGCGAGGTAACAAAATGTGGATGAAGTAAAGGGATCTGAATACTTTCCGAATGTACTGTAACTTATAAATGCCTCATGATTTTAGTTCAACTGTCATACCCCATCAACCTAAAATATAAGCTTATTTTAATCCGTTGTCTGTAAACAAACACAGGAAAAGGAGCACCGAGCACATCCCCGTTTTCATCGACTGGGCTGTAGTGGAGCAGGTTGAGAGCTTCAAATTCCTTGGTGTCCACATCAACAACAAACTGGAATGGTCCAAACACACCAAGACAGTCGTGAAGAGGGCACGACAAAGCCTATTCCCCCCAGGAAACTAAAAACACATGGGTAAAAGTATAATTGTAAGGCCATGGATGGTCAGACCTTGCATCCATAGCTCTGTCCATGATTTTGAGAATGGTTACATTTCTACAGGCCCACCCCTCAGCTTTTTACAAAAACAGGCGTGACTGCTTTAATTGTTTCAACTGCGGATTCTAACTTTAAATGCAGCCAATACAACACGCATGATTTTAAATAGCTGGCTTAGTATGGCTTGACTTTTCACAACTTTCAGGTGACTCAAATGATCTAATAAAATTTAAAGGGAAATGGCTTCTCGGCATCAAATATGCTATTTTGTTATATATTTCAGGAGTTCTCAGGGATATCTTTATTCCATGCGAAGCGATATTTGACTCCACAGCCTTCATACTTTGCTGTACATCATGAAATGGGCTATTGAATGAGTTGATTCATGTCTTGTGCTGGAAACAGCCTATTTCAGATATGTTTAAAACTGACTAGTCTAAGTGAAGCAACAGGCTTCTGTTTTCCCCGAGGAGCATGCCCCCAGTTCAATGCTCTAGCTAGTGAGTGGTGACCTTCTGCACAGTTGTGTTGTGTAGTGTGTTTGTCAGAATGTGTGTATGAGGCAAAATGATCAGATCATGTAGGACTCCGTAAGATGTACAGTGCCTTGCGAAAGTATTCTGCCCCCTTGAACTTTGACCTTTTGCCACATTTCAGGCTTCAAACATAAAGATATAAAACTGTATTTTTTGTGAAGAATCAACAAGTGGGACACAATCAGGAAGTGAAACGACATTTATTGGATATTTCTAACTTTTTTAACAAATCAAAAACTGAAATTGGGAGTGTAAAATTATTCAGCCCCTTTACTTTCAGTGCAGCAAACTCTCTCCAGAAGTTCAGTGAGGATCTCTGAATGATCCAATGTTGACCTAAATGACTAATGATGATAAATACAATCCACCTGTGTGTAATCAAGTCTCCGTATAAATGCACCTGCACTGTGATAGTCTCAGAGGTCCGTTAAAAGCGCAGAGAGCATCATGAAGAACAAGGAACACACCAGGCAGGTCCGAGATACTGTTGTGAAGAAGTTTAAAGCCGGATTTGGATACAAAAGATTTCCCAAGCTTTAAACATCCCAAGGAGCACTGTGCAAGCGATAATATTGAAATGGAAGGAGTATCAGACCACTGCAAATCTACCAAGACCTGACCGTCCCTCTAAACTTTCAGCTCATACAAGGAGAAGACTGATCAGAGATGCAGCCAAGAGGCCCATGATCACTCTGGATGAACTGCAGAGATCTACAGCTGAGGTGGGAGACTCTGTCCATAGGACAACAATCAGTCGTATATTGCACAAATCTGGCCTTTATGGAAGAGTGGCAAGAAGAAAGCCATTTCTTAAAGATATCCATAAAAAGTGTTGTTTAAGTTTACCGCAAGCTACCTGGGAGACACACCAAACATGTGGAAGAAGGTGCTCTGGTCAGATGAAACCAAAATTGAACTTTTGGCAACAATGCAAAACGTTATGTTTGTCGTAAAAGCAACACAGCTCATCACCCTGAACACACCATCCCCACTGTCAAACATGGTGGTGGCATCATCATGGTTTGGGCCTGCTTTTCTTCAGCAGGGACAGGGAAGATGGTTAAAATTGATGGGAAGATGGATGGAGCCAAATACAGGACCATTCTGGAAGAAAACCTGATGGAGTCTGCAAAAGACCTGAGACTGGGACGGAGATTTGTCTTCCAACAAGACAATGATCCAAAACAAAGCAAAATCTACAATGGAATGGTTCAAAAATAAACATATCCAGGTGTTAGAATGGCCAAGTCAAAGTCCAGACCTGAATCCAATCGAGAATCTGTGGAAAGAACTGAAAACTGCTGTTCACAAATGCTCTCCATCCAACCTCACTGAGCTCGAGCTGTTTTGCAAGGAGGAAGGGGAAAAATGTCAGTCTCTCGACGTGCAAAACTGATAGACATACCCCAAGCGACTTACAGCTGTAATTGCAGCAAAAGGTGGCGCTACAAAGTATTAACTTAAGGGGGCTGAATAATTTTGCATGCCCAATTTTTCAGTTTTGGATTTGTTAAGGTTTGAAATATCCAATAAATGTCATTCCACTTCATGATTGTGTCCCACTTGTTGTTGATTCTTCATTAAAAAAATACAGTTTTATATCTTTATGTTTGAAGCCTGAAATGTGGCAAAAGGTCGCAAAGTTTAAGGGGGCCGAATACTTTCGCAATGCACTATGTACCCAGTTTCCCCTATATTCATTTAGTAGCGGTGGCCCACCGCTGCTTAATTCTTGCCACCAAATATGATATAAAATATATAGTTCTTCCGGGACACACTTTTAAATGGATAGTCCGTTAGCCCAATGACTGGAAAACAATGAAAGATCAAGTCTGAACGTGAAACGAGTTTGTGCAGCCGTGTTGAGCCACACCTTAAAAGCGACAACTGAGCTTCTCTGAGACCTCAAGATGAGAGTGAGCGGTTTGAATGGTAAAGGCCTTTCTCATGTATACCTCACTTTACTCAAGGGACAGAAAGCAATCAGTAAACCCTTATGTAAAGGACGGACGGGGGGGGCATTTCGCACTTGAAGTTAGAAATACCCTCCTTGAATGGTGAAGTTTGTTGTTACAGATTTCTCTATACAGTAGGCATACATTACTTACCAGTATCTTATGGATCAACCAACATTCTCATTTTAGATTGGACAACCATCTTCCAGCACGCTTCATTTTATCAAAGTGTTGAATGTCACTGCATCTGTTTTAATTGCAGTTGAATTACTCCGGTCCCAGAGCATTTCGTGTTATTTTGTACCTAAATCCGAGACGCTCCATTTAGTATGAAATGTTAGGTTTCATATGGTATGTATTAACTTGTGGATGTCCAACATCCATTTCTTATGTTAAATAACAATTTGTATGATATCTTCTGAATTTCAATACTTACATTTTGCAAATTCATAACATATTATAAGAGATGTTACAAATTCCAATTTAGCTGTGGCTGTTAGCTAGGTGGCTAATGTTAGCTAGGCTAGGGCTTAGGGTTTGAGGGAAGGGTTAGCTAACATGCTAAGTAGTTGCAAAGTAGATTTAAAAAACGTAGTTGAGAAGTTGTTAATTAGCTAAAATGCTAAAGTTGTCCGTGATGAGATTCGACATTTCCGTTATACGCCCACCCATCCTCCTTTCATTTTTGTCTTATTAAATAACCTTACCAAACATTTTTATATAAACAGTATATCACAAAAGTGAGTACACCCCACACATTTTTGTAAATATTTGAGTATATCTTTTCATGTGACGACACTGAAGAAATTACACTTTGCTACAATGTAAAGTATGAGTGTACAGCTTGTATATCAATGTAAATTTGCTGTCCCCTCAAAATAACTCCACACACAGCCATTAATGTCTAAACCGCTGGCAACAAAAGTGAGTACACCCCTAGGTGAAAATGTGAGGGGTGTACTCACTTTTGTGATATATTGTGTGTGTGTGTGTATATATGTAAATAAAAAAACTTAAGTCACGAAGGTTTCGGAGCATGTCTAAGGTATCAAATGGATATATATGTGTGTGTATGTTGCGTTTAGTCTGAGACCAGACCGGGTTGAAACTGTCTTTCCAGTCAAGTATTTAATGTGGGCTAATGTTAAACCTGATTGAATGCATGATTGGGTAGGCGGTCATTGTAAATAAGAATTTGTTCTTAACTGACTTGCCTATTTAAATAAAGTTTACACTAATGGTGTTTAAAATGCTGTGTAATTGTGGTGGAATTTACTGGGGCTGGGATGATACCAGTATTGCAATATTTTATGGAGCGATAGGTAACTGATTCAAGGGTGACTTATCTGTTTGCAGAGGGTCCCCGGTTCGAACCCGGATAGGGGCGAGGTGACGGACTAAAGTTAAACTGTTACATTTGCAATATTAGGGTTGTTTACCTAAGGAAGTTAAACCCATTTTGTTTCCTTGCCACGATACTAATGAGTATTGCGATACTGGTATCCTCACAGCTCTAGAATTTACCTGTACACTTATCTGATCATTGCCGCATTTCAAAAACAGGCCAAATTTAGTCCCACATGGATTACTGTCGTCTGAGGGACTTATCTGAACACATTTAACCACTTCCCCCTATTCATATGATGACCAATAGGACAGTGCTACTACGACCGTCCTTAAATAACTATTTCTCTATAACAATATTTTTTTTTTTTTAGGAATTGACTTTGACAGAGGCAAGCCGAGTATTTGAGTCATGGAAGAACCCACCGCCTCCAGTCTACATGGAGTATTACTTCTTCAACGTGACCAATCCAGAAGTATTCTTAGCAGGGGGAAAGGCAGTGGTCACCCAGATTGGACCTTACACTTACAGGTGGGTTGACAACACACTCACTGTGGTCCTTTGAAATTAGGAGGGCTCAGTTCACACAGGGCTCAGTTCACACAGGGCTCAGTTCACACAGGGCTCAGTTCACACAGGGCTCAGTTCACACAGGGCTCAGTTCACACAGGGCTCAGTTCACACAGGGCTCAGTTCACACAGGGCTCAGTTCACACAGGGCTCAGTTCACACAGGGCTCAGTTCACACAGGAATTAATCTTATTTTGAGATCCAGAGTCAGAACTTTGACTTAATTGGAAATCATGTATCGATGCCAATGGAAGGTTTTTGCATGTGCTCATCTCAAGTTAAGATTCGGCTTACAATGTATTTGTTTTTTATCTGTTCATTTGATCATGGGAAGCTGGTGATTCAGGTCCTGGGAAAGTCCTATTGAATGAAGGCGGTTCCATGCTGCTGAACCTGCTGGTGGACATGTTTGAACTTGTCTTTCACCCCCATGTGAACATCTGTGTGGACCGACTTAATCCTCATATCCACATCTTTCCATAACAGGGAATACAGACCTAGGGAAAATGTGACTTTCCTTGAAAATGGAACCAAGGTTTATGCCCTGAATCCCAAAAGCTTTGTCTTCGTCCCAGAGAAGTCCAGAGGTAATCCAGAGGTCGACATTCTGAGGACAGTCAACATCCCAGCTGTGGTGAGTTAGTATGTGTCCCTCTCGGCCTCTGCTTGCTTGTTACCTCTACATTTGGTATACTTGTGCAGTCTTCGCTTATGCAGTGTATCTTAGCTGCCATGGACATGTTGTATCTGCAATATAGTGTGTTATAAACTGTGGTGCAACACAGTTTGAGTACTTAGAAACATGAGGGTGTGAATTATTCCACAAGTGTGTCCTCTTCTGTTTTGGTTAAGTTTAACCTCTCAAGATTCCCAGTATAACCGCTGTAACCCTATATTGACATTCCTTTACTGCATCATTCCAGTAGACTTTCCAAGCATTATGCTAAATGCTGTATTATGACATCTTGGGGTCTTGTTCCTACCAACCTTTTACTTTATAGCAGACACTTTCATGGACGTAATCCAATTTCCATTAATGAGAACCAGACCAGAGTCTAGACAGCAACCAAAGCTATAGACTTAGAAACATTGTTTATAATTTTGTTACTAGTGGTATGATAGAATGTGAGCTCTATCCCCTTCTCTCTCTCTGTTTCCTCTCCCACTACAGGCGGTGATGAGTGAGCTGAACTCCTACTCCTTCCTGCTGCGTACCTTCGTCTCCATATATATGAAGTCCATCGGCGTGGAGATCTTCATGACTCGCACCGTCCACGAGGTGCTGTGGGGCTTCAAGGACCCTTTGCTCACCAAAATCCACAGCGTTAGGCCAGAGGTGGATGAGATGTTTGGGCTGATGTGGAAGGTAGGCACTGTTTTGTGTTTAGTAAAACCTTGAAATATGTTTAATCAGATTACACTTCTGAATACAGTCATTCACTAAAGTTATAACCTTAGCTAATGGCCAGTCTTGAAATTTGTGATTTAACCGAAAGTTGTGAAATTGCACTAGAAATCCTTTAGTCATTGAACCAGTAGGTGGTTGGTAGGGCCCGGGAGGATGTTTCTGTTGGTAGGGCCCGGGAGGATGTTTCTGTTGGTAGGGCCCGGGAGGATGTTTCTGTTGGTGGGGCCCGGGAGGATGTTTCTGTTGGTGGGGCCCAGGAGGATGTTTCTGTTGGTGGGGCCCGGGAGGATGTTTCTGTTGGTGGGGCCCGGGAGGATGTTTCTGTTGGTGGGGCCCGGGAGGATGTTTCTGTTGGTGGGGCCCGGGAGGATGTTTCTGTTGGTGGGGCCCGGGAGGATGTTTCTGTTGGTGGGGCCCGGGAGGATGTTTCTGTTGGTGGGGCCCGGGAGGATGTCTCTGTTGGTGGGGCCCGGGAGGATGTCTCGTGGAGTCATCACGTGATGAGTGAAAATGCCAAAATGCTGATGAAGCTGCTTTACTTACCCTTTTTCTGGGAGACTCGTGTCTACTTTGGAGACTCACATCTGCTATTCCACCTACCGCAATAACAATGTGAATAGTTTTCTCAGGTTCCACAAACCAGATAATGCTGCATTAAATGGAAGTCCTCTGAAAGAACTAGACGTTGGGTAGAATTTTACCTAAATTGTAAAATCTCAACTGTCAAAGCATTTGTGTCAATGGTTTTGGTCAACTACAGTCTCTTACCGCTGCCTATAAAATTGTAATATGAGAAGGAAAAACAGACTGGGATAGGCAGGCTACAGTAGTGCAGTGGCACTATAGCACAATATCCCCCGTCAGTACAGTTTGAACAATGACAACCAGACACTTTAAACACTGAAATTCCTTCCCAAATGGCCGTTTTAACCGCATTGGAGGAAGGTGTTCTTATTTTTCCTCTGCTTATCAAGAGTCTGTGGCTGTTTCTAATTCTGTACCTGTCCACTGTTCTCCTGAATGTTGGATGTGTTCCTTTTGATATGACAGTCTGACTGAACTATTGTCTTTCTCTCCTCCTAGAAAAATGGAACTCATGAAGGAGAGTTTGTGTTCCTGACTGGCGAACGTGACTACATGGAATATGGCAGAATAGACACATGGAACGGGTTGACGTAAGGTCCTTTATTTCCCTCTGTTTTCCACCTTCATGTTGTAGTTAATGGTTGTCAAAAAACATTTGTCAGCAGTTTTCTTTTTGGTCCTTGCCCTGCGACGTTGGGTTTACTCATTGAACGGGAATGAATTGGGATCTGTCCAAATCAAGTATTCAAAGTCCGAGGATAAACTCATTTGCTCCCTGTCATGACAGATCAGAAATAGAAAACCGCTTCCAGGCATTTTAAATGAAATCAGTATTTGGCCCCGCCAGGTTGTTTTATAACAACCTTGTGTAAATGAAAGCTTCTTGATGTCTAACATATCCCGTACCTTTCCCCTATCAACAGTGAAATGTCATGGTGGTCCTCTAACCAGAGCAACATGATCAACGGGACGGACGGCAGTGTGTTCCACCCTCTGTTGTCTAGGAAAGAGCTGCTGTACATCTTCGCGGCTGACCTCTGCAGGTACGTCAGTCATATCTCCAAATCTGTATTGTCTGTAGTTGTATTATTTGTTTACAGTCAAAGCAGTCAGTACAGAGAGGGACGGTGGTTTAGGTGACAGCCAAGAATTATCGAGAAACGACTGACTCGTATTCATATCGGACTGGTAAACCACTGTAGAAGACGCCACACCCTGGCCATGGTAAACACCATAATGCGTGAGGAGAATCTGGAGAAGAGGCACATAGTATAAAATGGAGCTTTGACTCAATCGAGACCGTTGTACTTTGTCTTCTCATATTCACCCAATGTTCCACACAGTAGGTGACACATTTGTTAACACAGACCAATCTCCTCTGCAAAATGACATGTGTAGAACTGAATTCCAAATTCCTGCGAGAAACTCCTACACAGCTTATGTGTCCTTCTCCTTGTTCTTACCTGCCTCTGGGGTTTAGATCTATCCATCTGGGTTATGTTGAGGACGTGGACGTGAAGGGCATCCCAGCCTACCGCTTTGCCCCGCCCCACGACGTCCTGCAGAGTCCTGAGGAGAACCCCACTAACGCCGGCTTCTGTGTGCCAGCTGGCGACTGCCTCGGCACCGGGGTGCTTAAAGTCAGTGTTTGCAGAGAAGGTAAGAGATGGTTAATTATTGTCACAACCCTGGTTGGCATAACATATGTGCCCCACATACCCACTGTTTGTTTTGACTAACCCCATAACCTAGTTTTTTGACAGATTAAAAAATAATAATAATCACCTAATCAATCTAGTTCTAGCTGCAATCCAAGCTCCAATAGATATCAGAAATGTCCATGTTTGAGTATCCAGATTTCATAGTAGTGTAGATGGTGAATGATTAACTCTGGATGAGGGCTATAAAACACTTGAATTTGAGGATAAAGATAATCTCAAGGCTTTCCCCTCATAAAACAATCACATGGCATATAAATGCACTACGTTAACCCTTAAGTCTCGTGAGGGAAGTAGATATATTGTTAAGAGACATCCGCTTTCGTAGTGTGGTGCAGAGCTAGTTCAACAATCGGGGCAAAGTTATTCCTCAGTGTTCGTAATGCTGAAATCATGGTTCTATTGATTTGAGGCTGTTCTAACCGCATCCTCTTGGGGCTGCAGTATAGGTGAATAGGACCCTTTATTAATATAGGTGAATAGGACCCTTTATTAATATAGGTGAATAGGACCCTTTATTAATATAGGTGAATAGGAACCTTTATTAATTCCTTGTGGTGGTTTGAATTCCATTTGTCAGATATAAAAGTTTGAATAGTTTTCATATTCCTTAGTGAGGGTTATTTGCTCCCACACTGGAACACATTACATGGTGTCTCTATGAGTAGTACCTTGTGGAACTTCATAATGGTCATTCTGACCTCAAAGGAAACGCTTTGTCATGGGTTGAAAAAAACAAATAATTTCACTGTATCAGAACATGTCCGGTACAGGCCGCCTTTCCAATGGCAAGGAAGGAACTTGACACATATTTTTGCTATTTGTTCCGTTATCTCCATGCCTGGGTAATAATACCAGATAGCACACGTTATCAATCTGATGTTTTCCTTTTAGAGCCCCAATATTAAAACATTGGAATTTGTTTAGCCTAATCCTCTCTTATTGCAGTCCAAGATAAGGACATGGGCTATTTGATGTAATATAGGTTGCTTGTGGTGTTTTCTCTTAAATTGCGTTTCTTTCCCATCTCCCTCATCTTGTCCATAGGTGCACCTATCGTGGTGTCGTTCCCCCACTTTTATCAGGCAGATGACAAGTACATTAATGCTGTTGATGGACTGCACCCCAACAAGGAGGAGCATGAAACTTACCTTGACCTTAACCCGGTATGAACACACATTTTATCTACCATATACAGTGGGGCGAAAAAGTATTTAGTCGGCAACCAATTGTGCAAGTTCTCCCACTTAAAAAGATGAGAGGCCTGTAATTTTCATCATGGGTACACTTCAACTATGACAGACAAAATGAGAAAATCAATCCAAAAAATCACATTGTAGGATTTTTAATGAATTTATTTGCAAATTATGGTGGAAACAAGCAAGATTTCTGGCTCTCTCAGACCTGTAACTTCTACTTTAAGAGACTCCTCTGTCCTCCACTCGTTACCTGTATTAATGGCACCTGTTTGAACTTGTTATCAGTGTAAAAGACACCTGTCCACAACCTCAAACAGTCACACTCCAAACTCTACTATGGCCAAGACCAAAGAGCTGTCAAAGGACACCAGAAACAAAATTGAGGACCTGTACCAGGCTGGGAAGACTGAATCTGCAATAGGTAAGCAGCTTGGTTTGAAGAAATCCACTGTGGGAGCAATTATTAGGAAATGGAAGACATACAAGACCATTGACAATCTCACTCGATCTGGGGCTCCACGCAAGATCTCACCTCGCGGGGTCAGAATGATCACAAGAACGGTGAGCAAAACTCCCAGAACCACACGGGGGGGCTAGTGAATGACCTGCAGAGAGCTGGGACCAAAGTAACAAAGCCTATCATCAGTAACACACTACGCCGCCAGGGACTCAAATCCTGCAGTGCCAGACGTGTCCCCCTGCTTAAGCCAGTACATTTTTGGGAGAATGTCATATGTCATATGAGATTGGGAGAATGTCATATGGTCTGATGAAACCAAACTATAACTTTTTGGTAAAAACTCAACTCGTCGTGTTTGGAGGACAAAGAATGCTGAGTTGCATCCAAAGAACACCATACCTACTGTGAATCATGGGGCTGTTTTTCTGCAAAGGGACCAGGACGACTGATCCGTGTAAAGGAAAGAATGAATGGGGCCATGTATCGTGAGATTTTGAATGAAAACCTCCTTCCATCAGCAAGGGCATTGAAGATGAAACGTGGCTGGGTCTTTCAGCATGACAATGATCCCAAACACACCGCCCAGGCAACGAAGGAGTGGCTTCGTAAGAAGCATTTCAAGGTCCTGGAGTGGCCTAGCCAGTCTCCAGATCTCAACCCCATAGAAAGTCTTTAGAGTTGAAAGTCTGTGTTGCCCAGCAACAGCCCCAAAACATCACTGCTCTAGAGGAGATCTGCATGGAGGAATGGGCCAAAATACCAGCAACGGTGTGTGAAAACCTTGTGAAGAGTTACAGAAAACGTTTGACCTCTGTTATATATCCTTTGTTGGCAATGACAAAGTATTGAGAAATTTTTGTTATTGACCAAATACTTATTTTCCACCATCATTTGCAAATAAATTCATTAAAAATCGTACAATGTGATTTTCTTTTCTAATTTTGTCTGTCATCGTTGAAGTGTACCTATGATTAAAATTACAGGCCTCATCTTTTTAAGTGGGAGAACTTGCACAATTGGTGGCTGACTAAATACTTTTTTGCCCCACTGTATAGTGATGAGGCCAATATGCAGGATCAGTTATGGGGCCTATACACTTACATACTCTCATTGTGTGTATACTGTATTTAATAGCTCTATTACATGTTGTATGTGTCAATTAATGCAGTACCAGTGGAATATAAACATTTTGCTTCCTCCATTTTGGAAAGGGCATGTTCTAACTGAATAAGTTTCTATTGCTTAATTTTAAAGCCTTATTTTGTTTTTTAGACCACTGGGGTTCCCATCCGTGCTTGCAAGAGAGCCCAGCTCAATATAATTTTGAACAGAGTTCCAGGCTTCCCGTAAGTATAGCAATCTGAACAGTTTGCCACACTCATCCCTCATACAAATTGAGTGAAAAGACCTTTTGTTGAATCTCAAGTCCTCACTTAATTTTCTCTTCCACAGCGAAACCAAACATCTAAACGATATCATTTTTCCCATCATGTTTGTCAATGAGGTAAGACTTATCTCCTCCCTTTCTCTCTCTCCAATTTATGTTGTGAAATTCAGTCATCCTCACATGTAGCCAAGACCAATCAAATGAAGTTTTATTAGACAGAAATCCAGATATTTAGCTAGAGTGAACCTTCTAGTCTATTATTAAGATCAGTTAATAACAACATAGTAAAGACAGGTTAATAACCTTAGTGACCCTTCCCCCAGACGGCCACTATTGACGATGACTCTGCTGCCCAGATGAGAACCCTGCTGCTCATCGTGACCTTGGTGTCCAACTTCCCTCTGCTCATCGTGGGCATGGGAGCCATCCTGCTCATTGTCCTAGTCGTCCTGGTCTGCAGGTCTCGCCAGAAGAAGGTAAGACCTGTCCTCTACCCTGCGCTTATTACCAGGAGATCCAAAACGTTTTTTTTTTTTTGTAGCAATAATATTCATAAGCTTCTCTAAAATATAGTGTAAATTGTGCACGTCACTCACAATATGTCAGTTGTTGTCCAGGAATTTTCTAAGTGATTAGAATTGAATGGTGCATTGATACAACAGGTTTTATGTTAGCTTTGACGGTGCTCTTGCATGTTTGATCTGTTTTATATACAATTTATTCTTCTATATTAACATCAGTGGTCTGGTGTCCGAGTTCTCCATCTCCTTGCATGTTAAGTTAACACCGTGCATGAGGAACCTCACATAGTCAACATGTGCTGCCTTCTGTAATCTCTGTATGAAATTATAGTGCTGCTGGCCTTTCTAACCATGTTAAATAACTGAGGTCAAAACAGGAAGTATAGATCTTAATTTAGCAGTCCCTGTTGGCAGATAGACCGTCACAATGATGACCGTGTATAGGCTACACTACCGTACAGGCCAAAGAGTGCTCTGAACTCCAGTAACAATAGTCATGTAGGATAGCCAGGGTACTTTCAACACTTATCTGTGTTTGTCTAGGTTAGTCCATCTGACCCCATTTGCACGACCCCATTTGCACGACCCCATTCCCCACCCACCAGTTGTGACTCGGATAGATGGGGGTTATTTTAATAGAAGTTCACATGTCATTGCTTGGAATATCAAATAAAGCTATAATCCTTAATTCAAATGATACCAAAACACAGCTTTGTTAAAAAGCTGAGGAATGAGTCTGGAGAAATGTAACCACTGACAGAACCACCAGACATGGATGCATGGACTGACCATTGACAATATAAAATAGAGTTTTAACCATGTTTTGAGGCTTCAGTGTTTTACATTTACACCGCTTACAAACATTGGAGTAAAGCAAGCTTGTATTTTGGGTTCTGATGGGGTATGACAGTTGAAATAAGCTTGTGAGTCATAAGTTATATTTTCCAAAATCAATGGGTTTATATCATTCATTTATAAGATGAATGTATCAACTAAGGATTCCAGCTTTGAAGAACTGTACAGTTACCGTGCTATGATTAACTTGTTCTGTAACCCCCCCCCCTGTTTCCTTTCTGTTTTAGAATGAAGTAAAACGTATTGATTTTACTGAAGCTTTTCATTCTTTTACTGTAAGTCTTAATTTGCCTCATTTGTCATTTTCGTTCAGTTATTAGCAATTCTTGCTTATTTTAATATCTAATATCTTTAGGCATAATCTATACATTTATTTTACATTCCTGCTTCATAGTGGTATTTCTTCATTAAGTTGAAAGTATTTTGAGTTTGTTGGTTTTGTACAATGACATTAATGAATGATTTATCCACAATTAGTTTATTATATACCATTGCAATACATTTTCGATTTAGTTGTAAACATATAACATTTGTTTGTTTTCATGGTTGAATTCTGCTTTGTTGTTTACAAAATGTCCTCCCCTCTTCAGACGGCAAAAGATGAAACAGCCTACACTCAAGTCAGCGACAAACCAGAGGTTGAACCATCAGAAAACAACTATACCAACCAGCCAATGAGGAACGGCTCCTACATCGCCATGTCTCCCGTGGAGGCTCAGAAGTGTTGATGCAGGCTGCAGTGTGTGGAGGGGCAGGCGGAGCATCCTGGGCGTGGTATTATAACCAAGGCAGGGTTTTGCAGTGCGGACAGGGGTTTTCACTTTTGGGCAACAACTCCAATAAATGTCCATGTCAATCATGATGCTGCTCATCTCAATGATGCTCTTGACTATCCTGCTGAGCATGGTCTTTCTGTCTGCCATAGTGCAAAACAACAACTCCTGTCTACTACTACTACTACTACTACTACTGTCACTTCTGTCTCTGTTCTGTTGGGCTCAGTGCTGGGTTCATGAAGGAACACTTGGACAGCCAGGACAAAGCTTTTTTGAGTATTTTCTGCGAGGGAATAAGTGTCAAATTAGGCAGTATTCTCACTAATTAATAACAACCACTGAGCAGTCACTATCAGCGTTCTACTGACTGATGGGTAGTCTTCACCTGATTTAATGAAGACTAGAGGGCCCAGAAACATTTCTTTGTATCAGTGTTTGTGAGGTCACCTCAAACAGCCACCAGATTAAAACATCTGGTATTCTTCTCTCCCTGTAACTGAGTATTCACTGACTCGGCATATAAGTGGTTTTGCTAGTAAAACTGTACTTAGCATATCCTTTTTGAAGAAGAAATAAATGGACTACTTATAATATAATATTTTTCTCCAGGGATGAATCAGTCAGTGCACACACCCAAGTTGTTATCAAATGGAATTTGTGACAGTTTGTGTGCATGTCTTACCATGCAGTGTCCTGTTTTGATTGGACTATGGGGGACTATTTTTCTTGACGCAGGCTCAGTGTAGTATGACAACTGAGAAACTAGACATTTAGCTCTTTCCCTTTCCCTTCACCTTTTTCCCCAACACTAGTTTGAGACATATTTTCTAAACCTTAGACATTTCCTCAGATAAGGCATTAGTAAATAGCTGCTTTCCCATTAAGGAAAGGCCTAAACTTTCATCTCATATTGAAATTGTAAGAAAAAAAACATACCCACAAAACTTATAAGGGAGACTTGAACCTACTTTCTGCCTTACAATTTTCAGTGTTTCTTTGTTGATATGGTAAAAAGCTGGATATCTTAATAGTTGTACATATGCAAGGGGGAAATGTCTGGCTACCTCTGACCTAATCCAGCAAGTAGTCACAGGTGTGCCGAAGACACCATTTTTTAAACATCAGTGTGGACCGACTTTGTCTGCATCAATACTTGGAGAAAACACAATTTGGATTGATAGTACAGTCCTCATAACAAGGTGACCAGGTTTTCACATAAAGACGAAACACTGTTAGAAACATCGACTGGTGCGCCGTAAAAAAAAACCCAGGTGAATTGTAGAATAAACAATCGGGCCATGCACACCGCTTCTGCTGTACATGTTATGTCAGAGTCAACTGGCTTGCTAAGGAGCTGTCGATATTCAGACGAACATGGCACTTGAATCACTCTTTGTCTGATGTTTTGATGGTTTTTTTGGCCATTTTGGTCACTAGTCTCTCTGTCATGTCAAGCCTTTTGGCAGTTGCTTCTGGAAAAAATGAACTAAGGCCATAATACTGTCAACTTGAAAATTCCTGCACTTTCCCCCAAAAAAGGTGCCCTGTATTTCTTTGGTTGTTATATAAAATGCAAGGGTCCTTCTGTGTATTTCAGTAGTTTGCCCCAGGGTTGTTTTTAAATGTGGTTCCTGAGGTGTTATCCTAGATGCACACTTTGCCTTGTTACTTGCTTTTCAGTACATTGAATATGATTTTTTTTATTTGTATCTATTATTGCTGCTATTAATTGCCATAACCTATGGACTTGTATTTTTTATATGGATGAGCCATCCATGCTCATATTCTGTTTAAGGTTGTTCCAACAGAAACCACTATCAACTTCTAAATGGCTGTCTGGTCTCTGTGAAGCAACTATTTAGATATTGAAGAATATTTGAGCAGGATACAATGCCCAAAGCTTGCTGTCATTTACTGTGATTAGCACATAACTATAGATAGCAACACATTGTAACATGAGGAATTGTCCATATTGGGATCATTTTGATATTTGTAATACTTGTTTCTGTGGGTGATTTTATAGAGTTTGTTCAACTGGAAACTCTGGAGTTCTAGATGGGATGCCCTAGTAAATGTTTTTTTTTTTTTTTTCAAGCATGAGTTTGGTTGTGCAATTAAGGACGTTTGTCAGACATGGCTTTGGGCATCTACTCAAACTTTGGTCCTGGTTATATTATATGTCAAGGACTAATAAACAGTAGGCCTTTTCAGCTCAATCTATATACAAGCAATCATGTCCTTGTGCATGTATTGCTTACTTGTTTAATCATCACAGTATATCTTACCATCCTTATTGACTTGAATCTATAAGACCTTAAACCTGAACTGTGTTGTGTGCGTGTGCATACACCTGAGCCAATACTTACCACTGTCTGACTGACTAGTCCCATTCACCTTTTTGTACCCAATCATTCAAGTCCATTCGCTCCCCTGTGCTTGACCAAAGATAACCTACATAGATCGGATCCAGCTTGTGTTTACTCTAGTTAGAGAGAACGGTTGTGCCGCCACCACCGTCTGCCTACCTTCTACACTATGGCTGCGTCTGGAATTGCACCCTATATCGTTTACAGTGCATTACTTTTGACCAGGGCCCACAGGCTCTGGTCAAAGGTCGTGCCCCCTGGTCAAAGGTCGTGCCCCCTGGTCAAAGGTCGTGCCCCCTGGTCAAAGGTCGTGCCCCCTGGTCAAAGGTAGTGCCCCCTGGTCAAAGGTAGTGCCCCCTGGTCAAAGGTCGTGCCCCCTGGTCAAAGGTAGTGCCCCCTGGTCAAAGGTAGTGCCCCCTGGTCAAAGGTAGTGCCCCCTGGTCAAAGGTAGTGCCCCTGGTCAAAGGTAGTGCCCCTGGTCAAAGGTAGTGCCCCCTGGTCAAAGGTAGTGCCCCCTGGTCAAAGGTAGTGCCCCCTGGTCAAAGGTAGTGCCCCCTGGTCAAAGGTAGTGCACTGTATAGGGAATAAGTTGCTTTTTCGGATGCATTCCAAATGCAGTGTATTTACAAGTGTTTGAGTCGTGCTTCTCCCATCAAGGCCAAAATGTGTAGTTTTTACAATTTGATAAGGATTATTAATATTAAGCGAACTTCAAAGGGTTAAAATACATTTCTAATGTGAAGGGGACAAACTGAGTTATGTATTGACGCAGCAATACAAGGTTATGTAAAATTTTATATAAATGTTTTTTTAATCTGACACAATATTTATGTATCCATATGTTCATTGTTATTTGTCCCGAGTGTTTTTTGTGGTCGTGTTTCATTTCGAAGTCGAAGTACAGTTTATTTTTTAATATTCAACGGGGGTTATCGCACACATGTTCAGTTTGTATCATGAAATGTTTGTCTCACAGAAAAATACATCTTGTAAAACTGGTTCATAATGTGAGATATTGATCCATCATTGAGGGTAGCAAAGTCCCTAAATGTTCTGAGAGAATTCCTTGATGGTTGTGAATGTGTGTGTAGGATAATAAGCTAATGTAGACCTATTTTTGTGCAGCTAATGCACCATTTTGTCAAACTGGAGTGATTAATTGGAAGGCTGACTATCTGTGTACATGTGTAGGGAGATTGCCTTGGTGCCAGAACAGGAACAAGGGAAGTGTACTCTCAATCTAACCCATAGATGAATGAAGCCCTCCTTCAGGGAAGAAGAATGCTGGTGCCATACATCCTTTTATTTCAGAAATTTACCTTCACGTTACTGATTTTTGTTTTAAGCAGTGTAGCAACTGTATACTGTTCACATGTCATTGCGTGTAAGTTTCTCAGTCACCGACTAACAGACATTTCATGTTACTTCTGAGATCTATATTTTTTTGCTGCTGAAAGTGACAATCGTCATGTTTGGTGCAAAACTATTTCAAAAGTAATCCATAACTTTTAGTTAATTTACACTGCACAAATGTTTATACGATGCTTTTGTAAACATTTTTAGTGTATTTGCAAAAATAAATACATTTGCAATGAATGCAAAGAATACAGTTGATGACTTAATTTTTTCAGTCTTGCTTGCTTTTAATACACTACTGATAAATACTAAAGTTTGACTTTTTAATACATTGAGACCGTAGTAGTTTTCTCTGCTTGTGGTATTTGTTGGTGCCTTCACACACATGACCAAAAGTATGTGGGCACCTGCATGTCGAACCTCTCATTCCAAAATCATGGGCATTAATATGGAGTTTGTCCCTCCCCTTTGCTGCTATAACAGCCTCCACTCTTCTGGGAAGGAGTTCCACTAGATGTTGGATCAGTGACTTGCTTCCTTCCATTCAGCCACGACCTCCCCCTAATTGGAGTAAACTAATGAACAACACTTAGGCTTCTACTTCCAGTGAGGTTGAGCACTGATGTTGGACAATTAGGCCTGGTTCGCATGGTTTGCATTCTGCGTTCCAATTCATCCAAAAAGGTGTTCAATGGGGTTGAGGTCAGGGCTCTGTGCAGGCAGGTCAAGTTCTTCCATGCCGATCTCGACAAGCCATTTCTGTATGGACTTTGTTTTGTGCATGGGGTATTTGTCATTCTGAAACAGGAAAGGGCCTTCCCCAAACTGTTGCCACAAAGTAGGAAACACAGAATAGTCTAGAATGTCATTGTATGCTGTCCCTTTAACTGGAACTAAGGTTCCTAAGCCAAACCATGAAAAACAGCCCTAGACTATTATTCCTCCTCCACCAAACTTTACAGATTATTATTGTAAAATAGATTGTGCCTGTAAAATGTACAAGTATGTAAAATCTGGAAGTAGAAGCCTAAGTGTTCATTAGTTTACACCAATTAGGAGAGGGGTGGTAGGGTTAGTGAAAAATGTGTGTGTGTATATATTTATATATACACACGTTTGCAAAAAATATATGGGGGATTGGAAATGATGCAGACAATTACATTGATGGAAGCTATAATCTATTTGCAATATTATATCTGATTTACCCCATAAGAAAGATAAAGAAACCTTTACTGTTGACACTATGCATTGGGGAAGGTAGCGTTCTCCTGGCATCCGCCAAACCTAGATTCCTCTGTCTGACTGCCAGATGGTGAAGTGTGATTCATCACTCCAGTTTCCACTGCTCCAGAGTCCAATGGCTTTACACCATTCCAGCTGACGCTTGGCATTGCACATGGTGACCTTAGGCTTGTGTGTGGCTGCTCGGCCATGGAAACTCATTTCATGAAGCTCCAAACAAACTTATTGTGCTGACGCTGCTTCCAGAGGCAGCTTGGAACTCTGTAGTAAGTGATGCAACTGAGGACAGATGATTTTTATGCTCTTCAGCACTCTGTGGTCCTGTTCTGTGAGCTTGTGTGGTCTACCACTTTGCGACTGAGCAGTTGTTGCTCCTAGACGTTTCCACTTCATAATAATAGCACTTACAGATGACAGGAGCAGCTCTATCAGGGCAGACATTTGACAAACTGATTTGTTGGAAAGGTGGCAGTCACGATCGTCGTATTGAGGAGACCAAAGCGCAGCGTGATGTAAATACATCCTTTTAATGATAGATGAAAACAAACACGAAGTACACTAAACAAACAAAATATCAAAACGAACGTGACCGCTATAAATACTGAGTGCAAACATGCAACATCACATAGACAATAACCCACGAAATACCCAAAGAAGATGGCTGCCTAAATATGGTTCCCAATCAGAGACAACAATAAACAACTGCCTCTAATTGAAAAACAATCTAGGCAACCATAGACATACATAAACACCTAGATGGTAAACAACCCCATAAACCTACAAAACCCCTAGACAGTACAAAAACACATACATCACCCATGTCACACCTTGACCTAACCAAAATATATAAAGAAAACAAAGAATACTCCGGTCAGGGCGTGACAGTACCCCCCCCCCCACCACAAAGGTGAGGACTCCGGCCGCAAAAACCTAATCTAAAGGGGGAGGGTCCGGGTAGGCCTCTTTCACGGCGGCGGTGCGGGACATGGACCCTCGCAGCGGGCCGCGGACTGAAGATCATCGTAGAGAGCGCCACTGGACGGAATGGCGCCTCTGGACTGAGGAGCGACTCTGTCAGCTCCGGACAGGAGGGAGACTCTGGCGGCTCCGGACAGGAGGGCGACTCCAGCATCGCCGGCGTAACAGGCGGCTTTGGCAGCTCCTGGCTGGCTGACGACTCTGGCAGCTCCTGGCTGACTGATGGCTCTGGCAGCTCCTGGCTGGCTGACGGCTCTGGCAAGTCCTGGCTGGCTGACAGTTCTGGCAGCTCCTGGCTGGCTGACGGCTCTGGCAGGTCCTGGCTGGCAGACTGCTCTGGCAGCTCCTGGCTGGCTGACTGCTCTGGCAGGTCCTGGCTGGCAGAAGGCTCTGGCGGCTCCTGGCTAGCTGACGGCTCTGGCAGGTCCTGGCTGACTGACGGCTCTGGCGGCTCCTGGCTGGCTGACGGCTCTGGCGGCTCCTGGCTGGCTGACGGCTCTGGCGGCTCCTGGCTGGCGGCTCTGGCGGCTCCTGGCGGCTCTGGCGGCTCCTGGCTGACTGAAGACTCAGGACAGACGGGAGACTCTGGCGGCTCAGGACAGACGGGAGACTGGCGGCTCAGGACAGATGGGAGACTCTGGCAGCGCTGGGCAGGAAAAACTAGGAAAAAAAATCCAGAAAATCACATTGTAGGATTTTTAATGAATTTCTTAGCAAATTATGGTGGAAAATAAGTATTTGGTCAATAACAAAAGTTTATCTCAATAACTTGTTATATACCCTTTGTTGGCAATGACAGAGGTCTAATGTTTTCTGTAACTCTTCACAAGGTTTTCACACACTGTTGCTGGTATTTTGGCCCATTCCTCCATGCAGATCTCCTCTAGAGCAGTGATGTTTTGGGGTTGTTGCTGGGCAACACGGACTTTCAACTCCCTCCAAAGATTTTCTATGGGGTTGAGATCTGGAGACTGGCTAGGCCACTCCAGGACCTTAAAATGCTTCTTACGAAGCCACTCCTTTGTTGCCCGGGCGGTGTGTTTGGGATCATTGTCATGCTGAAAGACCCAGCCACGTTTCATCTTCAATGCCCTTGCTGATGGAAGAAGGTTTTCACTCAAAATCTCACGATACATGGCCCCATTCATTCTTTCCTTTACACAGATCAGTCGTCCTGGTCCCTTTGCAGAAAAACAGCCCCAAAGCATGATGTTTCCACCCCCATGCTTCACAGTAGGTATGGTGTTCTTTGGATGCAACTCAGCATTTTTTTGTCCTCCAAACACGACAAGTTGAGTTTTTACCAAAAAGTTATATTTTGGTTTCATCTGACCATATGATATTCTCCCAATCTTCTTCTGGTTCATCCAAATGCTCTCGAGCAAACTTCAGACGGGCCTGGACATGTACTGGCTTAAGCAGGGGGACACGTCTGGCATGGCAGGATTTGAGTCCCTGGCGGCGTAGTGTGTTGCTGATGGTAGGCTTTGTTACTTTGGTCCCAGCTCTCTGCAGGTCATTCACCAGGTCCCCCCGTGTGGTTCTGGGATTTTTGCTCACCGTTCTTGTGATCATTTTGACCCTATGGGGGTGAGATCTTGCGTGGAGCCCCAGATCGAGGGAGATTATCAGTGGTCTTGTATGTCTTCCATTTCCTAACAATTTCTCCCACAGTTGATTTCTTTAAACCAAGCTACTTAGCCATTGCAGATTCAGTCTTCCCAGCCTGGTACAGGTCCTCAATTTTGTTTCTGGTGTCCTTTGACAGCTCTTTGGTCTTGGCGATAGTGGAGTTTGGAGTGTGACTGTTTGAGGTTGTGGACAGGTGTCTTTTATACTGATAACAAGTTCAAACAGGTGCCATTAATACAGGTAATGAGTGGAGGACAGAGGAGCCTCTTAAAGAAGAAGTTACAGGTCTGTGAGAGCCAGAAGTCTTGCTTGTTTGTAGGTGACCAAATACTTATTTCCCACCATAATTTGCAAATAAATTCATTAAAAATCCTACAATGTGATTTTCTGGATTATTTTTCTCATTTTGTCTGTCACAGTTGAAGTGTACCTAATGATGAAAATTACAGGCCTCTCACATATTTTTAAGTGGGAGAACTTGCACAATTGGTGGCTGACTAAATACTTTTTTGCCCCACTGTACATCAAAGAATAGGTCAGGTCAGGGCGTGACAGTGGCATCCTACAGTATGACGGTGTCAGGTTGACAGTCACAGCTCTTCAGTAAGGCCATTCTACTGACACTTTGTTTCTGGAGATTGCACGGCTGTGTGCTTGATTTTATATACCTTTCAGCAACGGGTGTGGCTGAAATAACCAAACCCACTGTTGTAGGGGTGTCCACATATTTCTGTATATATACAGCGCCTCCGCAAAGTATTCAGACCCCTTGACTTTTTCCAAATTTTTTACAGCCTTATTCTAAAATGTATTGTTTCCCCCCCCCCCCCTCAATCTACACAAAATACTCCATAATGACAAAGCAAAAACAGTTAAAAAAAAAACATTTAGCTAATTTATTAAACATGAAAAACAGATATAAAATGTACATACATATCCAGACCCTTTACTCAATACTATGTTGAAGCACCTTTTGCAGCTATTGCAGCCTTAAGTCTTCTTGGGTATGACGCTACAAGCTTGGCACACCTGTATTTGGGGGGCTTCTCCCATTCTTCTCTGCAGATCCTCCCAAGCTCTGTCAGGTTGGATGGGGAGCGTTGCTGTACAGCTATTTTCGGGTCTCTCGAGGGTTCAAGTTTGGGCTCTGGCTGGGCCACTCAAAGACATTCAGAGACTTGTCCCGAAGCCACTTCTGCGTTGTCTTGGCTGTGTGCTTTAGGGTCATTGTCCAGTTGGAAGGTGAACCTTTGCCACAGACTGAAGTCCTGAGCGCTTTGCTCTGTTTATCTTTGCCTCAATCCTAACTAGTCTCCCAGTCCCCGCTGAAAAACATCCCCACGGCATGATGCTGCCACCACCATGCTTCACCGTAGAGATGGTGCCAGGTTTCCACTAGAGGTGACGCTTGGCATTCAGGTGCGAGGAGTTCAATCTTGGTTTCATCAGACCAGAGAATCTTGTTTCTCACGGTCTGAGAGTCTTTAGGTGCCTTTTGGCCAACTCCAAGCGAGCCGTCATGTGCCTTTTTACTGAGAAGTGGTTTCTTTCTGGCCACTCTACCATAAAGGCCTGATTGGTAGAGTGCTGCAGATATGGTTGTCCTTCTGGAAGGTTCTCCCATCTCCACAGAGGAACTCTGGAACTCTGTCAGAGTGACCATCGGGTTCTTGGTCACCTCCCTGACCAAGACCCTTCTCCACAGATTGCTCAGTTTGGCCAGGTGGCCAGCTCTAGGAAGAGTCTTCGTGGTTCCAAACTTCTTCTTCCAATGATGGAAACCACTCTGTTCTTGGGGACCTTCAATGCCGCAGAAATGTTTTGGTACCATTCCCCAGATTTGTGCCTCAACACAATCTTCTCTCGGAGCTCTATAGACAATTCCTTCGAATTGGCTGGGTTTTTGGTCTGACATGCACTGTCAACTGTGGGACCTTTATATAGACAGGTGTGTGCCTTTCCAAATCATGTCCAATCAATTGAATTCACCACAGGTGGACTCTAATCAAGTTGTAGAAATATCTCAAGGATGATCAATGGAAACAGGATGCACCTCAGCTCAATTTCGAGTCTCATAGCAAAGGGTCTGAATACTTAGGTAAATAGGGTATCTGTTGTTGTTTTTTTACACATTTGAAAACATTTCTTAAAAACCTGTTTTCGCTTTGAAAGGGATCTGAATACTTTCCAAGTGCACTGTAAAGTGTAGAATGTTAGAATATATGCATTTAGTTTTGAGAACTGAGGGAAATCACTATGGGAGTTTGGTTTTGAGGTTTATGAGTTTCGTGAAAAAAACATGACTCGCATTTTAACAAGCTTGGTCAGAAAAGGCAACAGAACCATGACACAGCAGATCTGAATAGTCATGACTGCCCTATGATCATTTAGACTACTATACAGATCATTTAGACTACTATACAAAAGAGGTTTGTGTTGGCCAGATTCACTGATCAGGTTTCATAGTCTGTGGTTCCTCTTGTCATCGAATAGATGGCATGTTCCTCCAGATCGCATGTGAAATGCTGTAACGTACCATTCAGGATGAGAGCTTTGTGCAGCTTAACTATACAATAAATGGTCAGAAACGACAACTTTAACTGAACAAAATACTCATATTTTCCTTCTTAGCAATACCCCTAGTGATGATCTCATCTTGACCATCAAGCTTAGGCCTACTTATAACTTTTGGGCTAGCCTCAGAGTTCCAGCCCTAGGTTCTGTTCCAACAGCAGGTTTTTAACTTGGTTTAGAAGAGGCCAAAGTAAATAGTATCCCAGATATCCTAGGTTGACCAGTAACAATGCATGTCCCCTGATGCGCTCTCAGCCTGTCTTTGCAGTCATTAGTCACCAATGTGTGATGTGGGGGTTGTGACTGAGAGGAGGGCCGGGGGTCATTCACCTTATTGGCCAGCTAGCAACCACCCCACAGGCTCTACAGTGCCTTGCGAAAGTATTCTGCCCCCTTGAACTTTGCGACCTTTTGCCACATTTCAGGCTTCAAACATAAAGATATAAAACTGTATTTTTTTGTGAAGAATCAACAACAAGTGGGACACAATCATGAAGTGGAACGACATTTATTGGATATTTCTAACTTTTTTAACAAATCAAAAACTGAAAAATTGGGCGTGCAAAATTATTCAGCCCCCTTAAGTTAATACTTTGTAGCGCCACCTTTTGCTGCGATTACAGCTGTAAGTCGCTTGGGGCATGTCTCTATCAGTTTTGCACATCGAGAGACTGACATTTTTCCCATTCCTCCTTGCAAAACAGCTCGAGCTCAGTGAGGTTGGATGGAGAGCATTTGTGAACAGCAGTTTTCAGTTCTTTCCACAGATTCTCGATTGGATTCAGGTCTGGACTTTGACTTGGCCATTCTAACACCTGGATATGTTTATTTTTGAACCATTCCATTGTAGATTTTGCTTTATGTTTTGGATCATTGTCTTGTTGGAAGACAAATCTCCGTCCCAGTCTCAGGTCTTTTTCAGACTCCATCAGGTTTTCTTCCAGAATGGTCCTGTATTTGGCTCCATCCATCTTCCCATCAATTTTAACCATCTTCCCTGTCCCTGCTGAAGAAAAGCAGGCCCAAACCATGATGCTGCCACCACCATGTTTGACAGTGGGGATTGTATGTTCAGGGTGATGAGCTGTGTTGCTTTTACGCCAAACATAACGTTTTACATTGTTGCCAAAAAGTTCAATTTTGGTTTCATCTGACCAGAGCACCTTCTACCACATGTTTGGTGTGTCTCCCAGGTGGCTTGTGGCAAACTTTAAACAACACTTTTTATGGATATCTTTAAGAAATGGCTTTCTTCTTGCCACTCTTCCATAAAGGCCAGATTTGTGCAATATACGACTGATTGTTGTCCTATGGACAGAGTCTCCCACCTCAGCTGTAGATCTCTGCAGTTCATCCAGAGTGATCATGGGCCTCTTGGCTGCATCTCTGATCAGTCTTCTCCTTGTATGAGCTGAAAGTTTAGAGGGACGGCCAGGTCTTGGTAGATTTGCAGTGGTCTGATACTCCTTCCATTTCAATATTATCGCTTGCACAGTGCTCCTTGGGATGTTTAAAGCTTGGGAAATCTTTTTGTATCCAAATCCAGCTTTAAACTTCTTCACAACAGTATCTCGGACCTGCCTGGTGTGTTCCTTGTTCTCCATGATGCTCTCTGCGCTTTTAACGGACCTCTGAGACTATCACAGTGCAGGTGCATTTATACGGAGACTTGATTACACACAGGTGGATTGTATTTATCATCATTAGTCATTTAGGTCAACATTGGATCATTCAGAGATCCTCACTGAACTTCTGGAGAGAGTTTGCTGCACTGAATGTAAAGGGGCTGAATAATTTTGCACGCCCAATTTTTCAGTTTTTGATTTGTTAAAAAAGTTTGAAATATCCAATAAATGTCGTTCCACTTCATGATCGTGTCCCACTTGTTGTTGATTCTTCACAAAAAAATACAGTTTTATATCTTTATGTTTGAAGCCTGAAATGTGCCAAAAGGTCGCAAAGTTCAAGGGGGCCGAATACTTTCGCAAGTCACTGTATATGGCTCCTGGGAAACTAAGGAACACAGTAGTTTGAAAACATTGAAAACCTTACCTTGCAGATAATAGCAGTGTTTGTCCTTCTTCTAACATGACCTCAGGCTCAGAATTCCTATAAGCCATTCTATTTGTCCTATATACATTTGAAATGGACACTTGTGGCATGGTTCTCTATATCTTCTACCATAGCTATTTTGAAATGAAAATTAAATCAAATGTATTGGTCACATACACATCTTGAGCAGATGTTATTGCACGTGTAGCGAAATGCTTGTGTTGCTAGCTCCAACAGTGCATGTTTGAGGCATGTTTGGGCACTGTCTGCAGTGTGGGTGTAACCAGATCGTGTTCTCTCTCTGGTCCTTTTATTCTTTCTGTTGAGACATGACTTAATGGTCATTCATTTCAAAATCCTTTAGAAAATGGGTTCGCTGATGCTTATGATAATTCTTTGTGGAGTCTAGGTCACAGAAGGGTAAGCCAAGAAAGTACTGCTTCAAGCCACTGCTTTGTTCAACTAATATTTCCATGTGATAAAAGGTGTGGTTCTTCCTTGTGGTTCACACTTTTATATTTATTGGGCTTCGTTTTTTTCGTGGATCGGCAACAGAGCAATTATGTTCTCAGTCAATTCTGAAAATCCCCCCAAAATGTTTTTTAACCTTCAGAAATAACATCACGAATGGATGGTCTTCCTCTCCATAAAACAATATTGATTCATCAACAAAAGCTCATGCAAGGAAGAGTTTAGGGTAAATGGAACACTTCTACCCATGGCTGTATCATAGTCTTGACATGTGAAAGAGATGTGGCTGAAATTAATCATTTTTCAACTATCGGTAAAAACCATCAAGGAAAGAGACAGCAATAGAATACTGAGACAGCCTTATATCAGATTGGATATATGCAAATGAACAACAAGTGGTGTTTGTGCGCCATCTGGTGGTTCGTAGTAAAGAGATCAGTGTTCACGTCCTAAACATTTTTTAAAACGGTATTGAGCTGCTTGCACAATGTATTTTATGACAAATCCAAGGCTAATACCAATGTTTTCCTTCAGATGTTTCATACATGTTTTATTTTCCTGTATTGGTATATGATGTTATCTGATATCTGCCACTAATGCACTCCAGTAACTGTTTTCTGTTGTAGCTCAAAAAAGAAACCTGGTTGCTTCAAACTAACTTTTGTAATGACTTCCATTATTACATTACCAAGTTCGCTATCATGTGATCAAGATTGTATTTGTGATTTTTTCTAAAACCATATGGTCTATCTACTAGCAATTTAAGTACAATATAGACACAGAATACAAAATGAATACTATATATCAATAAAAAAATTCTGCACGCCCAATATTTCAGTTTTTGATTTGTTAAAAAAGTTTGAAATATCCAATAAATGTTGTTCCACTTCATGATTGTGTCCCACTTGTTGTTGATTCGTCACAAAAAAAGACAGTTTTATATCTTTATGTTTGAAGCCTGAAATGTGGCAAAAGGTCGCAAAGTTCAAGGGGGCCGAATACTTTCGCAAGGCACTGTATATCCCTGGCATATTACATCATTTATGCAGCAGCATACAATACATTTTTGAACTCACCTTGTTGTGCTGTGCTCACTTGAACAGGAAGGTGGCGCGGCTGTCCATTTTTTTGTCATCAAAGTCTAGCATTCTCTGGATGTATGGTGCTTTAAAGACAACTGGGAACAAGGTTGAATTATGATGTCAGCAATCTTCAGGTCAGAGCTCTAGAAAGAGGCCCGAGTTCCCGACTTGGAATTCCGAGTTGGATGACCGTTCAAAACGTATTTTCCCAGAGCTCCCAGTTGTCTTGAACTCACGGACATCTGACGTTCTGAGTTTCCAGTTGTTTTGAATGCGGCAGAAGTCTTGCTGGATGGACAGAATGGCCAATGTATTCAAACTTTTCTGGACCATGGAATATGAATGTCTTTCATTTTAAACTTGGAAAAGAGACCCTTAAACCCAGACTTGAACCACACACCCACTCCACTGAATAGCAGGCTAGGGATTGCTCTGCTACTCTTGCAGTTAGCCACTGATTCCTTCCACACCACTCATTGTTGAATTAGCGATTTCCAACTTGTTGTGTAATGTTTATGTCCAATGTTTATGTCCAATACTCAATAAAGCAAAAAAGAGACCATGTTTGTATGCGGCTTTATTAACTCAAGTATATATTTTTGTTACATTGTTTGCGAACTGTGACACATATTAATTCCAAAATAACATGCAAAACAGGCAACAGCAAAATATAGACAGTACAGGTCAATGGTTTGGACACACCTTCAAGGGTTTTTATTTAGACTATTTTCTACATTGTATAATATTAGTGAAGACATCAAAACTATGAAATAACACAGATGGAATCATGTAGTAACCAAAATAAATGTTATATTTGAGATTCTTCAAAGTAGCCACCCTTTGCCTTTGCCAAGTCCATATTATGGCAGGAACAGCTCAAATAAGAAAATAAAATTACAGTCCATCATTACTTGAAGACATGAAAGTCAGTCAATGAGGAAAATTTCAAGAACTTTGAATGTTTCTTCAATTGCAGTAGCAAAAACCATCAAGTGCTATGTTGAGCTGGCTCTCATGAGGACCGGCACTGGAAAGGAAGACCCAAAGTTACCAATGCTGCAGAGGATAAGTTCATTAGTGTTAACTGCACCTCAAATTGCAGTTGAAATAAATGCTTCACAGAGTCCAAGTAACATGCACATTTCAACATCAACTGTTCACTGCATGAATCAGGCCTTCATGGTCAAATTGCTGCAAAGCAACCACTACTAAAGGACACCAAGAAGAAGAAGAGACTTGCTTGGGCCAAGAAACACGAGCAATGGACATTAGACTGGTGAAAAGGTGTCATTTGGTCCGATGAGTAGGGAAATGGACGATCTCCGCATGTCTGGTTCCCACCGTGAAGCATGGAGGAGGAGGTGTGATGGTGTAGAGGTGCTTTGCTGATGACACTGTCAGTGATTTATTTAGAATTTAAGGCACACTTAACCAGCATGGCTACGACAGAATTCGGCAGCAATACGCCATCCCATCTGGTTGGCGCTTAGTGGGACTATCATTTGTTTTCAACAGGACAATGACCCAACAGACCTCCAAGCTGTGTAAGGGATATCTGACCAAGAAGGAGAGTGATGGGAGTACTGCATCAGATGACCTGGCCTCCACAATCACCCGACCTCAACCCAACTGAGATGGTTTGGGGTGAGTTGGACCACAGAGTGAAGGAAAATCAGCCAACAAGTGCTCAGCATATGTGGGAACACCTTCAAGACTGCATTCCAGGTGAATCTGGATGAGAGAATACCAAGCGTGTGCAAAGCTGTCATCAAGGCAAAGGGTGGCTACTTTTTGAAGAATCTAAAATATATTATGTATTTTGATTTGTTTAACCCTTTTTTGGTTACTACATGATTCCGTATGTGTTATTTCATAGTTTTGATGTCTTCTCTATTATTCTACAATGTAGAAAATAGTCAAAAAATAAAGAAAAACCTTGGAATGAGTAGGTGTGTCCAAACCTTTGACTGGTACTGTATATATATATTTAACAGTTGGGGCTCAAAACAGGTGGGTCTCTGCCCCACCTGCCCTGAATGACGGGTCGCCACTGGAAAGAACCAATGTCCCCTTGGAGATATATAACCTTACTACCACATCCAGTGGACAGGTTGGCAATGACACGATTCAATCAGTACATTAATAAGAGTTTCACTAAAATGATGGAATGCTTTCCCTATTCTATCACTAAGGCACCAATAACAGTCCGGATCTATTTACATGAATCTGGCAAAAATATTATGTTTTTCATATTTGAACATTTCAAATTATGTGCAAGTCACTCCGCTTGGAAGGACATCAACTATGACAACGTTGTGTATATTTATTGTTGGCCTCTGCATCTGCATACATACTGAATTAATCCAAAACTACATCACTCTGTGGTGTTTTCTTGGACTTCAACCTATGATGAAAATAAAATCCAGCCATACGCTCTAATCACCACAAGGAGATTGTCTGCTATCCACCTTCTAGCCTAATCGACACTGCTGTAACACTCCATAGTCTCAGTGATCAAAGCAGCTTGTTGGCTTGTTTGTTTGTGCGCTACCTCCATAGCCCCTGAGGTAATAAACAAGCAGTCTCTTACATTCTCTCTCTCCATACGGAACTTCTCCCACTAGTAGTAGTTTGTTGGTCTTGAGTGGATAGTGTCTGTTTTTTAATTTTTTTTAAACTCAAACTACTACATACTTGTTGGGCTTCCCCTCCAGTCCCACTAATCCCTCATATATTGGGCTCCCCCTCCAGTCCAACTAATCCCTCATATATTGGGGTCCCCCTCTAGTTTGGTCAGGTCAGTGGTGGTCCCCATAAACATGCTCTTTCCCCTCTCCAGCCGGCTTTTCTTGTCTGTCAGCCGGAAGGCCTCCATGAACTCATCGATGTCAATGTTGCCGTCCTGGTTGGTGTCTATGGTGACGGACAGGTCCGAGATAGCCTCGTCAGTGATCTCCATCTTTAAGAAGGCACTCAGCAGCTTCCACGTCTGACGGAAGTCCTCCATTGTGATGAACCCTGGAGGGAGGGGGAGAGACATGATAGAATGGTTGAGAGGAGAGGGAGGAGAAAGGGGAAGGAAAGATGGAGGAGAGGGGAAGGGAGGAGAGATGGAGAGCCAGTGGGATGAGGGGAGAGATAAGTAGCAGGGCTGGCGTCAGTTGGCTGGGTGTGATACTCAAAGACCAGTGGGTTAATCCTAAATCAACCTACTGCTGACGTTATCTTTAACACCCCACAGACAGACTACAGGGAGGTTGGCCTCAATAAGTACGACGTGTCTGAGTGTACTTACATATGTACGTTTGTAAACTATGCGCCCCAAACAAATAACACAAGTAACTGGTAGTTGACGTCACGTCTTGTGCGATCAAAACATTCACCTGAAGAAACAACACATGGAATGAAGGCAGAGTAAAGGAGTATTGTTACCTGAGTTGTCTAAATCCACTATTCTGAAGATGGTCTCCAAGGTGGCGCGATGGCGGTACAGGGTCTCCAGCAAACCCTGATCGATGTGCTGCATAGGCAATCAAGGGGAGAGTTGTCTGTGAACACCAATTGTTTTCTATGGCATCAGATTTTGAAATAAGAGGTGTGTCATGACATACAGCTGTGTTCACACAGAATTCTATATAACCATGTATGCTTGGACAAGACAAACAAACACAATTAGCCTGTTGGGACAGAAGTATGTACATCCACAAGGATTTGATCAGTATCGTCAATATGGATGTTAAATGACAGACGTAACATGCCATTACCTCCATTTGTGGCTCTTTTATGGAAAGTTCCTGGAACCACTCCTGGTAGTCCAACATGCCCCCCGGGGTCTTGCAGGTGGCCAGCTGAAAGCGCAGCATCCTCCAGGGTAGGCCTAGGCGCAGCACACTCTCTACCGCCGTAGCCCAGTCATTCAGAGACACCTGCCCTGTGTTGGAGACAGTGAGGAGGGGACTGCTTAACATATACATATACACATATATATATACACACACACACACACGCGCACACGCACACACACACACACACACACACACACACACACACACACACACACACACACACACACACACACACACACACACACACACACACACACACACACACACACACACACACACACACACACACACCGGAAGTTTACTTACACTATAGCCAAATTTCTGACATTTAATCCTAGTAAAAATTGTTTTAGGTCAGTTAGGGTCACCACTTTATTTTCAGAATGTGAAATGTCAGAATAATAGTAGAGAGAATGATTTATTTCAGCTTTTATTTCTTTCATCACATTCCCAGTGAGTCAGAAGTTTACATACACTCAATTAGTATGGGTCAAACACTTTGGGTAGCCTTCCACAAGCTTCCCACAATAAATTGGGTGAATTATGGCCCATTTCTCCTGACAGAGCTGGTGTAACAGAATCAGGTTTATAGGCCTCCTTGCTCGCAGACGCTTTTTCAGTTCTGCCCTCAAAATTTCTATGGGATTGAGGTCAGGGCTTTGTGATGGCCACTCCAATACCTTGACTTTGTTGTCCTTAAGCCATTTTGACACAACTTTGGAAGTATGCTTGGGGTCATTGTCCATTTGGAAGACCCATTTGCGACCAAGCTTTAACTGATGTCTTGAAATGTTGCTTCAATATATCCACTTAACTGTCCTTCTCATGATGCCATCAATTTTGTGAAGTGCACCAGTCCCTCCTGCAGCATAGCAACCCCACAACATGATGCTGCCACCCCTGTGCTTTACGGTTGGGATGTTGTTCTTCGGCTTGCAAGCCTCCCCCCATTTTCCTCCAAACAGAACGGTCATTATGGCCAAACAGTTATATTTTTGTTTCATCAGACCCCAGGACATTTCTCTAAAAAGTACAATCTTTGTCCTCATGTGCAGTTGCAAACCGTAGTCTGTTTTTTGTATGTGGTTTTGAGAGAATGAGAACGAGTTCTCCAACCAGGGCAGGGGGTGGTAGAAAAAAAAGAATCCAAAAGGATTCAAGTAATGTAATTTGATAGACTTAAATTTTATCTGCTAATTTCATAGCTGATCTAATCCCCCCCCCCCAAAAAAAAATAACCCCAAAATAAGAGATATTATATCTCATGAAATATGAGTATAAACAATTAAAGGGTGTAAATTGTATTAAATCACATACATCTGAATTCTTTGGGGGGAATATTTGATCATGGCTATGTCAATTGATACGACACCTGTTTTGTCTTTGTCAAACTCTTGGAAGGCACTGACGAGGTCAGACTTGTGTGCAAACAGCTGTTCCCGCAGGACCTTGAGGGCTGAATGTTCCACCTTCCCCACACTGTAGTCCAGACAGGGAGAACAGATCAAACTCTGTCCACATCAATTTAATCATCTTAATTTTATTAATCTAAATAATTTTCCATTGTCTGTTGTAGCTTACTTTTTCCTGAGGGTGAGTTCTCGAGTCATACTGCTAGCCTGGTACTGAATCAAATAAGGCACTAGGTCTGGTCCCAATTTCACGTAGGCCCCTCTGTTGCTACCCACTTCATAGTAGTTGGAGGCAGAGAACAGTGTGAGGACCTGTTGTACAAATTGTAAACAATACAGAATTACCAAACAGTGAAAAGCAGTATTTTAGTTTCCAGAAACCTCTGGTACTGCACTTTCAAAGCACACAAATGTAGGCTGACTAAAGCAAGTGAGCAGCAAATGTAGGCTCACCGGAACTGATTACTGGCACCTGCTACTCTTATAGAATATTAGCTCAAAAGTATGGTGGAGTAACTGCTCCCCTCTGCCAAGTGAGATAAGACTTTAGTGTAGGCCTATGTCACGATAGGGCAGTGGGCATAAATGGGACTTAGCATTCAAAATATGCCATTACCAAGGCCAGGAGTTGTTCCTGGCCACATGACCTGACTAGGACAAACTTGTGGCCCTAGTTATAGCGTATAAGGAGGGTCTAGAGTGTTTTATGATCCGGTCACGTCTCAGAGTATTGCAGATCTGACATCAGATTTGCCGTTTAGATCATGATGAATATGGTTAAATGGACAGGTGGAAGTGTAATATATCCACACTCCTAGTATGAGACTATGAGAGATGTTTGGATAGACTCCCTAGTCTTACCCATCTTATGTAATCCCTTAGACACCTTTAGCCTGACTGTTCTCACCCTGCGGTTGTGGCAAAACTCGTAGCCATCCTGCTTGCACTCGTGGGAGCGGATGATGAGCTGCATGTTGTGTCTGTCCAGGAAGTCCTGGGTGACGTCTGGCCCCCAGTAGCAGCCTCCTCCTCGCACCTCGTTGGGTATGCAGCCGCTCTGAGACATGGGGTCACTCCACAGTAGGTCCAGAATCTAGTCATATAAATAATACATTGTCAAATTATTAGCATTTTTGTCAGACCCAAGGACTTTACAATAGGCTATCATAAGGAAAACAAAAATGACAGTAAACAGATTATTATTATTAGATGACTGGTATAGGGCTATAAGTAGATATAGAGGTGAGAAGACCATGGTTGTATCTCAAATGACACTCTATTCCCTTAACAGTATACTACTTTTAGCTAGTGCATATATTATATCAGATTATATACTACATACTGCTGACAATCATTCACCATTTAGGAGACAGATTGCCCTGGAGGCAGCTCTGCAGAGTGGTGACTAACTGGCACAGCCAAAAAGTCATAAAATCTGATTTTAAACCTAACCCTAACCTTAACTCTAACCTTAACCACAGTGTAAACCCTAATGCCTTAAACTAAGATTTTTGTTTTCATTAATTTGTATGATATAGACAATTTTGCAGCTGGTCCATCTAGCGCCTGCGGCACTCCAAGGACCAGGGTTGTCTACCTTTGATCTAGTGGAAACCTCTCAGTTCCAGCTCAAGGGAAAGAATCATGAAAATAATTGTCAATCTGCGACATACACAAACAGAGCATAGAGCACTCCTAGTGCTGAGGTGGTGTTTAACAACCAATCATGAGTAACTGACTGAGTATCGAACCTGTATAGAGCTAAAGGCTAAAGTCGTCAGGTCTCAGACAAGGTTTACTGTTACTCATCACACAGCACAGCTCACCAAACCACCTCTCTAGTCTACAACACATCCCCAGCCGGAATTCCTCACCTGTTTCCACTCCTCTACGGTAGTGTCTGCTGTGTCGGTGGATTCCTGCGACGCTGAGGAGACGGCCAGGTTATTGAGTTCCCCCTGACTGTGGCTGAAGCCGCCCTTGATGAAGCCGGACTGCCTCCGCCGCACCTCTATCTCCTCGTCAACGGTCCGCGGGACCCTGCCGGAAAAGTCCTGGAGTGAGCGGCGCTGGAAGCCATCCCGGGGTCCGAAAGAGTTGGCCTTGATCAGGGAGACCCGGCGCTGGTTGTTCTTGGTGCCTGACAGGTCGTCTTCCATGTCCAAGTCCACAGAGGACTGACTCACTGGGTATTGTGTCCTCTTCTTAGGAGGCCTCAGGGCTGACACGTACTGGGAGACGACAGAGAAATAGAGATAGAGAAACGGGGAGGGAGAGAGAACACAAAGGCATTATTTCAATTATATGAAATCATTTATTAACATTTACATCTGTCCTCTTTGTCAGTCCGTGGAAATTGACCATTTTCTCTTTTCTTCATGTGTTTGTATAGTGTATGTTCCACCATAGTTTTGATTGATTGATTGATAGAAACTACATTTGTCTAGAGAAAGTCTCACTTACTTTGTGTCTGTCCACTCTGGCTATGAGGCAGAGGTCCGTGGTGTTGGAGATACCCCCATGCAGGATCAACACTTTCTGATCGATGACTGTTGCCAGGGGCAACCAGCTGAAGATCTTCTGAAGCAGCTTTAGGATCCTCTTGCCGTGCATCTGAGGACAAGGGAAATGAACTACAATTATAATTCATCACTGCATTGTTGAATAGATGAGACGAGTGTGACATTTTGTCCCTATATGTGCCAGCAAATTTGGGAATTGTGTTTAAAAAATGTATGTCAAGCTGATCTGGCTTTTAAACCAGTGTAAACAAATAATCACTTTAGCTGTACTGTTTTGATGCATGTTTAGAATCTGGGTAAAGATCCAAGAGTGCATTGCTGCGTGGGCGTAAGTACAGTAAAAGCCACTGATCATCCTGACTCGCTGTAACCTGTAACCGGCACATTGAGAGAACACTGATGACCTTAAGTCATCTTGTTTAGCAACCTCGTAATCCTTTAACTGGACGTTGCGAGTCAGTGAGAGACCCACATTGAATGTAGAAATACACCCCTTTTAAACTCTGAGCAATCTGCGAGCCAATTGCAGTTTATAGTTGTGATTCCAAGTTATCGAAGTATTAAATTAAGATACTATTTAGATAGCAAAGATATTTTCCTGATGTTTTATAAGTAGGATAAAGAGGATTTAATGCCATATGGTCAACAAACTATTCTGAACATCCTGCACATATTTACAGTCCTACATGAGACTGACATCAGACTTCAGTGAGCTTGTGGGCAAGGCCCTAATTTGTGAGTTCTCTGTCACCTGGAGCTGCATGGCAAATGGTTCAGGAACACAAGGATAGGACAATGCCCAAAGACTGGTCAGCCCTTCCTCCGCTGGGGGGCCAAAATGAACAGTTGAAGTTGGAAGTTTACATACTCTTAGGTTGGAGTCATTTTGTTGTTTGTGGTTTTTTGACCACTCCACAAATTTCTTGTTAACAAACTATACTTTTGGCAAGTCGGTTAAGACATCTACTTTGTGCATGACACAAGTACTTTTTTCCAACAATTGTTTACAGACATATAATTTCACTTATAATTCAATATATCACAATTCCAGTGTGTCAGAAGTTTACATACACTAAGTTGACTGTGCCTTTAAACAGCTTGGAAAATTCCAGAAAATGATGTCATGGATATTGAAGCTTCTGATAGGCTAATTAACATAATTTGAGTGAATTGTAGGTGTACCTGTGGATGTATTTCAAGGCCTACCTTCGAACTCAGTGCCTCTTTACTTGACATCGTGGGAAAATCAAAAGAAATCAGCCAAGACCTCAGAAAGAAAATTGTAGACCTCCACAAGTCTGGTTCATCCTTGGGAGAAATTTCCAAATGCCTGAAGGTACCACGTTCATCTGTACAAACAATAGTACGCAAGTATAAACACCATGGGACCACGCAGCCATCATACCGCTCAGGAAGGAGACACTGTCATGTTTTGTCTTATATTGTCTTGTCATTATGCTTTCCCTTCTGTTCGTTTCCCCCTGCTGGTCTTATTAGGTTCGTTCCCTTTTTCTATCCCTCTCTCTCTCCCTCCCTCTCTCTCCTCTCTCTATCGTTCCGTTCCTGCTCCCAGCTGTTCCTCATTCTCCTACTCACTCATTTAGTCTTTCCACACCTGTTCCCTATCTTGTCCTCTGATTAGAGTCCCTATTTCTCCCCTTGTTTTCCGTTTCTGTCCTGTCGGATCCTTGTATATTGTTCGCCGTGCTGTGTCTTTGTCTCGCCCTGTCGTGTCTTGTCTCCCTCAGATGCTGCGTGTGAGCAGGTGTCTGAGTCTGCTACGGTCGGTGCCTTCCCGAGGCAACCTACAGTTTATGGTCGAGTCTCCAGTCTGTCCTCGTCACTACGAGTGGAATTAGTTTTTTATGTTTTGTTTTCTGCTCTGATTTGTCTAGGAGTATTGCCTATTTTCCTTTACTGGAATAAAGACTCTGTTTTCGCCAAGTCGCTTTTGGGTCCTCATTCACCTGCATAACAGAAGGATCCGACCAGAGAATGGACCCAGCGACTACAGATGCTCGTAACACTGCCGTCGAGATCCAAGGAGCCATGCTCGGCAGACACGAGCAGGAATTGTCTGCTGCTCGTCATGCCGTGGAGAACCTGGCCGCTCAGGTTTCCGACCTCTCTGGACAGTTCCAGAGTCTTCGTCTCGTGCCACCTGTTACTTCCTGGTCTGCCGAGCCTCCGGAACCTAGGGTTAATAACCCACCTTGTTACTCCGGGCAGCCCACGGAGTGCCGCTCCTTTCTCACCCAGTGTGATATTGTGTTCTCTCTCCAACCCAACACATACTCTAGAGAGAGAGCTCGGGTTGCTTACGTCATATCACTCCTTACTGGCCGGGCTCGAGAGTGGGGCACAGCTATCTGGGAGGCAAGGGCTGATTGTTCTAACAATTACCAGAACTTTAAAGAGGAGATGATTCGGGTTTTTGATCGTTCAGTTTTTGGTAGGGAGGCTTCTAGGGCCCTGGCTTCCCTATGTCAAGGTGATCGATCCATAACGGATTACTCTATAGAGTTTCGCACTCTTGCTGCCTCTAGTGACTGGAACGAGCCGGCGCTGCTCGCTCGTTTTCTGGAGGGACTCCACGCAGAGGTTAAAGATGAGATTCTCTCCCGGGAGGTTCCTTCCAGTGTGGACTCTTTGATTGCTCTCGCCATCCGCATAGAACGACGGGTAGATCTTCGTCACCAAGCTCGTGGAAGAGAGCTCGCGTTAACGGTGTTTCCCCGCTCCGCATCGCAACCATCTCCCTCCTCTGGCTCAGAGCGCCAAGTCGCTTTTGGGTCCTCATTCACCTGCATAACAGACACGTTCTGTCTCCTAGAGATTAATGTACTTTGGTGTGAAAAGTGCAAGTCAATCCCAGAAACAACAGCAAAGGACCTTGTGAAGATGCTGGAGGAAACAGGTACAGAATTATCTATATCTACAGTAAAACGAGTCCTATATCGACATAACCTGAAATGCCGCTCAGCAAGGAAGAAGACACTGCTCCGAAACTGCCATAAAAAAGCCAGACTACGCTTTGCAACTGCACATGAGGACGAAGATCGTACTTTTTCGAGAAATGTCCTCTGGTCTGATGAAACAAAAATAGACCATAATAGACCATAATGACCATCGTTATGTTTGGAGGAAAATGGGGGAGGCTTGCAAGCCGAAGAACAACATCCCAGCCGTGAAGCACAGGGGTGGCAGCATCATGTTGTGGGGGTGCTATGCTGCAAGAGGGGCTGGTGCACTTCACAAAATTGATGGCATCATGAGGAAGTACAGTTAAGTGGATATATTGAAACAACATCTCAAGACATCAGTAAGGAAGTTAAAGCTTGGTCGCAAATGGGTCTTCCAAATGGACAATGACCCCAAGCATACTTCCAAAATGGCAAAATGGCTTAAGGACAAAAAAGTCAAGGTATTGGAGTAGCCATCACAAAGCCTTGACCTCAATCCTATTGAAAATGTGTGGGCAGGACTGAAAAAGCATCTGCGAGCAAGGAGGCCTACAAACCTTACTCAGTTACACCAGCTCTGTCAGGAGGAATGGGCCAAAATCCACCCAACTTATTGTGGGAAGCTTGTGGAAGGCTACCCGAAAAGTTTGACCCAAATTAAACAATTTAAAGGCAATGCTACCAAATACTAATTGAGTGTATGTAAACTATTGACCCACTGAGAATGGGATGAAAGAAATAAAAGCTGAAATAAATCATTCTCTCTACTATTATTCTGACATTTCATATTTTTAAAATAAAGTAGTGATCCTAACTGAGCTAAGACAGGGAATCATTTGTACTAGGATTAAATGTCCGGAATTGTGAAAAACTGAGTTTAAATGTATTTGGCTAAGGTGTAAGTAAACTTCTGACTTCAACTGTGTCTATCTGGTACAGTATCCAGAACATTGAATATTGAATGTGATAGAATATTACTATAGTATCCATGTATAGTTTCTATCTGAAACTTGTTCACTGAGGATACCTATGATGCTATCTATATACAGTACCAGTCAAAAGTTGGACACAACTACTCATTCAAGGGTTTTTGTTTTTGTTTAACTATTTTTTACATTATAGAATAATAGTGAAGACATCAAAACTATGAAATTACACATATGCAATCATGTAGTAACCAAAAAAGTGTTAAACAAATCAAAATATATTTTAGATTTTAGATTCTTCAATGTAGCCACCTTTTGCCTTGATGACAGCTTTGCAAACTCTTGGCATTCTCTCAACCAGCTTCATGAGGAATGCTTTTCCAACAGTCTTGAAGGAGTTCCCACATATGCTGAGCACTTGGCTGATTTTCCTTCACTCTTTGATCCAACTTATCCAAAACCATCTGATGCAGCACTCCATCACTCTCCTTCTTGGTCAAATAGACCTTACACAACCTGGAAGTGTGTTTTGGGTCATTGTCCTGTTGAAAACAAATGATTGTCCCACTAAGTGCAAACCAGATAGGATTGCATATCGCTGTAGAATGCTGTGGTAACCATGCTGGTTAAGTGTGCCTTTAATTCTAAATAAATCACTGACAGTGTCACCAGTAAAGCACCCCCACACCATCACAACTCCTCCTCCCCTATTCTCGGTGGGAACCACACATGCGGAGATCATCTGTACACTTACTCTGAGTCTATAGAGACATGGCGGTTGGAACCAAAGGACAGATGTCCACTGGTCTAAAGTCCATTGCTAGTGTTTTTTGGCTCAAGTCTCTTCTTCTTATTGGTGTCCTCTAGTAGTGTTTTTTTGTTGTTGCAGAAATTCGACCATGAATGCCTGATTCACGCAGTCTCCTCTGAACAGTTGAGGTTGAGATGTGTCTGTTACTTGAACTCTGTGAAGCATTTATTTGGCCTGCAATCTGAGGTGCAGTTAACTCTAATGAACTTAACCTCTGCAGCAGAGGTAACTCTGGGTCTTCCTCTCCTGTGGCGGACCTCATGAGAGCCAGTTTCATCATAGCTCTTGATGGTGTTGCGACTGCACTTGAAGAAAGGTTCAAAGTTCTTGAAATGTTCCATATTGACTGAAATTCCTGTCTTCAAGTAATGATGGACAAATTCCTGTCTTCAAGTAATGATGTTGTTTCTCTTTGCTTATTTGAGCTGTTCTGGACTATGTCTTTTACCAAATAGGGCTGTCCTCTGTATACCACCCCTACCGTGTCACAACACAATTGATTGGCTGAAACTCATATTTTTATATATTTAACCTTTATTTTACTAGACAAGTCAGTTAAGAACAAATTCTTATTTACAATGACGGCCTACCCCAGCCAAACCCTCCCCAGGATCGAACCCTCTAGCATGGCCGGTTGTGATACAGCCCGGGATCGAACCCTCTAGCACTGCCTCTAACACTGCGATGTAGTGCCTTAGACTACTACCCCACTCAGGATCCCAAATTCTACAAATTAACATTTAACAAGGCACACCTGTTAATTGAAATCAAATCTAATTTATTTGTTACATACACATGGTTAGCAGATGTTAATGCGAGTGTAGCGAAATGCTTGTGCTTCTAGTTCCGACAATGCAGTAATAACCAACGAGTAATCTAACTAACAAATCCAAAACTATTACCTTATACACACAAGTGTAAAGGGATAAATAATATGTACATAAAGATATATGAATGAGTGATGGTACAGAGCAGCATAGGCAAGATGCAGTAGATGGTATCGAGTACAGTATATACATATGAGATGAGTAATGTAGGGTATGTAAACAAATTGGCATAGTTTAAAGAGGCTAGTGATACATGTATTACATAAAGATGCAGTAGATGATATAGAGTACAGTATATACGTATACATATGAGATGAATAATGTAGGGTATGTAAACATTATATTAAGTAGCATTGTTTAAAGTGGCTAGTGATGTATTTTCCATCAATTCCCATCAATTCCCATTATTAAAGTGGCTGGAGTTGAGTCAGTGTGTTGGCAGCAGCCACTCAATGTTAGTGGTGGCTGTTTAACAGTCTGATGGCCTTGAGATAGAAGCTGTTTTTCAGTCTCTTGGTCCCAGCTTTGATGCACCTGTACTGACCTCGCCTTCTGGATGATAGCGGGGTGAACAGGCAGTGGCTCGGGTGGTTGTTGTCCTTGATGATCTTTATGGCCTTCCTGTGACATCGGGTGGTGTAGGTATCCTGGAGGGCAGGTAGTTTGCCCCCGGTGATGCGTTGTGCAGACCTCACTACCCTCTGGAGAGCCTTACGGTTGTGGGCGGAGCAGTTGCCGTACCAGGCGGTGATACAGCCCGACAGGATGCTCTCGATTGTGCATCTGTAGAAGTTTGTGAGTGCTTTTGGTGACAAGCCAAAATTATTCAGCCTCCTGAGGTTGAAGAGGCGCTGCACGAGGGAATGGGGTTGAGGGGAATTCCCTAATAGACCCTCATTAAAGGGACAGTTCGTTCCAAAATCATTGTTTTTGAGTGAACTATCCCTTTATCATCTACAACTGATTTTCATGTTGGGTATCTTTTTTTGTTTTAGTGGACCAATTCAGTTTGTCTGTGATGTGTACGCCGAGGAACTTAAAACTTACTACCCTCTCCACTACTGTCCTATCGATGTGGATAGGGGGGGTGTTCCCTCTGCTGTTTCCTGAAGTCCGCAATCATCTCCTTAGTTTTGTTGACGTTGACGTTGAGTGTGAGGTTATTTTCCTGACACCGCACAGGGCGGGGTCGAGACCCAGGGTTTGGAGCTTGGAGGGTACTATGGTGTTGAATGCCGAGCTGTAGTCGATGAACAGCATTCTCACATAGGTATTCCTCTTGTCCAGATGGGTTAGGGCAGTGTGCAGTGTGGTTGAGATTGCATCGTCCGTGGACCTATTTGGGCGGTAACCAAATTGGAGTGGGTCTAGGGTGTCAGGTAGGGTGGAGGTGATATGGTCCTTGACTAGTCTCTCAAAGCACTTCATGATGACGGAAGTGAGTGCTACGGGGCGGTAGTCGTTTAGCTCAGTTACCTTAGTGTAACAGTATAACTTTAGACCGTCCCCTCGCCCATACCCGGGCGCGAACCAGGGACCCTCTACACACATCAACAACAGTCACCCCTCGAAGCATCGTTACCCATCGCTCCACAAAAGCCGCGGCCCTTGCAGAGCAAGGGGAACTACTACTTCAAGGTCTCAGAGCAAGTGACGTCACTGATTGAAACGCTATTTAGCGCGCACCACTAACTAAGCTAGCCGTTTCACATCCGTTACATTAGCTTTCTTGGGAACAGGAACAATGGTGGACCTCTTGAAGCATGTGGGAACAGCAGACTGGGATAAGGATTGATTGAATATGTCCGTAAACACACCAGCCAGCTGGTCTGTGCATGCTCTGAGGGCGCGGCTGAGGATGCCGTCTGGGCCTGCAGCCTTGCGAGGGTTAACACGTTTAAATGTTTTACTCACCTCAGCTGCAGTGAAGGAGAGTCTGCATGTTTGGTTGCAAGCCGTGTCAGTGGCACTGTATTGTCCTCAAAGCGGGCAAAAGTTATTTAGTCTGCCTGGGAGCAAGACATCCTGGTCCGTGACTGGGCTGGTTTTATTTTTGTAATCCGTGATTGACTGTAGACCCTGCCACATACCTCTTGTGTCTGAGCCGTTGAATTGCGATTCTACTTTGTCTCTATACTGATGCTTAGCTTGTTTGATTGCCTTGCGGAGGGAATAGCTACACTGTTTGTATTCGGTCATGTTTCCAGTCACCTTGCCCTGATTAAAAGCAGTGGTTCGTGCTTTCAGTTTCACGCGAATGCTGCCATCAATCCACGGTTTCTGGTTAGGGAATGTTTTAATCGTTGCTATGGGAACGACATCTTCAACTCACGTTCTAATGAACTCGCTCACCGAATCAGCGTATTCGTCAATGTTGTTGTTTGACGCAGTACGAAACATATCCCAGTCCATGTGATGGAAGCAGTCTTGGAGCATGGAATCAGATTGGTTGGACCAGCGTTGAACAGACCTCACGCGGGAGCTTCTTGTTTTAGCTTCTGTCTGTAGGCAGTTATTAAAGAATACTTGCTTTGATATTCACTTCTCATGACCATTCATTGATCTTAGTCAGCTAAACCCATAATAGTTTTTTATTTTCTTCCAGGGGTGGATCAGCTTTAATAGTGCAGATAGATTGTAGCTTTCGTCAATGTAATTGTCTGCATAATTTCCAATCCCCCATATATTTTTTGGTAAATATATATAATCTCAAATATAATATAGATTTAGATTTGATTAACACTTTTTTGGTTACTGTGTGATTCCATATGTGTTATTACATAGTTTTGATGTCTTCACTATTATTCTACAATGTAGAAAAGAGTCAAATGAAAGAAAAACCCTTGAATGAGTAGGTGTGTCCAAACGTTTGTCTGGTACAGTATGTATGATCTCTGTGGTTACACATATCTGTACACATGTATACATACATATCTCTTTTAAATATTTGTTCCTTTATTATTTTCTCCTAACCCTACCACCCCTCCCCTAATTACTTCCAGTTTAGACATACTATATACATTTTATAGACATAGTGTATTTTACAATAGTTATATTTTGTTTGTTTTTAATCCCATCCTTCAAATATCATCAACCATCAACATTTATTTCTGAAGCCAATTTAGTTCAATTTTGCCATATATTTTTAACTGTGCTGAGTCACAAAATTCTGAACCTATATACAATTTACAGACACAGTATATTTCACATTAGTTATCTTGTTTTTAATCCCACCCTTTCAGCTCCACTCAACCTCTCCCATCTATCTCTTAACACCATTCATTTATTTTACTTTTTTATTAGGCATATATTTTTAAACTGTGTTATGTTTCACAAAAGTTCTGAACCTTTCTAATCTCGTAGTTGCTACTGATTGCAAATTAAAGGTAACATTTTTTTCTAAAAGTATTATTATATTATTAAATCCATAATACTTTATTGTGCATGGTTCAACTGTAGTCTCTTGCATATTGCTAATTGAATTTATGGAGTCAGATAAACATTTTAATAGGCTAATTGCTAGGTCTTATTACGAGTCGCATGTGAGGCATTTATAATATCATATGCACTGTATTATATGATATATTATTATAAAATATATTCTATATATTATATGCACATGTCAAATATTTCTGCCCACGACAAGTTCATCTTGTGTTAGTCAACACTTCACCAGGATGTGTTCTTTATTTATTTAACTTTCCTAAAATGAAACCTACCTTGTATTTCCCCAACACCTCCTTGGTGAAGCCATACCTAAACAAACAACAAAGAGATACCAGAGTTGAAAATATATGATTGTTTAATTGATTAAATAGATTGAATTGGTACATGATCAGTGTTTTGACTGTATACCTCAAGTTGACAATATGGTCTTCATGATTTCCCCTGTTGAGGTGAACATCGTTTGGATACAAGAGCAGGAAGGCAAAAAGGATGAGGAGAATCTCAATGGAATCTTTGCCTCGATCAACAAAGTCTCCATTGAAAACATATGGCCGATCCAATGATGGCATGCCATTCTACAGGGGAAACAATAAACACAACAGACTATGAATATCTTAAATGTATATCTTCCTATCTGTTATGGGGGAAAGTTTCAACAAAAATAATGATTTCATTTCATATGTATTTAGCTTATAAATTGTAGCAGGTGACGCACAGTACCTTGTAAAATATCAACAGCAGGTCTTCAAGCTGCCCATGTAAATCACCTTGGATGAAACAATGCTGTATCAATACACTGATATAACTATTACAGTTGATCATTTACCAATATTTGTATAATTGAAGGTATATGAAAAAAAACATTTGAAAAGGGTTGCTCTCCTCAAAGAGGTGAATCGAGACAACAACAAAAAACATTTGAAAAGGGTTGCTCTCCTCAATGAGGTGAATCGAGACAACAACAAAAAACATTTGAAAAGGGTTGCTCTCCTCAATGAGGTGAATCGAGACAACAACAAAAAACATTTGAAAAGGGTTGCTCTCCTCAATGAGGTGAATCGAGACAACAACAAAAAACATTTGAAAAGGGTTGCTCTCCTCAATGAGGTGAATCGAGACAACAACAAAAAACATTTGAAAAGGGTTGCTCTCCTCAATGAGGTGAATCGAGACAACAACAAAAAACATTTGAAAAGGGTTGCTCTCCTCAATGAGGTGAATCGAGACAACAACAAAAAAACATTTGAAAAGGGTTGCTCTCCTCAATGAGGTGAATCGAGACAACAACAAAAAACATTTGAAAAGGGTTGCTCTCCTCAATGAGGTGAATCGAGACAACAACAAAAAACATTTGAAAAGGGTTGCTCTCCTCAATGAGGTGAATCGAGACAACAACAAAAAACGGTGGTGATGTATTACTCACCACAAACGGTGATTTCTTTGCTGTGACAGGTGGAGATTCGACTGATGTTTGGCAGCTTTCGGAGTAACTTCCATGTTTCCAGGAGAAGTTGGAGAACGTACCGAGAGTGGAGCTGCTACTGGGAGAAACAGTTGTGTAGTGAAGGGGATTTGTGGTAAAGCTAAAGCGCTATAGTTAGGAACAGAGAATCAATTTCATTCTGACTGTACATAAATGCACCTACTCTTTTATTCCTGAAAGCCTCTACCATGGCAGCCACTTGTTCCACAGTCAGAGGGAAGATAAGACGGGGACCTGAGTATATCTCTGGCACCTCAATATTCTTATAGCAGAAGTGCCTCTCCCACTCTGTATCGCGGCACACTTCATTCTCTCTGAATATGTGGGAGATTAAGTTGCCTGTAGTGGAGAAACCACAGGTATAATATGACAACTTTCGTGAAAACAGAAATAAGGGTCCCAATTGTATACAAAAGCCACAACAGAAGGGCAGGGAAAGTCTTACGTTCAGTGCTAGTTGGGTTGAAGTTGTCCATGAGGTAGCCAAGGAAATTGTAAAGCTGCATAGAGAAGAGAGAGATAGACATTTTCTTTAGCAAAGTTTCACAAAGTATTCTATAAGTAGCTATTCACCAGGGGAACTGTATGATTGTGTTGAATTACTATGTATTAAACCTTTCCTCACACAAAGTAAATACTAATATTGCACTTTTTGGATGATTTATTTGCTATGTAAATAAAAGTGTATTAGCCTGCAATATTGCATTTTCTCTTAAAACACATCTAATGTTAATCAATCTTTAACTTTCTTATTTTTTCTACTTTCATATGCCATGTCCTTCGAAGCACAGGAGGATACTAATTGGAGGTTACACCATTATAGTGGAGAACGGGCTCGTAGTAATGGCTGGAGCAGAATGGTATCATATACATCAAACACATGGTTTGATGCCATTCCATTTGTTCAGTTCCAGCCATTATTATGAGCCATCCTCCCCTCAGCAGCCTCCACTGCTTCGAAGGTAGTGTACCAATTCATGGGGAACATCTGGGGGGAGGGGCATGAACCAGCTACTATGTAGTTGCAGGGCAAGTGCACTACCAACTGTGCCATAAAATCTCTGCCAGTTGTACTCTAATATACAGGGTGACTACAGTGTCTCACTTTGATCTGGGCCTGCTCCCCAGAGTATTCTATAGACTGGAAGATGTTCCAGGTGTATCTGCGTCTCATCTCCATACGAGCCACATACTGACGGTACCAGCGCTGGATCAACACAGCTGCCTTCATCGCTGTTGGACAGAATAGAGAGAGACCATTCAGTGCTAGACCTAGACCCACGAACATGCCTGTGTATGTTCATGCATTATGTGGTTGTATATCTCTAGGTGGGTCACAACAGTAGAGTATTAGATATATAATCACAACAGTATTATAACAAGGACAGATCATTGATTGCCTCGATTTATCAATGCCAGGTCTGGACATTGTGTAACAAATACCTGGACAGATTCTGGTCCCAGTCCACCCTTGCTAATGGGACACAACAACATACTGTCCAACAAAAGCCAGACCACTACAGCCTTGACCTTTGACCCAGACTGACCCTGCAATAAACATTCCATCTGTTTCCTGTTACCTGCTACCTTACAAGTAAACAACATCAACATAGAAGGGAAGCATTTGGGCTTACATGTGATGGCTTCATGTAGCATTGCAGATACAGAAAAATAAGAGAAAATACATTACATTATTTCACACACATACAAATAGGTTAAGATTTGAGGTAAAAGCGATAAAGTCACCATTATTCTGTGTATACTGCAAATTGGTCTACATTTTCTAGAGGGCAATACTTTATATTTGTAGAAATTGCTTGAACATCGCTAAAATAAAAAAGGAGCACACACATCCTCTAAAGGCTCCTACACATCTATCCAACTACAGCCAACCCAACCGGCCATAGATCATCATCAATATTTAGTTGGCTGTAATTGGATAATTGTGTTGGAGTCTTTATGAAGCATGGAGAAATGGATACATTATCAATGTTTCTCAATCTCCAGTAGGTGGATCGGCATTGTTCCCTGAAATGGTTACCAGACAGAAATTTAGACAGCTCTCATTAAAGTGATGCTCCAAAGCATTTGTATAATATCAGCCAGTAGCTTTGAAAGTAATGCTCACGGGTCTGCAAGTTAAAAGACTGTACAACTTTAATTCTGCATAATGGTACAGCATATTAACTTTAATGTGGTAAAGTTGATATGTTGCTTCAGTTTTCTGCCACAGTATATGAGTGGTTTCACATTTGTCTCCAGCGTCTATAAGATAAAAATATGTCTAAAACAAATGTCATTTTTATTTACAATCCCCTTATCCAAACAGATTACTCATTTACCTAGCTCACATCAATAGCTCTTATCAATTTGTAACCGGTTTGTTAGACATTATTCATTGAATCCTCACATGTAAAGGTAGTGGAATTATTAGGGAATGAAGTCAAGGTCAGAATACGGGGTATCTGTAAACACACATCCGCCTCACCTTCATTTATTCAATCTCCACCCAAAACAAATAGCAGGTGAATAGCATAATATTCTCATGCTTAAATTCAATGTCAGAATACGCATAGACAGAAAAGTGTATAAAAGGGAATTGCTTTCCATTTACGCTGCTTAATGCGGCAATCAGCAGTTGAAACAATAACAAAGTGAAGTCCCTATTTTGGTAAAAGCTGAGGGATGGAGAAATGTAACCACTCTCAAATACATAGACAGGGCTATGGATGCAAGGACTAACAATCCATCATATCAAAATGATAGTTTTAACCATGTTTTGCGGTTACATAGTGTTTGTTTACATTTACTTGATTACAAACATTGGAGTAAAACAAGCTTATATTTTCTGATGGGGTACTACAGTTGAACTAAGCTCACGAGGCATTAATATGTTATACTCTTCAAGAATCAATGGATACATACTGTATAACTCATTTATAAGTTTAAAAAATAACTAATTATGTAGCAACTGCCCCTTTAACTCGGGCGATCACAGACTGTATCTTAATAGATTTGATGTAAACCGTCCTCAGATTAGGAGGAACCATATGGTTCCTGGGACAAAAATAGTTTGAGAAAGACTGATAGATATGGCACTGGACTCTGAGTTTACCTGCGACGATTGCAACTTCCATTATTTTATGGAAGAGAAATAGAGGGGTGTATGGTTAGAATATCTATCTTACTGAAGTTGATAAACAGAATACAACATTTTAAAATAATTTACAGGAAATCATTATCAGTGGATGCTTTTTTCTATCCTTCCTGATGTATTGTGGTTATGATACATTTCATATGTCAACACCAATGTCATTTTAGCAGCTGATTTTATTCAGTCTGACTTACAGGAACAGTTAGGGTTAAGTCTTGCCCAAGGGCATATCAACACATTTTTCACCTAGTCAGCTCAGGGATTTGAACTAGCAACCTTTCAGTTAGTGGCCAAACACTCTTAACAGCTAAGCTACCTGCTAGCCTATGACACAAGTAAGATGTAAACACGATTCATGCTTGTAGAACAGTGGTATTCAAACCTTTTCAGTGGAGACCCCACTGAAAATAATTTCTAGGGACCCCATTTTTTCCACAAGAATTTCCCATGACCCCATCTCACTCAATTCTAATTAAACAAAACGAAACAAATAATTACATGAACTCAATCTCATTTATTTTTTCAAATGACCATTCTCAAAAACGTTTATATATGGTCCCATACAATAATCTGTACTCCTTATTTCTTGTATTTTATTTTTTAAAATCTTTTTGCGACCCCACTGCAGTATCCCCGCGACCCCAACTTTGAATACCACTGTTGTAGAACATAAAGACCAGTGAACAAGACTCCCAACTGTCAGGTTAAGCCTACCTTTTCCCCCCTTTTTTGTATGGAACTTGTTCGACTTTGCGACGCCACATCCCATGGTTATTCCTGTCAGGAATGGTTATTCCTGTCAGGCAAACATATAAAGAATCACAATTTATAGAAACTGGGCCATGTCACACTGCCAAACACTGAAAGACCAAAATAGATCCGACCCAGACAAACATGTCCACTACACAGAAACCAATGAGAGCATGGTGATAATGTTCCCTGAGACAACATTTTAATCTTGTTATCTTCTGGCTCACCTCGGGCCTCATTGATTGACCTCAATCCTACAGTAGAGACTATGTATGTAATTCTATAAAGGCATACTTATTCCATGACTTCTATGAAATTAGATGTTGAAACAGTTTTACATTACCCTTTGGCAAGTTTGGTAAGGCCTATAATATGTATTGTGACTTTTAGTTTCTGAAATGTAATTATATACCTGTGGCTATCATGTAACAAACCATTATGGGAAATACTGTTGTTTCTATGACATTGTGAGTATTGATTTCTGTGTTTCATAAGCTGATTGTGTCTCTGAAATGGAAAGTCAGTGTTGTTTTTAAAGGACTAGGGGGTTTAATATACATAAGATCAAGGAAAAACAGACAAATGAAAAGTATATCACATAACATCTGACAATCACAGTCTCCCTGATTGAGCTGACAAGAGCAACGTTATGGAATTAATGTTGAATTAATCACATCTGTTATCAAACATCTTACTTCCCATAATAATTTGAGCTATTCATTTTATTCTGCTTTTGCTTCTTCTATTTCTTCTCTTCCACGTTTTTCATTCAGGAAACACTCAAATGGTAAGAGACCATCTTAAAGGGCCAATCTGCGATTTGAACAATAACGAAGCGGTCACGCCACCACTGTTTCGATAAAACAAGCATATATATTGGGTTCTGATGGGGTATGACAGTTGAACTAAGCTCATTAAGCATTTATAAGTTATACTCTTGAAGAATCAATGAGTATGTAGTATCGCAGATTGCCCCTTTAACATAGCCATATGAAAATGTAAATGCTTTTTTCAAAGAAAAACAACTTACCTCGTCACCGGCGCTACTCTGTCAACAAGTTCCCAAGTATTTTGGCCATGAATAGTTGGTCTCAGTATTTATTCTTGGAGCATTTGCACCTTTGCATTTCTCTTCAATCCACACACATCAAGTCAAGGTTTGAGATCATACATACTAGTGAGGTGGACAATAATATTTTCCACTTAATTCTTATACTTCACTACTGACATCATGTGCTGCTATTCCATATGGCAGCTCTCTTTTTGCTCTCTTGTTCTCTGGTGTGGCTTGTTTGGCATTATGGCTTAATCAAGGAAACAAGCCTAGAGTGGATTAGGCTGGCTAATGACTTGATGCGGCTAGAGTAGACTGTTCTTTATATAGAAGGATGGCATACTGTACCTGTTAAAGGGCAACGTGTGTTGTTTGGGGTCGTACCATGACTTCCTCGTTGATTACAGCTGTCTGTATCGAAGTGATTGCTAGGTATGAGGTTTGTGTGTTTGTTTGAGGGGATCTCACTTGGTTTCTAAATACAGAGTGACAAAGACTTAATGGAAAATTAATATGGATTCATTAGCCAGCCCTATTGTTTATGATTTTGTTGTCATGGAGGATTGATTAGGCTCATTGATTCGTGTAAAAAAAAATACTGCGCTCATGGAATGGCATGCTTTGAGCACTACTGAAAAGTTATATTTACATGTGAAAAGTGAATGCCATTAGCTGTATTTGCTATAGGCCTATTGTTTACATTTTTGTTGGTGACACTTTGATATCTTGATAATATGCAGCTGTTTAAAGGACAAATCCACAAATGAAAAAAGAGCCAAATTGTTTTGGTAAAAAGCTGAGGGATGTGCCTGGATAAATGTAACCACTCTCAGATTATTAGACAGAGCTATGGATGCAAGGACTGACCATCCATGATATCAAAATTATTGTTTTAACAATATTATGAGGCTATACAGTGTTTGCCTACATTTACAATGTTTACAAACACTGGAGAAAAACAAGCTTTTTTGGGTTCTCATGGAGTGTGACAGTTGAACTTAGCTCATAAGGAATTTACAAGTTATATTATTCAAGAATCAATGTATATATATATATATATATATATATATATATATATATATATATATATAATAAGTCCAAAAATTGATTTAGCAACTACAGATTGCCCCTTTAAGTCTATCAAAAGTGTGCGAGTTTGAACAGTAGGCCTATGGATAAAAGAAAACTATCAGCAATAATTAGATTGAGCAATAAAATACCCACTATTATTCCATAGGCTGGGATCCACACTGTGCAGCTGTTGCAAGAGCGCACTTTTCACTGGCTGTCCACTGGTTTCAAAAACAATTATTGATAGGCAGCTTAAACTTCTTGAATTCAACAATTATTGGGTTCAAATACACATTTAGATTTGTGAACAGCCATCCACAGCAACCACAATCCACAAGGCACAAATAGCTAATTGAGAGATCAGCAGTGTGATTCACATCAATGCACTATGTAGATATCAATAATAAGTGATGTCCGTATCACCGTAGACCACACCACTGCTGTCATCCTTACCTCCAAGAGTTTATTCAAGTCGGATAAACTTTTTGGATGCCGACAGCAGTCACACCATTGGAACACATAGCTTGGACTGTAGCCTACAAAAGCCTATTTCTGCTCTTTTTCCGCGATCCATCAAACCCATTTGGTGATTTATTTAGAATTCAAGGCACACTTAACCAGCATGGCTACACCAGCATTCTGCAGCAATATGCCATTCCATCTGGTTTACGACCACTACTGATTCACAGACAGTGCTGACATCATCTCGCGTGGACTTAGAGTTTGTTGTCATCTTACTGCAAGTCATTTTCAGGACATCCACCTCTCCCTGGTAGAACTGAAAACTGTTGTTCAGGTATTGGACCTCTAGTCAGATCATCCATTATTTTGTGAGTTGAGACCACCAGTATTTGGAGAAAGCTGTTGAAGCAATTTTTCTGTTGCTGTTATGATTGTTTGTAGAGATATTTTTGTTGATTTAAAAGATCACGAACATGTGATAGTGAAACACTGTCCTCTCCATTACTCCAACCTTATTTAACTTTGGGCAGCATGATGGTTTGAGCCAGGTTGAGCCAAAGTGTGGACATGGAGCTAGGGTTAGGGTTAGGGGTATTGTTAGGGTTGAGCCAGGATGTGGACATGGAGCTAGGTTTAGGGTTAGGGGTATTGTTAGGGTTGAGCCAAAGTGTGGACATGGAGCTATTGTCAGGGTTGAGCCAAAGTGTGGACATGGGTAGGGTTAGTGTTAGGGGTATTGTTAGGGTTGAGCCAGGATGTGGACATGGAGCTAGGGTTAGTGTTAGGGTTAGTGTTAGGGTTGAGCCAAATTGTGGACATGGAGCTAGGGTTAGTGTTAGGGGTATTGTTAGGGTTGAGCCAGGATGTGGACATGGAGCTAGGGTTAGTGTTAGGGTTAGTGTTAGGGTTGAGCCAAATTGTGGACATGGAGCTAGGGTTAGGGTTAGGGGTATTGTTAGGGTTGAGCCAGGATGTGGACATGGAGCTAGGGTTAGTGTTAGGGGTATTGTTAGGGTTGAGCCAGGATGTGGACATGGAGCTAGGGTTAGGGTTATTGTTAGGGTTGAGCCAGGATGTGGACATGGAGCTAGGGTTAGTGTTAGGGGTATTGTTAGGGTTGAGCCAGGATGTAGACATGGAGCTAGGGTTAGTGTTAGGGGTATTGTTAGGGTTGAGCCAGGATGTGGACATGGAGCTAGGGTTAGGGTTATTGTTAGGCTGAGTCCAAGGTATTTCTCGCCAGGATGCGCCAACCGCCTGTGCCTCTTGCGGATTTGATGGACATTTCGTTGAGCCAGGATGTGGACATGGAGCTAGGGTTAGTGTTAGGGGTATTGTTAGGGTTGAGCCAGGATGTGGACATGGAGCTAGGGTTAGGGTTATTGTTAGGGTTGAGCCAGGATGTGGACATGGAGCTAGGGTTAGTGTTAGGGGTATTGTTAGGGTTGAGCCAGGATGTAGACATGGAGCTAGGGTTAGTGTTAGGGGTATTGTTAGGGTTGAGCCAGGATGTGGACATGGAGCTAGGGTTAGGGTTATTGTTAGGGTTGAGCCAGGATGTGGACATGGAGCTAGGGTTAGTGTTAGGGGTATTGTTAGGGTTGAGCCAGGATGTGGACATGGAGCTAGGGTTAGGGTTATTGTTAGGGTTGAGCCAGGATGTGGACATGGAGCTAGGGTTAGTGTTAGGGTTATTGTTAGGTTTGAGCCAGGATGTGGACATGGAGCCAGGGTTAGTGTTAGGGCTATTGTTAGGGTTGAGCCAGGATGTGGACATGGAGCAAGGGTTAGGGTTATTGTTAGGGTTGAGCCAGGGTGTAGAAATGAAGTTGTGTGGAGAGACATGACAGATGACAATGAGCATGGCTCAAGTGTATAGTATTGTGTTAGAATTTATTCCATTCCATATCATACTTGTTTCCTGTGGTTTTGTTATCTTGAATGCACCTAATTTCCTACATCAAGAGTGTTATGAACAGTTCAATGTTTACTCCCAAAAAACACCTGCTTGCTTGTCATCTTGGAGGAAACTGCTACATAGACGCGGTAGTACACCCCATGGCAAATAAAGACAAGTCAAAGAAAAACAAAGTGTCCTTTCTCTCACTCTGTATGTGTGTCTGTGAGTGTGTGTGTGTGTGTGTGTGTGTGTGTGTGTGTGTGTGTGTGTGTGTGTGTGTGTGTGTGTGTGTGTGTGTGTGTGTGTGTGTGTGTGTGTGTGTGTGTGTGTGTGTGTGTGTGTGTGTGTGTGTGTGTGTGTGTGTGTGTGTGTGTGTGTGTGCATGTGTGCAAATCTCTCTCTCTCCCCTCATGGCATCTCACACTAGAAGGACAGTGAAATCTCCCAAGGTCAATCTGGGAACACAATACTCATGTTCCCATGTTTCTAACGACGAGCAAAAGGTCACTCCTCATCTACACAATTAATGATCATCAGACCATGGAGCATCACTTCACTCAAACACATCTCAAAGCAGTCAGCAGACCCCTTTCCTCTCTGAATAGGACTACAAGAACCACACCAATGATTTGATTGGATTCTGACTTGGATGTCAATCTGTCTGCAGAGAAAGATTATTACCTTGCGATATCTGATGGTTATGCTCTCTAGCTGGCCCTTGGGAGAAACTTTTATTCTGAAATCCTCAGGGCAGAAACCCAAAGCCACTCCAACAGACTTTGCTCCAGTCATCACCCTGAACAGGTGAGATACACCTGGAGTAGATACTCTCAAGGAGTCATAATCAAAGATATGATTGAAGAAAATTATGATAGACGTTCTTTCTTAGCAGGCTGTTGGGCAAATGTTGCATTCCATTTTTGGGGGGTCATTTGTTATTGAGAGTATGATAATAACAATTATGCAGGCAATACATTATGGAACATCACTGTACATTATCAGTCAATGTGACCTTTAAATTCACAGTGAATGCATGTTATGCTTTTCATTGATGAAATGATCTACATCGTTGATGACATCAGTTTTGTGAGATAATAGGTTAAATTATAACCTAATTCATAACCTATTCTGATTATGTTATAGTTAGACATAAGTTAATTTAAATAAATGTGTGTTTCCATTGCAAAGAAGTACTTTAAAACTGACATTCTAATGTAATCAGTAAAAGGGGGTGTTTTGATCAGAGAAAATAACAGTGTTATTTCAACTTTAGACACCATACATTTACCCATTCTAAAGACATATCAATGTCATCCTGTTCTCTGAACACACTGTGATGTCAAAAACCCTGGTGTATAATCATGTCTTTATTATGGTTTCAATGTCAAACTATGTCTTAGATAAATATATGCATATTGCATCAAAATTGTGGAAGGCATGAGGGAAGATTGTTGCCTTTTTTCTTGGCTGAAGGAAATGCATTTTATTGAGATGTTGATCGTCAAGTAGGCTACTGTATGAAGAAATCTGGGGAGTAATGGTCCCCTTATTGACTTGTTGCAGTTGCCAAGGGGAACCCCTGTCAGATCTAACATTTCCTTCTGAGGGGTCTGAACCTGCAGATAGAGCCTCAGACGGAGGGGACTGGACTGGCCTCACTCAGGGAGCAGTGTATGGCTGCGTTCACAACCCAACGCAGTGACTCTCAGACAGCACTGGACAGCAACGGTAAAGCTGTGTAATGTAACTCATTTACATTACATTTAAGTCATTTAGCAGACGCTCTTATCCAGAGCGACTTACAAATTGGTGCATTCACCTTATGACATCCAGTGGAACAGTCACTTTACAATAGTGCATCTAAATCTTAAAGGGGGGTGAGAAGGATTACTTTATCCTATCCTAGGTATTCCTTAAAGAGGTGGGGTTTCAGGTGTCTCCGGAAGGTGGTGATTGACTCCGCTGTCCTGGCGTCGTGAGGAGGAGTTTGTTCCACCATTGGGGGCCAGAGCAGCGAACAGTTTTGACTGGGCTGAGCGGGAACTGTACTTCCTCAGTGGTAGGGAGGCGAGCAGGCCAGAGGTGGATGAACGCAGTGCCCTTGTTTGGGTGTAGGGCCTGATCAGAGCCTGGAGGTACTGAGGTGCCGTTCCCCTCACAGCTCCGTAGGCAAGCACCATGGTCTTGTAGCGGATGCGAGCTTCAACTGGAAGCCAGTGGAGAGAGCGGAGGAGCGGGGTGACGTGAGAGAACTTGGGAAGGTTGAACACCAGACGGGCTGCGGCGTTCTGGATGAGTTGTAGGGGTTTAATGGCACAGGCAGGGAGCCCAGCCAACAGCGAGTTGCAGTAATCCAGACGGGAGATGACAAGTGCCTGGATTAGGACCTGCGCCGCTTCCTGTGTGAGGCAGGGTCGTACTCTGCGGATGTTGTAGAGCATGAACCTACAGGAACGGGTCACCGCCTTGATGTTAGTTGAGAACGACAGGGTGTTGTCCAGGATCACGCCAAGGTTCTTAGCGCTCTGGGAGGAGGACACAATGGAGTTGTCAACCGTGATGGCGAGATCATGGAACGGGCAGTCCTTCCCGGGAGGAAGAGCAGCTCCGTCTTGCCGAGGTTCAGCTTGAGGTGGTGATCCGTCATCCACACTGATATGTCTGCCAGACATGCAGAGATGCGATTCGCCACCTGGTCATCAGAAGGGGAAAGGAGAAGATTAATTGTGTGTCGTCTGCATAGCAATGATAGGAGAGACCATGTGAGGTTATGACAGAGCCAAGTGACTTGGTGTATAGCGAGAATAGGAGAGGGCCTAGAACAGAGCCCTGGGGGACACCAGTGGTGAGAGCGCGTGGTGAGGAGACAGATTCTCGCCACGCCACCTGGTAGGAGCGACCTGTCAGGTAGGACGCAATCCAAGCGTGGGCCGCGCCAGAGATGCCCAACTCGGAGAGGGTGGAGAGGAGGATCTGATGGTTCACAGTATCGAAGGCAGCCGATAGGTCTAGAAGGATGAGAGAGTTAGCTTTAGCGGTGCGGAGCGCCTCCGTGATACAGAGAAGAGCAGTCTCAGTTGAATGACTAGTCTTGAAACCTGACTGATTTGGATCAAGAAGGTCATTCTGGAGAGATAGCGGGAGAGCTGGCCAAGGACGGCACGTTCAAGAGTTTTGGAGAGAAAAGAAAGAAGGGATACTGGTCTGTAGTTGTTGACATCGGCGGGATCGAGTGTAGGTTTTTTCAGAAGGGGTGCAACTCTCGCTCTCTTGAAGACGGAAGGGACGTAGCCAGCGGTCAGGGATGAGCGAGGTGAGGTAAGGGAGAAGGTCTCCGGAAATGGTCTGGAGAAGAGAGGAGGGGATAGGGTCAAGCGGGCAGGATGTTGGGCGGCTGGCCGTCACAAGACGCGAGATTTCATCTGTAGAGAGAGGGGAGAAAGAGGTCAGAGCACAGGGTAGGGCAGTGTGAGCAGAACCAGCGGTGTCGTTTGACTTAGCAAACGAGGATCGGATGTCGTCGACCTTCTTTTCAAAATGGTTGACGAAGTCATCTGCAGAGAGGGAGGAGGGGGGGGGGATTCAGGAGGGAGGAGAAGGTGGCAAAGAGCTTCCTAGGGTTAGAGGCAGAAGCTTGGAATTTAGAGTGGTAGAAAGTGGCTTTAGCAGCAGAGACAGAAGAGGAAAATGTAGAGAGGAGGGAGTGAAAGGATGCCAGGTCCGCAGGGAGGCGAGTTTTCCTCCATTTCCGCTCGGCTGCCCGGAGCCCTGTTCTGTGAGCTCGCAATGAGTCGTCGAGCCACGGAGCGGGAGGGGAAGACTGAGCCGGCCTGGAGGATAGGGGGCATAGAGAGTCAAAGGATGCAGAAAGGGAGGAGAGGAGGGTTGAGGAGGCAGAATCAGGAGATAGGTTGGAGAAGGTTTGAGCAGAGGGAAGAGATGATAGGATGGAAGAGGAGAGAGTAGCGGGGGAGAGAGAGCGAAGGTTGGGACGGCGCGATACCATCCGAGTAGGGGCAGTGTGGGAAGTGTTGGATGAGAGCGAGAGGGAAAAGGATACAAGGTACTGGTCGGAGACTTGGAGGGGAGTTGCAATGAGGTTAGTGGAAGAACAGCATCTAGTAAAGATGAGGTCGAGCGTATTGCCTGCCTTGTGAGTAGGGGGGGAAGGTGAGAGGGTGAGGTCAAAAGAGGAGAGGAGTGGAAAGAAGGGGAGAAAGAGAGAATGACCACTTGGGAGAGATGAGGATCCCGGTGCCACCACCCCGCTGACCAGAAGCTCTCGGGGTGTGCGAGAACACGTGGGCGGACGAAGAGAGAGCAGTAGGAGTGGCAGTGTTATCTGTGGTGATCCATGTTTCCGTCAGTGCCATGAAGTCGAGGGACTGGAGGGAGGCATAGGCTGAGATGAACTCTGCCTTGTTGGCCGCAGATCGGCAATTCCAGAGGCTACCGGAGACCTGGAACTCCACGTGGGTCGTGCGCGCTGGGACCACCAGATTAGGGTGGCCGCGGCCACGCGGTGAGCATCACTGATAGTGAACACGTTTATTACATTAGATAATAGTCTGAGATTCCCACCATTTGTTTGAGTCACTTATTACACAGATTTGTTGAAGTCTGACATTCTTGTTTGTTCAATTAGTAATTTAATTACATTTTGCAGTAGCTTGGTGGTAGTTGAACTAAATTCAAATCTTGGTAGTGTTTTCACTAGTTCATTACTTGTTTGCCATGTAGTGGTGTAGCTCAGTTTATTTTTTAAGGAACTCAGTCCGGCTTTCAACTTACTCTTGAACGTTGTAATAGTAGAGTCAGTCATTGTATACCTTAGAGAGCTATTCATAACTTGTGAGAAATGTACAGATCAACTAGGCCATTTCAGCTAGCGTTTTTTAGCTAGGTTTTATTTTGCCCATCGATTTTGTTGTAATGGTTGAGTCACTGAAATATACCATGAACACACATTAGACATGGCAAAATATATAGAATTGCAAGAAAATTTGCTTTAAAACGGCAACATTTTCTCTGAACCCCCCCCCCCCCCCACCCATGGAAGAATGTAAAGAATTGCAGGAAATAAACTTTAAACCTGCTATGTTCCCTCAGCCAATAAGAGGGGTGTGGACAGTGCTTGTGCCAATAGAAAGAGACTACTGGAACTACACACTATTTTCTTTTGCAAAAATAACAAAAAAAATATGGGTAAAGTAGGCAAGATTTCCTTTCTTTTTCGGCATCAGACCTTCCCAATTTTCACTTGAAACATTGTTTTTGTGTTTAATAGGCTAAATTACACATTATGTTAACGTCTGACTCTGAGTAAACTGTTCTTGCAATTTGTAGACTATGAACATTTAGACAAATTTTTCACAAAGTAGTTTGGATGTAGTGAACTACTTTTTCAAAGTAACTTTAGTTAAGTAAAATATATGTTTCTTAGCAGTAGCTTTAGGTTAGCTTAACTTCTTCCAGTGTGAAGTAATTGGTAGCTTGGTAAACTATATTTTCAGAGTAACTTTCCCAACACTGACAGTTATTCTCTATTTCAGCAGGAAACTCCCAGCAAGAGTTCTCTGGAAATACAACAGGGCCACACTGCTGTCAACTGGACTCTAAGGTTTGACAAACACTGAAAAACCTTGCCAGTATGGTTTCCAATATGTGAAGTGACATGTGGTATGTTGTCTGTCTGTCACTGCTAGACCTGGGCTGGCAGAACTGGATCATCTACCCAGAGAGGTTTACCTTCATCCAGTGTGCAGCCTGCACCACACAGTTTAACCCTGCTGGCCAACAGTGTGTAGCGCACCTTCCCTCACAGGATTCCCCTCCAGAGGTAATGCATGTGCACCACAACTTAAAACAACATTAAAGCTACACTATAAAACATGGAAACTACACAAAGATATATTACAGGTGTCACACTGCAAATGCATCACTAAGAAGTAATGAGAAAAATTGGCATGTGATTTTCAAGTTTTTAGTCAAACACACATTTTGCAAACACAATGCACATGTGCTGTTATTCCATCTCACTTTCATTGAAGCGTCTATTGGTGGTTTGTCTGTACAAGGGATCAAATAGAATGTCTTGTGGATCTCAGTACAAGGTCACAGGTTTAAAGGTTAGTTCCTGGATGATGTGATTGGTTCTCAAACTAGTTCAACCAGGAAATGGTAGACTCAAACTGACAGAGTAGACATCTTAACAGCCAAAAATGATTTAAGGGTCAAATTCAGACACTATGTGCCCTTACCTCTTTCTGACCCCTGAACAAATCTGCCACTGGACAGATCATACCTGATTACTTAATTGTATTTCTGAAGTCTTTCAGTTCAGATGATCAATCTCTCTAGGAAGCAACCTTGCTAAGAAACATAACTATATTAAAATATAATAATATAATAATATATGCCATTTAGCAGACGCTTTTATCCAAAGCGACTTACAGTCATGTGTGCATACATTCTACGTATGGGTGGTCCCGGGGATCGAACCCACTACCCTGGCGTTACAAGCGCCATGCTCTACCAACTGAGCTACAGAAGAACCATTAAAATACTGTAGCTTTTTAAACTGTTATCTGATGGCTACTTACAGTACAGTGACCTTTCCTTTTTTAGGTTTCCTGCTGCAAACCTGCATCCCAACACCTGGTGCCAGTGCTCTACCTGGATGAATTCAACACACTGATCATCTCCTCTGTGTATCTGACCTGGGACTGCAGCTGCAAACCAGCCATCAACCCCCATCGCCATACTTAATAGACCTGTCCATTCTCCAACTGTTTTATATTATAGTGTAGAGCTCTCTAAATAAGATCCATACTCTACATTTTATATACTGTGCATGGTCATGTTCCCATGTTCCCATACTCACATAAACCCCATCTAAACATACAGTTGAAGTACAAATTTCTTGTTAATAATCTATAGTTTTGGCAAGTCGATTAGGACATCTACTTTGTACATGACACAAGTCATTTTTCCAACAATTGTTTACAGATAGATTATTTCACTTATAATTCACTGTATCACAATTCCAATGGGTTAGAAGTTTACATACACTAAGTTGACTGTGTCTTTAAATAGCTTGGAAAATTCCAGAAAATGACGTCATGGATTTAGAAGCTTCTGAAATTTTCATAACTTGAGTCAAATGGAGTTGTACCTGTCGATGTATTTCAAGGCCTCCCTTCAAACTCAGTGCCTCTTTGCTTTATATCATGGGAAAATCAAAAGGAAACAGCCAAGACTTCAGAGAAATTATTGTAGACCTCCACAAGTCTGGTTCATCCTTGGGAACAATTTCCAAATGCCTGAAGATGCTTCCAAAAGCATGATTTAAAATTAAAATAAAATTATTTCACCTTTATTTAACCAGGTAGGCCAGTTGAGAACAAGTTCTCATTTACAACTGCAACCTGGTCAAGATAAAGCAAAGCAGTGCAACACAAACAACAACACAGAGTTACACATGGAATAAACAAACGTACAATCAATAACCCAAAAGAGAAATCTATATACAGTGTGTGCAAATGAGGTAAGATTAGGGAGGTAAGGCAATAAATAGGCCGTAGTGGCAAAGTAATTACAATATAGTAATAAACACTGGAGAGATAGATGTGCAGAAGGTGAATGTGCAAGTAGAGATACTGGGGTGCAAAGGAGAAGAAAAAAAACTATATGGGGATGAGGTAGTTGGATAGGCTATTTACAGATGGGCATTGTACAGGTGCAATGATCTGTAAGCTGCTCTGACAGCTGATGCTTAAAGTTAGTGAGGGAGATATGTGTCTCCAGCTTCAGTGATTTTTGCAATTAATTCCAGTCATTGGCAGCAGAAAACTGGAAGGTGGCCAAAGAGGAATTGGCTTTGGGGATGACCAGTGAAATATACCTGCTGGAGTGCGTGCTACGGGTGGGTGCTGCTGTGGTGACCAGTGAGCTGAGATAAGGGGGGCTTTACCTAGCAAAGACTTATAGATGATCTGGAGCCAGTGGGTCTGGCGCCGAATATGAAGCGAGGGCCAGCCAACAAGAGCATACAGGTCGCAGTGGTGGGTAGTATATGGGGCTTTAGTGACAAAACGTATGGCACTGTGATAGTCTGCATCCCACTTGCTGAGTAGAGTGTTGGAGGCTATTGTGTAAATGACATCGCTGAAGTCAAGGATTGGTATGATAATCAGTTTTACCAGGGTATGTTTGGCAGCATGAGTGAAGGATGCTTTGTTGCGAAATAGGTACCACGTTCATCTGTACATACAATAGTACGCAGGTATAAACACCATAGGACCACACAGCCGTCATACCGCTCAGGAAGGAGACGCATTCTGTCTCCTAGAGATGAATGTACTTTAGTGCGAAAAGTGAAAATCAATCCCAGAAACAACAGCAAATGACCCTGTGAAGATGCTGGAGGAAACAGGTACAATAGTATCTATATCCACAGTAAAACGAGTCCTATATCGACATAACCTGAAAGGCCGCTCGGCAAGGAAGAAGACACTGCTCCAAAACCGCCATAAAAAAAGCCAGACTACGCTTTGCAACTGCACATGGGGACAAAGATCGTACTTTTTGGAGAAATGTCCTCTGGTCTGATGAAACAAAAATAGAACTGTTTGGTCATAATGACCATCGTTATGTTTGGAGGTAAAAGGGGGAGGCTTGCAAACCAAAGAACAACATCCCAACCGTGAAGCACGGGGGTGGCAGCATCATGTTGTGGGGGTGCTATGCTGCAGGAGGGACTGGTGCCCTTCACAAAATAGATGGCATCATGAGGAAGGGAAATGATGTGGACATATTGAAGCAACATGTCAAGACATCAGTTAGGAAGTTAAAGCGTGGTTGCAAAATGGGCCTTCCAAATGGACAATGACGCCAAGCATACTTCCAAAGTTGTGGCAAAATGAAGTCAAGGTATTGGAGTGGCCATCACAAAGCCCTGACCTCAATCCCATAGAAAATTTGAGGGCAGAACTGAAAAAGCGTCTGCGAGCAAGGAGGCCTACAAACCTGACTCTGTTAAACCAGCTCTGTCAGGAAGAATGGGCCAAGATTCGCCAAATTTATTGTGGGAAGCTTGTGGAAGGCTACCCGAAACATTTGACCCAAGTTAAAGAATTTAAAGGCAATGCTACCAAATACTAATTGAGTGTATGTAATCTTCTGACCCAATGGGAATGTGATGAAAGAAATAAAACATTTACGAAATAATTCTCTCTACTATTATTCTGACATTTCACGTTTTTAAAATAAAGTGGTGATCCTAACTGACCTACGACAGGGGATTTTTACTAGGATTAAATGTCAGGAATTGTGAAAAACTGAGTTTAAATCTATTTGGCTAAGATGTATGTAGACTTCCATCTTCAACTGTATATCTACTCTAATGGTTCTATACTATGGTATACCATGGTGTAGAGTTCTGTAAATAAGACCTATTTGTATGGTCACGCTCACATTCCTGATGTTGCAGATCAAAACATTGGGTTTTGGGACACAACTGAGACACACCTGAGAGTCAGTGATTAGACATGTTAGTAGTTCCATTACATCTGGTCTGACCTCTGTGTTGTATTTCTCAGGGCTGGCTGCACTCATTGTTGTTGTGTAAACAGTACTTCTGGGAAACAATGGACAATGTTTTAATATAAGACACACCCATCTACCCACAGAAAGTTATATGAAACATACAAATCACAGTTAGTGCATGTATGGGTAAGATGGAAACCTACTTAAATACCAGTGTGACATGAAAACATGAAAAGCTTCAAAACAGGGACAATTCTACTCAGATCTTCAGTGACAATACACTACAGCTATTTTTTCAGACAGTTTCATAACAGAGGCCTATTAACTTTATTGCTGTGGTAAGGCAAGGGGAAGTGAAAGCAATGTTCGTTGCACAAAAACCCTCCCTCCTGCTGATCACACAGTGATTCACACTGGGGAATGGCACAGAGAGAAATGAGGACATAATAAACAAACTTCTTCTTCCTTACCTGTTACATACCTTCAAGATTCAATGTCACATACACAAGTACAGTGAAATGCCTTGCAAACTCAAAACCCAACAATGCAATAATCAATAACAATGTAATACAAAAAAAAACACGACAAATAAGAAGAAATATGAAGAACACAATACGTAAGTAAGTATACTATTACAGGGTCAGTTCCAATACCATATTTACAATTTCGATACTGGATTGATGGAGGTAGATATGTGTAGAGGTAAGGTGACTAGGCAACAGTGTCACGACTCCGACCGAAGGACACTCCCCTTCCCGTTCGGGTGGCGCTCGGCGGTCGTCGTCGCCGGCCTACTAGCTGCTACTGATTATTTCCTCCCCCTCCTTGTGTTGATTGAGTGCACCTGTTTTGAATTAGGTAGTAGGCTTTATTAGTCAGCCGGCCCGCAGAGTTCCTTGTGCGGGATTAATTATTGTGACCATCTGTTTTAGTGTACTTGTGTGCACGTCTATGGGTTTTGTGTTTTTCCCATTTTGTGGGTTTTCCCTAGACCGTTTAAGTCCCCCTGTTTGGGGGCATTCGTGTGTTCATTACGCCCTGTGTGTTCGGGAGGGTTGGCTTATGTTCGCCGTTTGTCGGTGCATTAAAATAGCACTCACCTGAACTCTCTGCTTCCTGCGTTTGACTCCTCACCCATTACACTCAGATCGTTACAAACAGGATATAAGATAAACAGAGTAGCAGCAGCTTGTATGTGAGTGGGTGTGCGTGTGTGTCTGTGGAGTCAGTATAAATGTATGTGCATATTATGTGTGTGTGAGCAGATGATGGAGTATGTGTGTGAGTGAGTGTGTAGGGCCCAGTGAGTATGTAGGGCACAGTGAGTGTGTAGGGCACAGTGAGTGTGTAGGGCACAGTGAGTGTGTAGGGCACAGTGAGTGTGTAGGGCACAGTGAGTGTGTAGGGCACAGTGAGTATGTAGGGCCCAGTGAGTATGTAGGGCCCAGTGAGTGTGTAGGGCCCAGTGAGTGTGTAGGGCCCAGTGAGTGTGTAGGGCCCAGTGAGTGTGTTGGGCCCAGTGAGTGTGTAGGGCCCAGTGAGTGTGTAGGGCCCAGTGAGTATGTAGGGCCCAGTGAGTATGTAGGGCCAGTGAGTGTGTAGGGCACAGTGAGTGTGTAGGGCACAGTGAGTATGTAGGGCCCAGTGAGTCTGTAGGGCACAGTGAGTGTGTAGGGCCCAGTGAGTGTGTAGGGCCCAGTGAGTGAGTAGGGTACAGTGAGTGTACATAGAGACAGGACCTGGGAGACAAAATTACAGATATATAAAAATACAGTAATATTTCTGGATTTTCTATGAGAATAACTTGTAGTCAAATATAGTCAATGATACAGTATAACATTGTCAACTGTAATACTATCTAAACAAATATTCACCAAACACATACAGGCATCTACTTGCTTTATACATTGTATCCATATTGATATTATCTTGACCAGTAGCTAGGCTGGGGATGCCGTCTGGGCCTGCAGCCTTGCGAGGGTTAACACGTTTAAATGTTTTACTCACCTCAGCTGCATTGAAGGAGAGTCTGCATGTTTTCGTTGCAGGCCGTGTCAGTGGCACTGTATTGTCCTCAAAGCGGGCAAAAAAGTTATTTAGTCTGCCTGGGAGCAAGAAATCCTGGTCCGTGACGGGGTTTTCTTTTTGTAATCCGTGATTGACTGTAGACCCTGCCACATACCTCGTGTCTGAGCCGTTGAATTGAGATTCTACTTTGTCTCTATACTGACGCTTAGCTTGTTTGATAGCCTTGCGGAGGGAATAGCTGCACTGTTTGTATTCGGTCATGTTACCAGTCACCTTGCCCTGATTAAAAGCAGTGGTTCGCGCTTTCAGTTTCACGCGAATGTGTTGGAGCGAACCATTGAGAGGCTGAAGTAGCAAGCACATGCACATTAAGAGAAGATGATATCCAGGCCATATGACACCCAGACCATACTCTATTTTTGTAGGAATACATTAACCAAGCCCATACGTGCATTCATGACAGCTGAACATGCTGTGGTCAGCGGGGTACAGGAAGAAAGATGTAGGCAGGATAACTGATGACTAACACGTAAAACATGGGCATGCAGTATATACATTATTTTTGGAAAATGGAAAGAGTTCTGCCATCGTTGTGACCAAAAGCAGATACTAAGGGGGAGTGACTTTATTTACATATGTAATGTACACCAATACTATGTATGTATAAAAGCAAAGCCAGTGTTAAGAAGCGACGGCTTTTCCGCGGACCAGCACGGCTTTAATAACTTGCATTAAAGTCTACATTGAATTCAACAGTTTCTTCTGAGAGTATTATATTTCTATAGACAGTATTATATTTCTGTAACGATTATCTAAGACAAATGCTGCCATCAATCCACGGTTTCTGGTTAGGGAATGTTTTAATCGTTGCTATGGGAACGACATCTTCAACGCACGTTCTAATGAACTCTCACACCGAATCAGCGTATTCGTCAATGTTGTTATCTGATGCAATACGAAACATATCCCAGTCCACGTGATGGAAGCAGTCTTGGAGTGTGGAATCAGCTTGGTTGGACCAGCGTTGGACAGACCTCAGCGTGGGAGCTTCTTGTTTTAGTTTCTGTCTGTAGGCAGGGATCAACAAAATGGAGTCGTGGTCAGCTTTTCCAAAAGGAGGGCGGGGCAGGGCCTTATATGCGTCGCAGATGTTAGAGTAACAATGATCCAAGGTTTTTCCAGCCCTGGTTGCGCAATCGATATGCTGATACAATTTAGGGAGTCTTGTTTTCAGATTAGCCTGGTTAAAATCCCCAGCTACAATGAATGCAGCCTCAGGATGTATGGATTCCAGTTTGCAAAGAGACAAATAAAGTTCGTTCAGAGCCATCGATGTGTCTGCTTGGGGGGGAATATATACGGCTGTGATTATAATCGAAGAGAATTCTCTTGGTAGATAATGCGGTCGACATTTGATTGTGAGGAATTCTAAATCAGGTGAACAGAAGGATTTAAGTTCCTGTATGTTACTGCTTAGTAATATGTTTGCAGTGTGGCACCTGCAATCTATCTTTGTGTAGTTTCAATGTTTTATAGGGTAGCTTAAACGTTATTTTAAGTTGTGGTCACGGTGCAAGGAGCACATGCACATGCATTGGAGTCCTGTGAGGGAAGGTGCGCTCCACACCGTTGGCCTGTGGGTTCCACCAGTCTGTCCACTTAACCCCCATCCTTGCTGACCTCCATTGGCTACCTGTCCCTCAAATAATTGACTTTAAAATTCTCTTCCTTGTCTACAAAGCCCTAAATGACATTGGGCCTGCCTACCTGTCAGATCTACTCCCCACTTACAATACTCCACGTACCCTACGGTCAAGTCACGCCAAACTGGTTCATGCACCCAGGACCCGGCTCCAAACAAACGGGGGCAGTGCCTTTTCCTGCCATGCACCACACCTTTGGAACTCCAAGACATCTAAGGGCTGTTTAGACTGTTTTTTTTTATTTTTAAGAATCCTCTTTATCGGCTGGCCTACCCTTCTTCCTAGACTTTGATTGTTGCTTTTATGGTATGGTTATATACATTTGCATTGTTTTTTAAAACCAATTTTTCTATTTTAACTTTTATTTTATGCACTTTTTGGTTATTCTTGTATGTTGAAAATGGCTTTACAAATGTAATTTATTATTATTAGAATATTATCATCAGATATTGGGCTTTTAAAATAAGATACCAGGGTGTTCACTCTTGGATGTGTAAATTAAGTGCAGTGTCCTTCCCTTTTTTAGGTTTCCTGCTGCAAACCTGCATCCCAACACATGGTGCCAGTGCTCTACCTGGATGAATTCAACACACTGATCATCTCCTCTGTGTATCTGACCCGGGACTGCAGCTGCACACCAACCATCAACCCCCATCACAGTCTTACTAGACTTGTCCATTCTCAAACTGTTTTATACTTTAGATTCTACATTTTATATTCTGTACAGGGTCATGTTCCCATGAACCCCATCACCCTACTAACTAAACATATGTCCATTATCAATGTTTTACATCATGTATGGTCATGCTCACATCACTGATGTTGCAGATCAAAACATTGGGTTTTCAGGTGTTACTTTGAATGTATCTTGTTGCTCATCTAGTTTGGGGATTTCTTTCAAACTATAATCACATTATTGTTCATGGAATAGACCTATTGTATAGTTAGGGCTGACATGCAACACATCATTGTGGTTGTCAAAACAGCTTCATTACGTTTGGTAAAAACTGTTTCATCCTGTGTAAGGTTTGATCATTCATGTACCTTATCAGCTCTGAAAGATGTAAATGGTGTATTTAAAAATATATATTATACTTTGTACCTTACAAAAATATTTTATGGCTTTGACATGTTGTTACATACGCCTCTTGAAGGAGGAAACGCAACACCCTGCTACAACCAACTCCCCGTGGAGTGAAAGAGGTATGGGATTGCAGGTAAATTACCATTTACTGGGAATTTATTTCCTTAACACGGTAATGTGGGGGAAAGGGGCTGGACGGAACCAAAGCAAAGAAAGTTAGAGTCCTCTCTCCTACCTTACCTGCCTCCCCACCTAACTTTAACGCCACTTGGTGCGCTAACCAAAGTACTGGGGTGGTCCACCCAGGTCTTACCTAGTGTGAATAGACAGAATACATACTACGGGTATATGTATGCCCGCTGGCCTCTTGCCTAAGCACTCCCAATGTGCCATCCCCTTCCCCACTGGGAACAAATTAAATAACTACTAACTTTAAAGTGAACAATTTCAATAATCACAAACACAGTCATTTTGGCCTACACATACCTCAGCAAGACCGGCTACAAAATCCTTCACAAAAACTTATACAGCCCAATAACGAAACAGGACATACAAAGAAGCTCTCTCCTACCAAAGGAACACTGGCTTTTATTCAGCTGCAGAAGCAGTGGGTAATTGCGGACAGCCGTGTCTCCTGACAAGAGGGCGGGACCAGAGCTCCAATCCGCAATGGGGCCGACCAATCAGCTGCTTGGGGGAATCCAGGAAGCCATTTTCCTGAAATACACACATACATATACACGAGCCCACAACACAGACACTGGGGAACGTAACACTTGTTTTAACATTCTTCTCTAAATAATGAATATTTCACATGCAGGCACCAGAGACATTGTTTCTGTATTATTTCTCAAATTCAAAAAGGTTTGTATTACTGATGTATTAATTCTGTGGCAGTAACAGTAGCTTTCTGATAGGTCAACAATGTAGAAACATTGGATTTGTATTACTAGTTTTATTATTCATTTTGACAGTGGATGATCTGTATAAATTCACATAAGGCATTTTATGTTGCATGAATTCATCAAAATTAAATTAGCTTTATTTAAATATAATCATGTTCACCACTCTAAAATACTAGACTCAGTGTGTGGACATAATCATAATTCATATTTCCAAATAACATTTTGGGTAAAAAATATATTAATTTTATCACCTAAAAAAATACATGACAAATAACTAATGGAATAAAACATTTAAAAAAGGCACTTTTAATGCAGAAAATCCCTGCTCTGCCCTTTCTGGACAACAACATAATCATGGTTTTGGTCCACGACTCAGCTTTATTCATTGCTATGACAGCCCTGGAAACACAGGAAACAGAAGGTTAAATCAACAACCACAATGATGCTTTGCATGTCAAACAAATGTTTTGATCTGCGCATGACCATACATAATGCAGTAGGTCTAATTTACAGAACTTTACACCATAGTATAGAACATTGAGAATGGACATATGCTTAGTTAGTAGGGCAATGGGGTTAATATAATTACATTATATAAAGCATACTGTAAGTAATCAACTATTACTAAGTAACCAACTATATTGTAAGTAAACATTGTGTATTGTATTGGGACTAGAGCTGTCAAACAATTTAAAACAATTGAGGTAAATTGCAGAATTTGCTGTGATAAATCACAATTCATCGCAAATTAAGAATTTTTATTTGTACCCCTTTTTCTCCCCAATTTCGTGGTATCCAATTGTTTTTAGTAGCTACTATCTTGTCTCATCGCTACAACTCCCGTACGGGCTTGGGAGAGACGAAGGTTGAAGTCATGCGTCCTCCGATACACAACCCAACCAAGCCGCACTGCTTCTTAACACAGCGCGCATCCAACCCGGAAGCCAGCCGCACCAATGTGTCGGAGGAAACACAGTGCACCTGGAAACCTTGGTTAGCGTGCACTGCGCCCGACCCGCCACAGGAGTCGCTGGTGTGCGATGAGACAAGGATATCCCTACCGGCCAAGCCCTCCCTAACCCGGACGACGCTAGGCCAATTGTGCGTTGCCCCACGGACCTCCCGGTCGCGGCAGGTTACGACAGAGCCTGGGCGCGAGCCTAGGGTCTCTGGTGGCACAGCTGGCGCTGCAATACAGCGCCCTTAACCACTGCGCCACCCAGGAGCCCGCAAATTAAGAATTTGCTCAAATTGGAGCTGTAAATTAAGATTAGTTTTTTATACAGATAGCATTACAAGAATATTGACATCTTGATTTTGTCCAGTGTAACGGTTAGCAAAATCAGGTTAATTTATAAAGCACACTTTCTTTAACCTTGATGAGTATGTTTACATGCACACTAATACAACTGATTATGCAATAGTCATGTAAACACCTTACTCTGCTCATCTTAATCGGTGTAAGGTCAGAATCGAAGTGGGCATAAGCTGATTATTTTTTTAAAACTTTCTAATTATTAGGACATCTAAACACCTTAATCTGCATTCCAGCGGTGTATCTGATCTGCACATGTGCTAGCACCAGCCAAGCGAGCCCCCCTCTTTAGCTCAGTGAAGTGAGTTGGGAACAACTGAATGTATGAGTCTTAAAAGTAGTTTTCACATACAAACTTTATATGTCCGTACTCAGAATCAAATATGCTTCTCAGAAATAACATGGTCGCTGTGGTAGAATGTTTATTTTGATTGCCGATTTTCTGCTTTTAAGAGTGTGCCATCAGGTAGCCTGATTTCAGATGTGTCCATGCAAACAGGATAATTAGGGAAATCTTTCTTCTTGCAAAGCATGTAAACGTTTTAATTGAATTATTATATTAATCTGACTATCCACATTAATCACATTATTGTGTGCATGTAACCATACTCAACGTCAACTTGTTTTAACATCGCATTGTTTTAGCTGTATAGATTATGTCTTTTGGTTGTTTTCAGAGGATTTTCAATGCTTTCCGACAATGCCATTAATCACGATACACTGACATTACAAAAAGTTAACTGATGAACTATGACAGCCCTAATTGGGACACAACTGAGAGCCAATGATTAGACATGTAAGTAGTTTCACTACCTCTGGTCTGACCTCTGTGTTGTATTTCTCAGGGCTGGCTGCACTCATTGTTGTTGTGAAAACAGTAATCCTGAGAAACAAGGAACATTTTTTAAATATAAGACACACCCATCTACCCACAGAAAGTTATATGAAACATACAAATCACAGTTAGTGCATGTATGGGTAAGATGGAAACCTACTTAAATACCAGTGTGACATGAAAAGCTTCAAAACAGGGACAATTCTACTCAGATCTTCAGTGACAATACACTACAGCTATTTTTTCAGACAGTTTCATAACAGAGGCCTATTAACTTTATTGCTGTAGTAAGGCAAGGGGAAGTGAAAGCAATGTTCGTTGCACAAAAACCCTGCCTCCTGCTGATCACACAGTGATTCACACTGGGGAATGGCACAGAGAGAAATGAGGACATAATAAACAAACTTCTTCTTCCTTACCTGTTACATACTGGGTTCATTGACAGGACCTGGGAGACAAAATTACTGATTTAAGATGCTTAAACCATTTATTTAAAAAATAAATACAGTTATACAGTGCATTCAGGCGCCTTTTCTTAAAAAAAAAAAAAAAAAAAAACAGAAATACCTTATTTACATAATTATTCAGACCCTTTGCTATGAGACTCAAGAGTCCACCTGTGGTAAATTAAATTGAATGGACATGATTTGGAAAGGCACACACCTGTCTATATATTACCGAAGGTGACTCCCCTTCTTGTTCGGGTGGCGCTCGGCGGTCGTTGTCGCCGGTCTACTAGCTATCGCCGATCCGTTGTTCTGTGTTCGTTTAGTTTTGTCTAATTGGTAGCACCTGTTTCTAGTTTGGTTGTTAGGATAGGGTTATATATAGTCTGTTTAGCCACTTCTGTTTTGTGCGGGCTTGTTCGTCTGTTTTGTTGTTTTGTTGTTTGAGTGTATTTTTGTTGGCATTTGGGTTTCACGCTGTCCGTTTATATTTCTGTTCATTTGTGTTTCCACTTTTGTACACGTTATGTTTCCGGGACATTAAAGCGTGTTCTTTTTCCCACATCTTTTGCTCTCTGCGCCTGACTCCACACCTCTTCACTCATTTCCCGTAACAGAAGCCCGCACCACGATATGGAGTCAGCAGGAGCAGCGACCATTCCTCTTCCCACTATGGAGGAGAGAGTCCATCATCACACATCCATCCTCCATCGCCTAGGATCAGCGATGGATCAGATGATGGAGAGGATGGATCGTTGGGAGAGGAATGGTTTCCTACTACCCCACCGACCCTCCCACCAGCAACTCTACCATCTCCCCATCTGGATCCGGTTCCAGCGCTCTGCACATGACGCCTCCGAGGAATTACGATGGAGCAGCGACAGGGTGCCAGGGATTCCTGCTGCAATTAGACCTCTACCTGGCCACCGTTCGACCGGCCCCCTCGGAGGAGGAGAGAGTAGGGGTCCTCATCACCTGCCTGACCGGTAGAGCCCTGGAGTGGGCTAATGCGGTCTGGAACGGGCCCGACTCGGCGAAAGACAACTACCCGGGGTTCATCCGCCGTTTCAGGGCCGTGTTTGATCACCCTCCAGAGGGTCGTGCGGCGGATGAGAGATTGTTCCATCTGAGACAGGGGACGAGGAGCGCGCAGGACTTCGCGCTGGAGTTCCGGACCTTGGCTGCGGGAGCAGGGTGGAACGACAGGGCCCTGATAGACCATTACAGGTGTAGCCTGAGAGAGGACGTCCGTATGGAGCTGGCCTGTCGGGATACTACACTTGGCCTGGATGGACTGATAGACCTGTCAATCCGGTTGGACCATCTGCTAGCTGCTCGTGGACGTTCTGAAAGGGTCCTGTCAGTTCTACCTCCTGATCCTCCTGCCCCTATCCCGATGGAGCTAGGAGGTACCGCGTCAAGGGAGATCGGAGGAGGAAGCTCCTCCTGTACCAGTTGTGGCCGGAGAGGGCACACGTCTGGTCGGTGCTGGAGGAATTAATCTGGGAATCATGAGAACACTCATCGGTCACCCCAGGTGAGTAAGCACCACACTCTCCCAAAGTTTCCTGTTGGTCACATGTTCCTATTAATTTGTTTCCTAAATTATTCTCCTTCTCTCCAGCATAAGGCACTGGTAGATTCAGGCGCAGCTGGAAACTTTATAGATCGCGGACTCGCTCAGAGGTTGAGGATTCCGTTAGTAAAAGTAAACCCCCCTTTTCCCATGCACTCTTTAAATAGTCGACCATTAGGGTCAGGGCTGGTGAAGAGAGCCACTATTTCGTTGGAGATGATTACGCAGGGGAATCACAAGGAGCGAATTAGTTTGTTCCTTATCGATTCACCTGCGTTTCCAGTTGTTCTGGGGATTCCCTGGCTAGCTATTCATAAATCTACGATTTCGTGGAAACAGGGAAATCTACAGGGGTGGTCTGATGAGTGTTCAGGCAGGTGTGTAGGGGTTTCCATCGGTGCTACAACGGTGGAGAGTCCAGACCAGGTTCCAACCGTGCGCATTCCAGCTGAGTATGATGATTTGGCTATCGTTTTCAGTAAAAAGAAAGCGACCCAATTACCACCCCATAGGCAGGGGGATTGCGTGATAAATCTCCAGGTTAACGCTGCACTCCCCAGGAGTCATGTGTATCCTTTGTCCCAGGAGGAGAAGGTGGCTATGGAAAATTATATCACCGAGGCTCTGGGACAGGGGTACATTCAGCCCTCCATGTCACCTGTCTCTTCGAGTTTCTTTTTTGTGAAGAAAAAAGATGGTGGTTTGCGTCCGTGTATTGATTATAGAGGTCTAAATTCCATCACAGTGGGTTTTAGTTACCCACTACATCTCATTGCTACGGTAGTGGAATCATTTCACGGAGCGCAGTTCTTCACTAAACTGGATCTCAGGAGTGCTTATAATTTGGTGCGTATTCGGGAGGGAGATGAGTGGAAAACTGCATTTAGCACTACGTCGGGCCATTATGAGTAGCTCGTCATGCCATACGGTTTAAAGAATGCTCCAGCTATATTTCAATCCTTCGTGGATGAAATACTCAGAGACCTGCACGGACAGGGTGTAGTGGTTTATATTGACGATATTTTGATCTACTCCGCTACACGCTCTGCGCATGTATCTCTTGTGCGCAAGGTTCTTAGACGACTGCTGGAGCATGACCTGTATGTGAAGGCGGAGAAATGTGAGTTTTCCAAACAATCAGTTTCCTTCCTGGGTTATCGCATTTCCAGCTCTGGTTTGGTAATGGAGGGTGACCGCGTTAAGGCCGTGCGTAATTGGCCGACTCCGAACACGGTAAAGGAGGTGCAGCGGTTCTTGGGATTTGCCAATTATTACCGGAGGTTTATCCGGGGTTTTGGTCAGGTAGCTGCCCCTATTACCTCACTGCTGAAGGGGGGGCCGGTGCGTTTACAGTGGCCAGCAGAGGCGAACGGAGCTTTTCATAAGTTGAAGGCGATGTTTACTAAGGCGCCGGTGTTGGCACATCCGTACCCTTCTTTGGCTTTTATAGTAGAGGTAGACGCATCCGAGGCTGGGGTTGGAGCGGTGCTCTCACAGCGTTCGGGTGTGCCACCGAAGCTCCGCCCCTGTGCCTTTTTTTCTAAGAAACTCGGGCCAGCAGAGCGGAATTATGATGTGGGGGATAGGGAGTTGTTGGCTATGGTTAAGGCCCTGAAGGTGTGGAGACACTGGCTTGAGGGGGCTAAGCACCCTTTCCTTATCTGGACTGACCATCGTAACCTGGAGTATATCCGATCAGCTAGGAGACTGAATCCTCGTCAGGCAAGGTGGGCCATGTTTTTCACCAGATTTCGTTTCAATATCTCATATAGACCAGGTTCCCTCAACACTAAGGTTGACGCGCTGTCAAGACTCTATGACACTGAGGACAGGTCCATCGATCCTTCTCCCATCATTCCGGCAGCTAAGCTGGTGGCACCGGTAGTATGGGATGTGGACGCGGACATCGAGCGGGCGCTAAGGGGGGAACCTACGCCTCCACAGTGTCCGGAGGGTCGTAGGTACGTGCCGCTGGCTGTTCGTGATCAATTGATTCGATGGGCTCATTGTCTACCCTCGTCGGGTCACCCAGGTATTTATAGGACAGTGAGAGGTCTTGAGAGGAAGTACTGGTGGCCCACTTTGAGGAGGGATGTGCAATTCTATGTCTCCTCCTGTTCGGTGTGCGCCCAGAGTAAGGCTCCTAGACACCTGCCAAGAGGTAAATTACAACCTCTTCCCGTTCCACAACGGCCGTGGACCCATCTTTCGGTGGATTTTCTTACTGACCTCCCCCCTCTGGACATCGAGGGGTCCCCGGCGTACAAGATACGAGCTATTCTGGACTCGAGACGCCGGGTGAGAGGCTTGCAGTAACTCGTCGACTGGGAGGGGTACGGTCCGGAGGAGAGGTGCTGGGTTCCGGTGAGGGATATTCTGGACCCATCCATGTTGAGTGAATTCCATCGCCTCCATCCGGATCGCCCAGCGCCTCGGCCTCCGGGTCGTCCCCGAGGCCGGCGTCGGCGCGCTGCGGGAGCTGCGCGTCAGGAGGGGGGTACTGTCACGAATATTACCGAGGGTGACTCCCCTTCTTGTTCGGGTGGCGCTCGGCGGTCGTCGTCGCCGGTCTACTAGCTATCGCCGATCCATTGTTCTGTGTTCGTTTAGTTTTGTCTAATTGGTAGCACCTGTTTCTAGTTTGGTTGTTAGGATAGGGTTATATATAGTCTGTTTAGCTCACTTCTGTTTCGTGCGGGCTTGTTCGTCTGTTTTGTTGTTTTGTTGTTTGAGTGTATTTTTGTTGGCATTTGGGTTTCACGCTGTCCGTTTATATTTCTGTTCATTTGTGTTTCCACTTTTGTACATGTTATGTTTCCGGGACATTAAAGCGTGTTGTTTTTCCCACATCTTTTGCTCTCTGCGCCTGACTCCACACCTCTTCACTCATTTCCCGTAACAGTCTCACAGTTGACAGTACGTCAGAGGAAAAACAACAAGCTATGAGGTCGAAGGAATTGTCAGTAGAGCTCTGAGACAGAATTGTGTCGGGGCAGAGATCTAGGGAAGAGTACCAAAAAATGTCTGCAGCATTAAAGGTCCCCAAGAACACAGTGGCCTCCATCATTCTTAAATGGAAGAAGTTTGGAACCACCAAGACTTCCTAGAGCTGGCCGCCCAGCCAACCTGAGCAATCAGGGGAGAAGGGCCTTGGTCAGGGAAGTAACCAAGAACCTGAATGTCACTCTGACAGAGCTCCAGAGTTCCTCTGCGGAGATGGGAGAACCTTCCAGAAGGACAAACATCTCTGCAGCACTCCACCAATCAGAGATCCTTGATTGGGGCCAAGGTTCACCTTCCAACAGGACAATGACCCTAAGCACACAGCCAACCAGTCTCTGAATGTCCCTGAGTGGCCCAGCCAGAGCCCGGACTTGAACCCAATCTAACATCTCTGGAGAGACCTGAAAATAGCTGTGCAGTGACGCTCCCCATACAACCTGACAAGGCTTGAGAGGATCTGCAGAGAATGGGAGAAACTCCCCAAATACAGGTGTGCCAAGCTTGTAGTGTCATACCCAAGAAGACTCGAGGCTGTAATTTGCTGCCAAAGGTGCTTCAACAAAGTACTGAGTAGGGTCTGAATACTTATGTAAACGTGATTTCATTTTTTAAATATATATAATACATTTGCAAACATAAAAAAAATGTAAAACAGTTTTGGCTTTCCATTATTATTCCACAACATGTGGAAGTCAAGTTGTCTGAATACTTTCCGAATGCACTGTATTTCTGAATTTGCTATTAGGATAACTTGTAGTCAAAAAGTAGTCAATGATACAGTATAACATTGTCAAATGTAATACTATCTAAACAAATATTCAGCAATAACATACAGCCATCTACTTGCCTTATACATTGTATCCATATTGATATTATCTTGACCAGTTGCATTTAATGCTTTGTTGGCTGCATCTCTGGAAGAAAGATACATAAGCCATCCATTCACATGAAATCAATGAAAATATAATCATGGAGTCATGTAAAGTGAGCAGTATGCTTACCTGCGATGATCTTTTGCAGGAGGCGGCAGCCAGTGATCGAAGTTGGTCTCTACTCTGAACCACCTATAGTAGGAAAGGACACTACACTTCATTTACACATTCAAGAGTAAACACCCCGATAAGTTTTGGCATCTTATTTTAAAAGCCCAATATCTGCTGATAGCATTATAATACATTTGTTTATTCTTGTATAATGAAATGCAAATTATCTAAAAGTGCATAAAATAAAAGTTAAAGTATATATACAGTGGGGCAAAGAAGTATTTAGTCAGCCACCAATTGTGCAAGTTCACCCACTTAAAAAGATGAGAGGCCTGTAATTTTCATCATAGGTACACTTCAACTATGACAGACAAAATGAGAAGAAAAAAATCCAGAAAAACACATTGTAGGATTTTTAATGAATTTATTTGCAAATTATGGTGGAAAATAAGTATTTGGTCACCTACAAACAAGCAAGATTTCTGGCTCTCACAGACCTGTAACTTCTTCTTTAAAGAGGCTCCTCTGTCCTCCACTCGTTACCTGTATTAATGGCACCTGTTTGAACTTGTTATCAGTATAAAAGACACCGGTCCACAACCTCAAACAGTCACACTCCAAACTCCACTATGGCCAAGACCAAAGAGCTGTCAAAAGGACACCAGAAACAAAATTGTAGACCTGCACCAGGCTGGGAAGACTGAATCTGCAATAGGTAAGCAGCTTGGTTTGAAGAAATCAACTGTGGGAGCAATTATTAGGAAATGGAAGACATACAAGACCACTGATAATCTCCTTCGATCTGGGGCTCCACGCAAGATCTCAATCCGTGGGGTCTAAATTATCACAAGAATGGTGAGCAAAAATCCCAGAACCACATGGTGGGACCTAGTGAAAGACCTGCAGAGAGCTGGGACCAAAGTAACAAAGCCTACCATCAGTAACACACTACGCCTCCAGGGACTCAAATCCTGCCATGCCAGACGTGTCCCCCTGCTTAAGCCAGTACATGTCCAGGCCCGTCTGAAGTTTGCTAGAGAGCATTTTGATGATCCAGAAGAAGATTGGGAGAATGTCATATGGTCAGATGAAACCAAAATATAACTTTTTGGGAAAAACTCAACTCGTTGTGTTTGGAGGACAAAAAATGCTGAGTTGCATCCAAAGAACACCATACCTACTGTGAAGCATGGGGGTGAAAACATCATGCTTTGGGGCTGTTTTTCTGCAAAGGGACCAGGACGACTGATCGTGAGATTTTGAGTGAAAACCTCCTTCCATCAGCAAGGGCATTGAAGATGAAATGTGGCTGGGTCTTTCAGCATGACAATGATCCCAAACACAATGATCCCAAAAGCCCGGGCAGCGAAGGAGTGGCTTCGTAAGAAGCATTTCAAGGTCCTGGAGTGGCCTAGCCAGTCTCCAGATCTCAACCCCATAGAAAATCTTTGGAGGGAGTTGAAAGTCTGTGTTGCCCAGCAACAGCCCCAAAACATCACAGCTCTAGAGGAGATCTGCATGGAGGAATGGGCCAAAATACCAGTAACATTGTGTGAAAACCTTGTGAAGACTTACAGAAAATGTTTGACCTCTGTCATTGCCAACAAAGGGTATATAACAAAGTATTGAGAAACTTTTGTTATTGACCAAATACTTATTTTCCACCATAATTTGCAAATAAATTCATTAAAAATCCTACGATGTGATTTGCTGGATTTTTTTTCTCATTTTGTCTGTCATTGTTGAATTGTTCCTATGATGAAAATGACAGGCCTCTCATATTTTTAAGTGGGAGAACTTGCACAATTGGTGGCTGACTAAATACTTTTTGCCCCACTGTATATATAACCATATCATAAAAGCAACAAAGTCTAGGAGGAAGGGTAGACCAGCCGATAAAGAGGAGTCTTAAGGCCTGCTTGAAAAGCCCCAACAGTCTGAACAGCCCTGAGATTGTCAGGATGGAGTTCCAAAGACATGGTGGGTGGGAGGAAAAGGCACAGTCCCCCATGGTTATGCTCTGGGTTTTGGGCCGATGCCATTAAGGGCTTTGTAGACCAAGAGAAGACAGGTAGTCAATGGAGGTCAGCAAGGATGGGGGTGATGTGACCAGACTATTTTGTTTGTGTCAGAAACCTTGCAGCACTGAATGAGCTGTAATTTATTAATCGAGTTTGCAGGCAGGCCCCCCAAGTACCGCATTCCCATAATCAATTCTGGAGAAAACTAATGCATGGATAAGCTTTTCTGTGTCAGAAGTGGTGAGAGAGGGTCTTAGGGAGATGTTCTTCAGGTGAAAGAATTGCGTTTTACAGTCTAATGTGGGCATTAAAGAAGAGAACAGGGTCAAATATCAAATCCAGGTTGGTTATGACTGAGGAGAGGGGGGGAATGATGTGGCCTTCTATGGCAGAGTGGATGCTGCAGGATTTGGTGATCTGTTGGGGGTTGCTTATCAGCATTGCATCGGTCTTGGTGCTGTTGAGTTGGAGGAAGTTGTTCTTCATCCAAGGTTGACAAAGCAGATGTGTCAGGCTTGGTTTTAATGTACACCTGTGTGTCATCTGCATAGCAGTGGAATTGGACACTGTGCTGTCTGAAGATCTGGCCAAGTGGGCGCATGTAGAGCAGGAAGAAAATGGGTCCTAGCATCAACCCTTGTGGGACACCGCAGGTTATGGTGGACATTGAGGATTACGCACTGCTTGTGGTTAGAGGTGAACCAGTTTAGGGCAGTCCCACAGATGGCAGTGTTTCCTGTGAGGCACTGCAGTGGAATGATGTGACCTACTGTTTCAAAAGCAGCACTGAGGTCCAGAAGAATCAAGATGGTGGGGGATACTGTATCTGCTGCCACGAGCAGGTCATTAACAGCATTCAGTACTGTGCATTGGTCTGAAGCTGGTCTGGAGTGCCTCATAAAGCTTGTTAGTGCTGAGGTGTGAGTGAAGTTGAGTTGCCAACATCTTCTCCAGGACTTTTTAAAACTCAGACAAAACAGTTGCTACTTCTAAGTCCCAAGAAACAAATATATCTTCTGTTGGATCTGAGAATTAATATTGATGATTGTATAGTCGTCTCAAATTAAACTGTGAAGGACCTAGGCGTTACTCTGGACCCTAATCTCTCTTTTGACGAACAAATCAAGACTATTTCAAGGGCAGCTTTTTTCCATCTACATAACATTACAAAAATCAGAACATTTCTGTCCAAAAATGATGCAGAAAAATGTATCCACGCTTTTGTCACCTCTAGATTAGACTACTGCAAAGCTCTACTTTCCGGCTACCTGGATAAAGCACTAAATCAAGTTCAGTTAGTGCTAAACACGGCTACTAGAATCTTGACTAGAACCCCAAAATTTGATCATATTACTCCAGTGCTAGCCTCTCTACACTAGCTTCCTGTTAAGGCTTGGGCTGATTTCAAGGTTTTACTCTGAACCTTCAAAGCATTACATGGGCTTGCTCCTACCCATCTTTCCGATTTGGTCCTGCCGTACATACCTATACGTACACTGCGGTCACAAGATGCAGGCCTCCTTGTCCCTAGAATTTCTAAGCAAACAGCTGGAGGCAGGGCTTTCGCCTATAGAACTCCATTTTTATGGAATGGTCTGCCTATCCATGTGAGAGATGCAGACTCGGTCTCGACCTTTAAGTCTTTATTGAAGACTCATCTCTTCAGTAGGTCCTATGATTGAGTGTAGTCTGGCCCAGGGGTGTGAAGGTGAACAGAAAGACACTGGAGCGACAAATCACTCTTGCTGTCTGCCTGGCCCGCTCCCCTCTCTCCACTGGGATTCTCTGCCTCTAACCCTATTATATGGGCTGAGCCACTGGCTTACTGGTGCGCTTCCATGCTGTCCCCAGGAGGGGTGCGTCACTTGAGTGGGATGAGTCACTGACGTGATCTTCCTGTCCAGGTTGGCGCCGTGGGGAGATCTTTGTGGGCTATACTCGGCCTTGTCTCAGGGTAGTAAGTTGGTGGTTTGAAGATATCCCTCTAGTGGTGTGGGGGCTGTGCTTTGGCAAAGTGGGTGGGGTTATATCCTGCCTGGTTGGCCCTGTCCGGGGGTATTGTCGGGTGGGGCCACAGTGTCTCCCGACCCCTCCTGTCTCAGTCTCCAGTATTTTATGCTGCAATATTTTGTGTCAGGGGGCTAGGGTCAGTCTGTATATCTGGAGTATTTATCCTGTCTTATCCGGTGTCCTGTGTGAATTTAAGTATGCTCCGTCTAATTCTCTTGCTCTCAGAGGACCTGAGCCCTAGGACCATGCCTCAGGACTACCTGTCCTGATGACTCCTTGCTGTTCCCAGTCCACCCGGTCATGTTGCTGCTCCAGTTTCAAATGGTCTGCCTGCGGCTATGGAACCCTGACCTGTTCACCGGACGTGCTACCTTGTCCTGGACCTGCTGTCTCTAACTCTGAATGATCGGGTATGAAAAGCCAACTGACATTTACTCCGGAGGTGCTGACCTGTTGCACCCTCTACAACCACTGTGATTATTATTATTATTATTATTAGACCCTGCTGGTTATCTATGAACGTTTCAACATCTTGGCCATGTAATGTTATAATCTCCACCCGGCACAGCCAGAAGAGGACTGGCCACCCCTGCCATTCTTGGTAGTTTTTCCTAGCTACCGCGCTTCTACATCTGCATTGCTTGCTGTTTGGGGTTTTATGCTGGATTTCTGTATAGCACTTTGTGACTTCGGCTGATGTAAAAAAGGGCTTTATAAATACATTTGATTGATTGATTGACTTAAGATAAAATGGGAGGTTGGAAATATGGGTCAGACTCAATGATAACAGTTAGCATAACTCAGCTTTATAAATCTCAGCAGCTCTTAAAACAAACTAATACAATTTGTGTTATGGAAGAGACCCCTCATTTCCTACCCTCCATTTAAGGGTTCCAGAGGCCAGATATCAGCTGGGCCCTTCCTGTCCCTGGTAACCACCACTCCTTCCCCAGGCTTTACTCCGGCAACGATGTAGTACACACTTGTGATGATTGGGATTTTGGACAGCCGCATCACAGCATCCTGAAAGTCTGCTGCTTCCGCCAACGTCTGAAGAAAAACAAGAAAGGACAAGCCACAATAGTAGGTTAATAGACAAGCCATAATAGTAATTTGTGGTTAGCAAAGTGTTGATTTTTGTGGATGTTGATGGTTAAACTTCCTGACTTACCTCTCTCACCAGCCAGCTGACTGGAGATCTTTTCAGCAGGAAAGCAGAGACCCAGTTCTTCCACCAATTCCACCAGTGGTCTTCACCTGACGATAACACACTGCCTTAAATGACTGACTCACACCTTTATGGATGTGTCCTGGACAATTAGATAAATTGAATCCTTACCACGCTGGTCACCAGAGACTGTGAATTTATTTGGACTCTGTCCGGTCCACAGCCCGACATAGCCAGCAAAAGACGTACCACGATAAGCCACCTGGAAAAGTTGAGTAATTAGGAGGGGATTTTACTTGACCCTTTTTCAGCCTAACATCACACTCCAGATTTACTTCACAGTGCCCAAACTAAGTTCTCTGGCATTATCGGCTGATTGACACCTTGGCCTTGCAGAAGTGAAACTGCAGATGTAAAGGTTGAGCTGTGTAACCATGTGTAACATACCGTTCCATTTTTGAGAAAGAGAACATTGATGGTGAGATTCCGGAGTATATCATGTGGGTAGTCAAGGTTCCTGCCATGATACAAATGTCCACTTGTGTCCTGAGCTACAATACTAGTGCAAAACCTACAGATGCAATAGGAGCGTGTTAAGTCATGAAGGGGGGGGGGGGGTTCTTACAACACATACTTTCATTCTTCTTCTTTGTGCTTCTGACAACAAGAAGCTGTGACTACATTCTTGTTTCAACTGGTTGAATGGCATTTGTATCAGTAGGCCTACATGTAAAGCAGATCAGTTCATACATACGCTGATATTTCATAGGCAAAGTTGAGAAGGATGACATCGGAAAGGCTCCCTCGAAAATATGAGGCCATTCCTCTGATCTCCCCTGCGTATGGAGGAGGTACATACTTCTCCAAGGCCTCCACAACCGGAGTTACCGCATGATGCACCCATTTTGGAACAGTGGCACTGCAACAAAAAATATTACGTTTTAGGTGTTAATATTAATCAACACCATGGGCAAGCTTAGGCTACTCACATTGTGTCCGTCAACATACTGTATGCCTGCAGATATTCATACATATTTAAACTGCAAGCACAGATATTATGCAAATAACAAATCATGGCATATTTTGTCATATTTGACATATTAAATGGTAAGTGAAAATACATGGTTAAGTCTGATCAATGTCCATATACTGAAGTTGACGTAAAACTTCTGCAATTCAGGTTTAGGCTACATAATCAAAAGTCCTGTCCATCATGTGACATTAAAGCAAAAATCTATATTTTACAGTTTGAGACAAATATTATTAAACCAACTTTTGGAGGCAACTAGAACTTCTATAAATAGGCATTCCGCCGTATTAAGCACTTACTCAATCACTTCAGCACCTGCTTTCACCAGGTAGTCGACATCAAAAACTTTAAATAGAGGCGCCCATCGCACTTCTGGGGGATCATCCAAGCTGACGTTGACCACAGCTGGAACGAAGTCTGACTCACATGAAACGACCAGACCAAGCAGGAGCAATGTTGACAACATCGTGCCCTTTTCGCGGATATGGCAGTAGCCTAGGAACTTGTGCGTTCCAATTCAAATGGCCGCAACTTTACAGGCAACATCGTTGCAACTTCTCCATAACTTCCTGTTTCTCTTTTGGGGTAGCGCCTGTGAGCATGGTTAACTCTTTGGGGTAGCGCCTGTGAGCATGTTAAAGGGGCAATCTGCGATTGTAACATTTTCGGACATTTAAATTTAATGATATATAGCAATTCATTATTGTAGAGTATATCTTACACATTGTTCATGGACTTAGTTCAACTGTGTAACCCCATCATAATCCAAAATATACACTTGTTTTACTCCTTTGTAAACAAACTCTGTATAGCTTCAAAACTTTTAATGATCTCATGGATGGTCAGTTCTTTAATCAATAGCTCTGTCTTTGAATTCTGTGGTTACAATTCTCCAGCCTCAGGCCTAGTGGTTAGAGCATTGGACGAGTAACCGAAAGGTTGCAAGTTCAAATCCCCGAGCTGACAAGGTACAAAATCTGTCATTCTGCCCCTGAACAGGCACAGGCGTCATTGAAAATAAGAATTTGTTCTTAAATGTAAATGCCTAGTAAAATAAAAAACTGCCAAATCTGTGGCGGGTTAACCTTTGTTGTTTAAACTGCAGATTGCCGCTTCAATGTAGAGTATCATCTGACAACTGCAGCAGATATGCGGATCCCAAGCCTGGTCTGCATTTTTACGTTCAATTCAACGGAAACGGTGCTATAATGCACAACCAGTTGGGGAACGCTGTTAGAATAACCACGCCCTTTAAAAACGTCACTCATTGCTTAAAGCCACACCCACCAAACCGGAGAAACCGTAGTTCGAAGTCTGTTAAAGAACATACAATAACGTTCGCGGGTAACGTGTCGTTCAGTACAAACCGTTCTTCAACGTAGCAAACGTTCAAGCGAACTGAACGCACATCCGGTCTCAGAGCAAAACAGTTTCATTATAATTATAATTTCATTATAATTTTCTCATAAAAAAATGCATTTTTCGTTAAGCCTAGAAGCAAAATAATGCTTCATAAGAAATAAATCTGTGTGATTAGAAAAAGTCACATTCACTATTTATATCGTGATGTGCTCAATCCAAAAACGAATCAATGTGAAACATTGCAGATCTTGAATGCATCTAAGTCACAAGCAAGCGTCTTTCTTTTTCCCAACGCAGTTGAGCCAAAACCACTACGCTCCCATTGGCTAGCTAGCGTTGTCTCACTCACAGGCGATCAGCGCAGAGACATTGGCCTTCCAAGGTAAAGACGGAAAGTGTAATTTAACAATTAGTTGACAACTGTAATGCAGGCCTATTATTATCATGTTTGGTAACATTTCCACATGTATTTATTTTAAGAGTTTCAATGAGTTGTAAAAATGTCTCAGAACTCTGCTGAATTCCTTCAATTGAAGGTCAGATAAGTTTAGCTAGGCTACTTAACGTTACTAGGCGGTGTTTTAATTTGGTATATTATCATTAGTAGTCTATTATCAGGTAAAAGCATATGCTTATTATTCAACATCTCTCAAATATTTATTAGCTCTGTCTTTGAGCGTCAAGGCACGTTAATGGCTAGCTCTGTCCACGACATTATGTTATTTTATTTTTCAATCTTGAAATACAGGGGCAAACGTTATTAATGAGTGACTGAAATTTCGCGCTACGTGATATTCACTTCCGGACTTGGAGCGCTCAGCGAAGTAAAACGCTCCTCTTAATAACGGGGCGTGGTTTTGGCTTAACTGAGTTGGGGAAAATAATTACACAACACAACTTGGTTGTATGATGCCCTTTAATGCATAAGCTTTTACATTACTGTTGGAGCAAACGGATTGCTTGATCGCATGTTGCTATGCATGAACCATTCGGAGTATTGTAGATTGTGCAGGTATAGCCTAACAGTTTACAAACCTTGTGTAATTTGGTCATCACCAAGTGATAGGACATGGGGAATTCAATCAAGATTGCTGCAAAACATGAGTTATGAAATGAAACATGACATCTGTATTTAGGATTATTCCTATGCAGTGTAGCCAGAGTCTGTAGGTTCTTTTCAGTGCATGTGGTGCCTATCAGATAAAATAAAATACATCTTCTGACATTTTCTAATTTCTTAGTTTGATTTTCATAATACTGCCTTTTATATTCCTTGCGTTAGCTTACTGTCCGTTAACATTTCACAGTTGCAGAAATAATCATTTTCAGATGGATACAACACAGACATTGTGATCAGACCTCGTGCCACACAGTCAAATTTCCCCCTAGATGAATCATGGTTTAATTCTGTCTACTGAAGGGCTTTACAGGCAAACGCAGGAGGCAGTCTATAAAAGTAATGAACAATCAATTCGTGTTTTCTCACTATTGCCTTTTGAATTTCAACAGTTCATAATCAAAATCCAAGTTCACTTTTCAGATAACAAATCTGGGGTTTTCCTCACTGAAAATGTATCATATTTCATTATGATCATCTTTGTTATGGGTCTCTATAAAGCTGTTTGTTATGCCCATTATGAAAAGAGGTGGTGACATTGGGGTGGGTTGGTTTGCTAGTGGGATAATGAAGGGGTACACACTGCCATCTACTGTGTAAATAGACCTCTTGTAAATGTCCATTCAATGCACACAGGTCATGTCCTTTTTTGGCCTTTCTAGTATGTGCCTGAAACATTTATAAGTGAACCATCCAATTAACACTTTATGAATCAAAATCCTAAAGGCTACTACGGGTTAAACGTACCAAACTATGAAAATGTCTGCACTCATTACTGATAAGTCGCTCTGGATAAGAGCGTCTGCTAAATTACTTAAATGCAAATGGTCATTTGTTGTAATAGAATAAGAACTAATACATTTTAAGTTGGTTATGTTTCAAGCAGTTATGAAAAATGTGGGTGTTGCTACACAGTCTATTCACGTGATAAGTCGTGCTACGCCCACTGCACACCCTTGCTTGTTAAACCTGCACTGTTGTAAATGTGAGTTCATGCTTTTGTAACTTATCATCGTAGAGCTATGGTTTGATTGACTCTCTGACTGTGAATTATTATATTTCATAAATTATATTTATTTTATTTTAGAGTGTATTTCCGAGTGTCAAGATGAAGATAGCCGTGCTTGGAGCCACTGGACAGACGGGACAATATCTGGTGAACCAAGCTCTTCAGCAGGGACACTCTGTCACTGCCATTGTCAGGAACCCAGGGAAATTGACAGTGCAACATGAGAAATTAAAGGTAAATAATGTAATGTACGCAGCAGAAATGGTTTTTTTAGAGAGGCTTTATGAAGTGTGAACCTTACCCCAGGCCTGAGAGAGCCTATACCATAAAACTGCTATTTTCTCTGTTCTGTCAGGTGGTTGAGGGCAATATCTTCTCAGAAGCCAGCCTAAAACCTCACTTCCAAGGACAAGATGCAGTTATATCCTGCCTGGGGTTTCCTGCATCCTTTCTCTCCGGAGTCACTGGATACACCTTGTCTATGAGGGCCGCAGTAAATGCCATGAGAGAGGCCAAAGTGAACCGCATTATCACCATGACTTCATGGTACACTGACCGTAAGTAAAGTAAAATATGACTGAGAACATTTGAGAACAACTTGAGAATGTGTTCTCAGTCAACTTACCTGGTAACTTACTTAGGCCTCAATCCACCAAGGGATGAATAGAGCCTCTCTAACCTGGTAAAATAAGGGTTAAATAAACAATGCCATGACTGTATTTCGTTAGTGATCATGTTGCCTTTTTAATGTACAAAGTCAGTTGCGTGTTTTTATCATTGTGAAACAGCATTCCCTTATCTTCTCATTTTCATCCCCATAGCTAACTCTGGCACACAATCATCTTACCTCATCCGCTTCCTACTGCTGCCAATGATCCGAAGTGTCCTTAGCAATATGTTTGAGATGGAGCACTTTCTGAAGAAGACACAGGATGTTAACTGGACAATTGTCAGGCCGCCGGGTCTCAAGAATTTACCTGCCACAGGTAAGACAGATGAATAGGGTCTAGTTTAGATGCACTAATATATATATATATATATATATATATATATACTGCTCAAAAAAATAAAGGGAACACTTAAACAACACAATGTAACTCCAAGTCAATCACACTTCTGTGAAATCAAACTGTCCACTTAGGAAGCAACACTGATTGACAATCAATTTCACATGCTGTTGTGCAAATGGAATAGACAACAGGTGGAAATTATAGGCAATTAGCAAGACACCCCCAATAAAGGAGTGGTTCTGCAGGTGGTGACCACAGACCACTTCTCAGTTCCTATGCTTCCTTGCTGATGTTTTGGTCGCTTTTGAATGCTGGCGGTGCTTTCACTCTAGTGGTAGCATGAGACAGAGTCTACAACCCACACAAGTGGCTCAGGTAGTGCAACTCATCCAGGATGGCACATCAATGCGAGCTGTGGCAAGAAGGTTTGCTGCGTCTGTCAGCGTAGTGTCCAGAGCATGGAGGCGCTACCAGGAGACAGGCCAGTACATCAGGAGACGTGGAGGAGGCCGTAGGAGGGCAACAACCCAGAAGCAGGACCGCTACCTCCGCCTTTGTGCAAGGAGGAGCAGGAGGAGCACTGCCAGAGCCCTGCAAAATTACCTCCAGCAGGCCACAAATGTGCATGTCTGCTCAAACGGTCAGAAACAGACTCCATGAGGGTAGTATGAGGGCCCGACGTCCACAGGTGGGGGTTGTGCTTACAGCCCAACACCGTGCAGGACGTTTGGCATTTGCCAGAGAACACCAAGATTGGCAAATTCACCACTGGCGCCCTGTGCTCTTCACAGATGACAGCAGGTTCACACTGAGCACATGTGACAGACGTGACAGAGTCTGGAGACGCCGTGGAGAACGTTCTGCTGCCTGCAACATCCTCCAGCATGACCGGTTTGGCGGTGGGTCAGTCATGGTGTGGGGTGGCATTTCTTTGGGGGGCCGCACAGCCCTCCATGTGCTCGCTAGAGGTAGCCTGACTGCCATTAGGTACCGAGATGAGATCCTCAGACCCCTTGTGAGACCATATGCTGGCCCTGGGTTCCTCCTAATGTAAGACAATGCTAGACCTCATGTGGCTGGAGTGTGTCAGCAGTTCCTGCAAGAGGAAGGCATTGATGCTATGGACTGGCCCGCCCGTTCCCCAGACCTGAATCCAATTGAGCACATCTGGGACATCATGTCTCGCTCCATCCACCAACGCCACGTTGCACCACAGACTGTCCAGGAGTTGGCAGATGCTTTAGTCCAGGTCTGGGAGGAGATCCCTTAGGAGACATTTACATTTAAGTCATTTAGCAGACGCTCTTATCCAGAGCGACTTACAAATTGGTGCATTCACCTTATGACATCCAGTGGAACAGCCACTTTACAATAGTGCATCTAAATCTTTTAAGGGGGGAGGGGTGGTGAGAAGGATTACTTTATCCTATCCTAGGTATTCCTTAAAGAGGTGGGGTTTCAGGTGTCTCCGGAAGGTGGTGATTGACTCCGCTGTCCTGGCGTCGTGAGGGAGTTTGTTCCACCATTGGGGGGCCAGAGCAGCGAACAGTTTTGACTGGGCTGAGCGGGAACTGTACTTCCTCAGTGGTAGGGAGGCGAGCAGGCCAGAGGTGGATGAACGCAGTGCCCTTGTTTGGGTGTAGGGCCTGATCAGAGCCTGGAGGTACTGAGGTGCCGTTCCCCTCACAGCTCCGTAGGCAAGCACCATGGTCTTGTAGCGGATGCGAGCTTCAACTGGAAGCCAGTGGAGAGAGCGGAGGAGCGGGGTGGCGTGAGAGAACTTGGGAAGGTTGAACACCAGACGGGTATTTTGGAGTATCTGTGTAGCAGGCTCCTCAATGGCTGACATCAGGAAACAATTAATGGGGTGAAATGGACAAACAAGCAGGAAGGAAGGAATGAAAGAAGAAAGAAAGAAATAAAAAAATAAGAGAAAGAAAGAAAAAAATAAGAGAAACAAAGAAAGGAAAATGAGGTGAAGAGAAGACAAGAGGAACACATTTGAGCTAAAACTGTGGCATTGGACAATGGGAGCCCTAGTGAGAGAGAGACCATCCGCCACCTCATCAGGAGCATGCCCAGGCGTTGTAGGGAGGTCATACAGGCACGTGGAGGCCACACACTACTGAGTCTCATTTTGACTTGTTTTAAGGACATTACATCAAATTTGTATCAGCCTGTAGAGTGGTTTTCCACTTTCATTTTGAGTGTGACTCCAAATCCAGACCTCCATGGGTTGATAAATTTGATTTCCTTTGATAATTTTTGTGTGATTTTGTTGTCAGCACATTCAACTATGTAAAGAAAAAAGTATTTAAAAGTATTTCATTCATTCATTCAGTTCTAGGATGTGTTATTTTTAGTGTTCCCTTTATTTTTTTAACTATATATATATATATATATATATATAATATACGGTTGCAACACTCACTACTGAGTTCCAAATTGCCTTTGGAAGCGACGTCAGCACAAGAACTGTTCGACGGGAGCTTCATGAAATGGGTATCCATAGCCAAGCAGCTACACACAAGCCTAAGATCACCATGTGCAATGCCAAGCATTGGCAGGAGTGATGTAAAGCTTCTCTGGAGTGATGAATCATGCTTCACCGTGTGGCAGTCCAATGGCTCTCCATCCAACCTCACTGAGATCGAGCTGTTTTGCAAGGAGGAATAGGAAAAAATGTCAGTCTCTCGATGTGCAAAACTAATAGAGACATACCCCAAGCGATTTACAGCTGTAATCGCAGCAAAAGGTGGCGCTACAAAGTATTAACTTAAGGGGGCTGAATAATTTTGCACACACAATTTTTCAGTTTTTGATTTGTTAAAAAAGTTTGAAATATCCAATAAATGTCGTTCCACTTCATGATTGTGTCCCACTTGTTGTTGATTCTTCACAAAAAAATACAGTTTTATATCTTTATGTTTGAAGCCTGAAATGTGGCAAAAGGTCGCAAAGTTCAAGGGGGCCGAATACTTTCGCAAGGCACTGTATGTCCATTATTATTACATTTTTTTACTATTTGTTTTTTATCTTGTATTTTTTTTGCACTTTGAGACTATTCCATATAATGATATAATGAAAAGCACTTTACAAAATAAATGATTATTATTATTATAAGCGCCAAATGATGCCCACCTGACTCAGATTGCGATTTATAATGGACTGTTTCTGGAATGCGTAAACAACAAGAGTAATTGTGTGATGGCGGGGATGCAGAGCTCTGTTCCAAACAAAACAATTACAAGTGTGCTTGCTCTAGTTCCTCAACAGCACAGCGAGGGGAGTTCAAAATATGACCTTATAGTTGAAGACTCTTTGAGTCATAAAAGTACATTGAAATTACATAGGAACTCTGCATACTTTAAAGAGGTGTTTGGCCATTTGGAAACACCAGTTAGACCTCTCACTCAAACCCTTGTCATTGTTTAGTCTTATGTTGCACCTTCCCCAAATTACCATGAATATTCTTATGTTACTGAATGTATCCAGAGTATTTTCAGATTTGGTTGATCAACAAATGCGGCACCAAGTACAGTAAATGTAAAGTGCACATAAAATCAGAAGCGTAATGTTTGGACTCGATGTCAGACAGCTAATCTGTCTTGTGTCAGATTAGCTGTTTTGTCCTCATTTTAGGTTAATGATTTTCCCATAATCTCCAAACTTTTCCATTTGATTTCTACCATGGTTATGTATAAGCTTTCCATATTTCTTCTGTAAGAAACATTGAAATTTTGATCTATCCATATAGGCCAATTCCTACGAGTGTAAGGGTTTCATTTAGGGTCATAGTTCTGCTACTACCACAAGTCCCTGCACTTTTCTCAAAAGACTTAGTGAAATGGACCAATCAAAATGATGATGGGAACAAATGGATCTCTATTTACTTTGTTCTTTTCACCAGGTAAAGAGTTCCTTACCCACGAGGGCTACTTTGTTCCTGACTCCAATGGCGTGCCTGTAGGAAGTGCTGTAGGAAGGGGTGATGTGGCTCGTTTCATGCTCTTCCTCCTCAACACCAATGTCTGGTTCAACAAAGCGGTTGCCATCACAACCAAAAATGAATGAAATGCTATCAATGTTCTGTTTGCGTCAGCCTTTAATTGTAATATTGTTTACCATCTTGTGCTATTTTCATTGTGAACATTTTATTAAATGTATTTCTGCTGGTTTGAGCAAAATGTGTCAATGTTTTTTATTCTATTTATGATGTGGAGTTTGTTACCCTATAAAGACATAAGCTATATTTTTGTGACTTGGCATGAAGCAAACATTTAAAATGGTAGAAAAAGTAATTGAAGGTCTAGAGCCTCTTTAAAAAAGAAATTACATAATTTTACATAATTTAAGTATTCAGACCCCTTGACTTTTTCCACATTTTGTTACTTTACAGCCTTATTCTAAAGTGGATTATATAGTTTATCCCCTCTGCAATCTACACACAATATCCCATAATGACAAATCAATAACAGGTTTTTAGACATTTTTGCAAATGTATAAAAAAAATGTACTTAAATATCACATTTACATAGGTATCCAGACCCTTTACTAAGTACTTTGTTAAGGCACCTTTGGCAGCAACTACAGCCTCGAGTCTTCCGGGGTGTGACTCTACAATCTTGACACACCTGTTTCTCCCATTCTTCTGTGCAGATCCTCTTAAGCTCTGTCAGGTTGGATGGGGAGTGTCACTGCACAGCTATTTTCAGGTCTCTCCAGAGATATTCGATCGGGTTCAAGTCCGGGCTCTGGCTGGGCCACTCAAGGACATTCCGAGACTTGTCCCGAAGCCAATCTTGTGTTGTTTTGGCTGTGTGCTTTGGGTCGTTGTCCTGTTGGAAGGATAATTTTCGCCCAGTCTGAGGTCCTGAGCACTCTGGAGCGGGTCTTCATCAAGAACCTGTCTGTACTTTGCTCTGTTCATCTTACCCTTGATCCTGACTAGCCTCCCAGTCCCCGCCACTGAAAAACATCCCCACAGCATGATGCTGCCACCACCGTACCAGGTTTCCTCCAGACGTGACACTAGGCATTCAGGCAAAATAGTTCAATCTTGGTTTCATCAGACCAGAGAATCTCGTTTCTCATGGTCTGAGAGTCTTTAGGCAAACTCCAAGCAGGCTGTCATGTGCCTTTTACTGAGGAGTGGCTTCCGTCTATCCACTCTACCATAAAGTGCTGATTGGTGTAGTGCTGCAGAGATGGTTGTCCTTCTGGAAAGTTCTCCCATCTCCATAGGGGATCTCTGGAGCTCTGTCAGAGTGACCTAAGGGTTCTTGCTCACCTCCCTGACCAAGGCCCTTCTCCCCCGATTGCTCAGTTTGGCCAGGCAGCCAGCTCTAGGAAGAGTCTTGGTAGTTGCAGACTTCTTCCATTTAAGAATAATTGAGGCCACTGTTCTTGGGGACCTTCAATGCTGCAGACATTTTTTGGTACCCTTGCCCAGATCTGTGCCTCGACACAATCATGTCCCGGCGTTCTACAGGCAATTCCTTCAACCTCATGGCTTGGTTTTTGCTCTGACATGCACTTTCAACTGTGGGTTCCTTATATAGACAGGTGTATGCCTTTACAAATCATGTCCAATCAATTGAATTTCCAACAAGTGGACTCCAACTTTAGAAACATCTCAAGGATGATCAATGGAAACAGGATGCACCTGAGCTCAAGTTCGAGTCTCATAGCAAAGGGTCTAAATACTTATATAAACGTATGTTTTTTATATTTAATAATTTAGTTAACATTTCTAAAAAAAGTTTTTGCTTTGTCAAGGGGATTCTGTGTAGATTGATGAGGGGAAAAATGTATTTTATCAATTTTAGAATAAAGCTGTCTGAGGTCGGAATACTTTCCCGAATGAGCTGTATGTTCATGGTAAATATGCACTATGACTATTATTGTTACCTAACCCTAACCCTATTATTGTTACCACATGGGGGCATTACCGTATCATAAACTGTCATCATTACTGTGAGTATACAACTTTTTGGACTCACTTGATATGGTGTAAAATAGCATATTTTCCATTTTGTAGTTGTTCATCATTAATGCTAGTCAGATATTATTGATTAATTGAATACTGTAATACGTTAACACATTCTGAAAATAATTAACAAATGTTTTCCCAGGTAGGTCAGCATTTTGCATGTAGGTGTGTAATTAACCAAAGGTTCCTGGTGCAGGTGTGAATGTCGGTCAGTAAGGAGCTCACTGTTCTGTCAAAGGATCATTTGATTGACCCATTATATAAAATCATACATTTTTGGGGAGACTTTGCTTATATTCAACCTCAGAGAAAAGTCAGTTGCCTATCTTGCTGTAAGCCCCTATGGGATTTAACTTTGTGCAATCAGTATGCAGCCATCAGCAACCTTTCCCCACTAATAAATTGTGAAATTACTTTGACCTGTCGTTGATGGACCAATTTGTCTGTTGAAATTCTGTTTGACAATTGGCCAAATTCTCTTTGTCCTGCAGTAGCCTTGAAGCCTTGTAAACTAGAAGGACACTGCGCTGAAACCAAACGTGAGAGCAGCAGTCTGTCTGGTTGACCAAGCTAATGGCCTGGAAGACTTTGAGATGAGATTCTTCCCAATCACAACTGACCACTACTGTCTGTCATCCACACTACTGACAGTCCTTGATACTTCTGTGAAGATCTGAAAGGACCGGATATGTGTAAACAGTATGCCAGAAACCAGATGGAGCTAGACTGTACCTACTGTATTCGACTCACCTCGTCAATCCTGTTAAATCTTTGAGGGGAAATTATAAAGGGGCATGAGGTCATTTGAAATTGTATTTTATTGAACCTTTATTTAACTAGGCAAGTCAGTTAATAACAAATTCTTATTTACAATGACGGCCTACCAAAAGGCGAAAGGCCTCCTGCTTGGAAAGGGGGCTGGGTTGAAAAAATTAATTGTAGGATGAAACACACATCACAACAAGAGACACCACAACACTACATAAAGAGAGACCTAAGACAACAACACAGCATGGTAGCAAAACTAGGGATAATTCAATGGAAATTCTAGTATTATAACAATTTAAAGGACACCTATTTGTGTGGAATCTCCACGCTTATGGCTTCAGTTACCATATTACAAACTTTACAGTGGGTTCCTGTAGTTTGGTGACATCAGTAGGTTTTGATACAGTACTTCAGGAGGACCAACCACACTGGTACTCAGTGTCACCGTAATATATCACTTTTCCACAACACCTCTCATGGTGGGGTATGTATCCCAGTTTGTAATACATAGCATTATAAGACCACTGTCCAGGGAGTTCCCCATCAACCTAATAGGCTCTTGCCTAATTTCCTCAGGATGGAGGTTTCAATAATTAAGGGGTCACCTGTAAAAGACAAGTAGCAGACATCCGTAGGAAATCTAAGAACATACAATACGTACAGTGCCTTGCGAAAGTATTCGGCCCCCTTGAACTTTGCGACCTTTTGCCACATTTCAGGCTTCAAACATAAATATATAAACCTGTATTTTTTTGTGAAGAATCAACAACAAGTGGGACACAATCATGAAGTGGAACGACATTTATTAGATATTTCAAACTTTTTTAACAAATCAAAAACTGAAAAATTGGGCGTGCAAAATTATTCAGCCCCCTTAAGTTAATACTTTATAGTGCCACCTTTTGCTGCGATTACAGCTGTAAGTCGCTTGGGGTATGTCTCTATCAGTTTTGCACATCGAGAGACTGAAATTTTTTCCCATTCCTCCTGCAAAACTGCTCGAGCTCAGTGAGGTTGGATGGAGAGCATTTGTGAACAGCAGTTTTCAGCTCTTTCCACAGATTCTCGATTGGATTCAGGTCTGGACTTTGACTTGGCCTTTCTAACACCTGGATATGTTTATTTTTGAACCATTCCATTGTAGTTTTTGCTGTATGTTTTGGATCATTGTCTTGTTGGAAGACAAATCTCTGTCCCAGTCTCAGGTCTTTTGCAGACTCCATCAGGTTTTCTTCCAGAATGGTCCTGTATTTGGCTCCATCCATCTTCCCATCAATTTTAACCATCTTCCCTGTCCCTGCTGAAGAAAAGCAGGCCCAAACCATGATGCTGCCACCACCATGTTTGACAGTGGGGATGGTGTGTTCAGGGTGATGAGCTGTGTTGCTTTTACGCCAAACATAACGTTTTGCATTGTTGCCAAAAAGTTCAATTTTGGTTTCATCTGACCAGAGCACCTTCTTCCACATGTTTGGTGTGTCTCCCAGGTGGCTTGTGGCAAACTTTAAACAACACTTTTTATGGATATCTTTAAGAAATGGCTTTCTTCTTGCCACTCTTCCATAAAGGCCATATAGGCCATATAAAGGCAATATACGACTGATTGTTGTCCTATGGACAGAGTCTCCCACCTCAGCTGTAGATCTCTGCAGATCATCCAGAGTGATCATGGGCCTCTTGGCTGCATCTCTGATCAGTCTTCTCCTTGTATGAGCTGAAAGTTTAGAGGGACGGCCAGGTCTTGGTAGATTTGCAGTGGTCTGATACTCCTTCCATTTCAATATTATCGCTTGCACAGTGCTCCTTGGTATGTTTAAAGCTTGGGAAATCTTTTTGTATCCAAATCCAGCTTTAAACTTCTTCACAACAGTATCTCGGACCTGCCTGGTGTGTTCCTTGTTCTTCATGATGCTCTCTGCGCTTTTAACGGACCTCTGAGACTATCACAGTGCAGGTGCATTTATACGGAGACTTGATTACACACAGGTGGATTGTATTTATCATCATTAGTCATTTAGGTCAACATTGGATCATTCAGAGATCCTCACTGAACTTCTGGAGAGAGTTTACTGCACTGAAAGTAAAGGGGCTGAATAATTTTGCACGCCCAATTTTTCAGTTTTGGATTTGTTAAAAAAGTTTGAAATATCCAATAAATGTCTTTCCACTTCATGATTGTGTCCCACTTGTTGTTGATTCTTCACAAAAAAATACAGTTTTATATCTTTATGTTTGAAGCCTGAAATGTGGCAAAAGTTCGCAAAGTTCAAGGGGGCCGAATACTTTCGCAAGGCACTGAGCTATAATATATATATATATATAATATATGCCATTTAGCAGACGCTTTTATCCAAAGCGACTTACAGTCATGTGTGCATACATTCTACGTATGGGTGGTCCCGGGGATCGAACCCACTACCCTGGCGTTACAAGCGCCATGCTCTACCAACTGAGCTACAGAAGGACCAAATGCTATCTCAGCAGAACCTCTTGTCAAATGGTTTCTATGACGTCATACATGACGTCATACAATAGCTGTCACATCACAGGCACCGTCCTCTGATGAGGAAATTCATAATTGCTGTTCAAATAAACCAACAAAGACACTACCTTGGACAACAAGTAAGGTGCATGTGAGATACTACCAACGTGATGTTTTTTTGGGGGGTCCAGAACAGTTTGTTTGCTTTTATTGATCATGTTCATTTAACCCGTAAAAATAAACATTTTAATATTTATTATAATGTACACGGAAAATAATTGGCTAAAATAAAATGAAAATATTACAGTATACCATCCAAAAAAATGATAGAATCACTTAACAAACATTTCATTAATGATTTTGTTTTGAGGCATTTTCCTTTACTTGAAATGGGTACAGTATAGCATTGATGATGAATATAAGGTTTATTTACAAAAAAAGTGCAAATATCAATGCTGTGAAATCTTATGTACATTAAAACAGCTTAAATATTGATATGGAGCAGATACCAATGGGATAATTCTCTAGTTACTGGAAAACAAGACACACTCAAATGTCTACAGATGCATTTAATAGTCCAATAACTACAGTCCTCAAGTGTTCTCTAGTCCATGTTCAGTTCCTCTATTATTCTTGTGCCATTCCATAAATCTTGTTGATTTTCTCCTGGAACTTTTTGACAACAACCCCCCTCTTTAGCTTCATGGTAGGTCCTGGAGAGAAGATAGACAAAACAATCAGACTTACTGTGCTCTCAAAAAGACTGTACTCTCTTTCCCATGCTTCTTCAATCACAACATGTGACCTACTTAACAGCTTGGAAGACAGATTATGCAATGGTATCTACAGGAATGTTGTTTGGCATAAACTAGTCACAAGACTGCCTGGTCAGATATTATACATGATAAACATTAATGGCAAAAACACTTCCTTCTCTCTAAGAGTTATTTGTATCAAATTATGAAAAAGCTCATTATTTACAACCTCACAGACTAGCTTTGGTTTAGTTATCTAGCTTTAGTTTGGAACTATATTCATTTTAATCCCACAATGAACAAGAAGCACAAAAAATCAACTCTCTAAGATGAGGAAGAAAATGCAATCCAAGACTATTCACTGCTCTCTTCTGTCACATGCTCAAACAGACAGAACCAGACAATAAAAACCAGCAACTGATTTCTCACACTGACTGACTCACCCAGTTCTCCCCCAGATATAGAGAAATCTCTGTCCAAAATGACCCACTTCTGGACCCTCTGGGCATTGGAGGTGGCCTTAGCATTGACATGCTCTATGCCCTCCTGGATGGCCTTATAAATAGCTGGTTCCTTACTGGCTATGATCTCAGAGGCCTTGGTTGCCGTTATGCCACGCTGATGGCAGAACGCCACAGCCTCTGGGGTCAGCTCGTCCGTCGGTTCGCCATTGTCGTCAACTATACACTACGGAGGGAGAGTGGGTTCAAAGGTTAGCAATGATCCAGGAGTTGTAGTATTTGCTGAACAGAGCAAACATCAAATAGCCTGGTTCCAGATCTGTTCGTGCTGTATAATTATATTCTAATTGCTTACTAATTCAAAAGCGAGAATTCTAAAGCAAGCCAATGACCATAAGAGTTGGCCATACAGGACACATCTAATGTTGGAGGCCTTACTTTGAGCGTGAGCATCATGGAGAGGAATTTCATCTTGTCTCCGAGCAACATGGCGTTGCTGATGATGGCGATCTCTGCTTTCACTGCATCCTCAATGGGTACAGGTGGGATGTTCTCTCCTCCTGCTGTTATGATCAGCTCTGCAGGACAAGAGATTTCTTTCTGAGGATATTTAGATCATAGGTCTACACGGTGTTCTACTATCAAGAATGGTCCACCACCCAAAGGACTTCCAGCCAACTTGGCACAACTGTGAGAAGCATTGGAGTCAACATGTGCCAGCCTTCCTATGGAACGACACCTTGTAGAGTCCACGCCCCAGACGAATTCAGGCTGTTTTGAGGGCAAAAGGTGGTGCTCAATTTTGGGAAGGTGTTCCTAATGTTTTGTACACTCAGTGTTTATTTTTATTTCACCTTTATTTAACCAGGTAGGCTAGTTGAGAACAAGTTCTCATTTGCAACTGCGACCTGGCCAAGATAAAGCGTAGCAATTCGACACATACAACAACACAGAGTTTCACATGGAATAAACAAAACATACAGTCAATAATACAGTAGAACAAAAGAAAACAAAAAGTCTATATACAGTGAGTGCAAATGAGGTAAGTTAAGGAAATAAATAGGCCATGGTGGCAAAGTAATTACAATATAGCAATTAAAAACTGGAATGGTAGATCGGCAGAAGATGAATGTGCAGGTAGAGATACTGGGGTGCAAAAGAACAAAATAAATAAATACCAGTATGGGGATGAGGTAGGTAGATAGATAGGCTGTTTACAGATGGGCTATGTACAGGTGCAGTGATCTGTAAGCTGCTCTGGAAGCTGGTGCTTAAAGCTAGTGAGGGAGATGTGAGTCTCCAGCTTCAGAGATTTTTGCAATTCGTTCCAGTCATGGGCAGCAGAGAACTGGAAGGAAAGACAACCAAAGGAGGAATTGGCTTTGGGGGTGACCAGTGAGATATACCTGCTGGAGCGTGTGCTACGAGTGGGTGCTGCTATGGTGACCAGTTAGCTGAGATAAGGCGGGGCTTTACCTAGTTGAGACTTGTAGATAACCTGTAGCCAGTGGGTTTGGCGACGAGTATGAAGCGAGGGCCATGATCACAATGGTGGGTAGTGTATGGGGCTTTGGTGACAAAACGGATGGCACTGTGATTGACTGCATCCAGTTTGTTAAGTAGAGTGTTGGAGGCGATTTTATAGATGACATCAACGAAGTCGAGGATCGGTAGGATGGTCAGTTTTACGAGGGTATGTTTGGCAGCATGAGTGAAGGATGCTTTGTTGCGATATAGGAAGCCAATTCTAGATTTAATTTTGGATTGGAGATGCTTAATGTGAGTCTTGAAGGAGAGTTTACAGTCTGACCAGACACCCAGGTATTTGTAGTAGTCCACGTATTCTAAGTCAGAGCTGTCCAGGGTAGTGATGCTGGACGGGCGAGCAGGTGCGGAGAAGGTATGGTGGGATTCGAAATGGACGGTAATCTGTTTGTTAACTTGGCATTCGAAGACCTTAGAAAGACAGGGTAGGATAAATATAGGATAGATATATTAAATACTATGGTATTCTCCACAAAAAAACACTGAAGATGTTTTAACTATAGTAATACTACAGTATTTAATTTGCATATACTCAACCCATTCCCCATATCCCTATTTGTGCCACCCATGAATGAAACACCTACATGCAAAGAATAGACCATATATTGTGTTCCCTAAAGGTTATAGAAAAGAGCAGAGGCTCTAAATTATCCGTTCAGACTCCAGTACTATTTACCTACCTACCAACAGGTTATGGAAAATTTGTTCAAGGAGAAAGCCATCCACTTCTTTGTCAAAGACAATTAAACAAAAAACATTAAAGACTAGTAAATACTACAGTAATATCTGCAAAAACACTACAGTAATTGCTATAGTATATACAATAGTTTTTACTATAGTATTCTATAGTAAATTCTATAGTAAACTTTACTACAGTATACTATAGTGTACTTCCGCAAAAACACTACAGTGAATACTATCGTATACTACAGTCTTGTCCGCACTTCTATGTCAAAGATAATGAAACAACAACAACACTATAGTAAATACTACAGTATTATCTGCAAAAACCACTACTGTAATTACTATAGATATCATATACAATACAGTATTCATACTATAGTAAACTTTACTACATTATACAACAGTATACAAAAACACTACAGTTAATACTATAGTATAGTATAGTGAATATAGGTGTTATACTATCAAGAATGGTCCACCACCCAAAGGGCTTCCACAAAAACACTCAAGTGAATACTATAGTAAAGAATATAGTAATACTACAGTATGTAGAGCATAGTATACTATAGTATTTTTTCTTATGGGGAAGTTAACCTAAGGCACAGACTTAGTATCAAGAGAAGGTACACAAAACTTTACTTTGATCAGTGTCTAGGAGCAACTGCATCCTACTCCCATTGACACCCAGCACTGATAGCCATGTTGTATAATGGCTACTGTATATACATCTACAAAATAAACTATAAATAAGTACTATACCCTTTATCCTCCCTGTGATGAATAGGAAGTTGTCCTTGTCATGCTTGCCCAGGTCTCCAGAGTGCAGCCAGCCCTCCTGGTCCAGGGCCTCCTCAGTCTTCTCTGGCTCATTCAGGTAGCCCATGAACACATGACGCCCCCAGAAACAGATCTCACCATTCCCATCCTCGTCTGGCTTGTCCAACTTGGTCTGGCAGCCAACCACCACCCTTCCACAGCTGAGGACAACATTATGATATCAATTATTCATATGGTGAGACCGAAAATCAAGAAGGATTATTAGATGTCACTTCATATCTGATGGCTTATCAGTATCAATGAACTATTTACTATTATGCAATGATAGCTTTGTCAACTACAAATTAATTAATGTAACTGTCAATACAAATGGCAGTTCACATCCCTAGTTTTCCATTTTCTGACCTCATGATCTTGAAGTTATTCTCCCAGGAGATGGTGTGAGGGCCGGTGCTTTCACTCATCCCATACAGCTCATACAGCGGGAGGCTAAGGCTCATGAAGTACTCCAGAGTCTCCTTAGTGATGGGTGCGGCCCCCGTTAAGCAGTTCTTGCAGCGGTCCAGACCCAAGGCCCAGCGAACTTTCTTAAACACCAGGTTGTTTGCCAGCATGAAGCCCCAGGGCACCAGGTTCTCACTGTAATACACAGAAAACACGGAGGAATATCACATATTGTGAAAAATATTATGGCTGGAATTTAATCTAGTTTAAGATGTAAAAATACTATTTGGGCGTGAGTGAGGATGCATGTTTTTTCTAATGTTATTGATAAGATCATATCGATGGGTGAAACAAATCAAAAATAATTTGATGCACTGAAAATACACATTCTTTCTGAAGTGTGGGTTTAATGAACAACAAAAACCTGACATAAATCCTTACCCATTCATGGCACTGTAGCTGGCTTGCAATCCGATGGATTTGGCCCAGTTAGCCACTCTTTTCTTCATACCAGAGGACTTGGCTCCGATGGCTTTCATCTTCTCCTGCATCTTCTCCCACACACGGGGAACTCCCAGGAAACTTGTGGGGCGCACCTCTTTCAGAGTAGTCCCCAAAGAGCCCTAGGAAATCAGAAAGTTAGCAGTTATCAGGTCATATAAAGTTACCCCAGGCCTACCCTCCACAACCCAGTCAAAACCAAACCACCAAGCCTCAATCAATTATTGCCTTCGTAAAACAGCATTTCGAAAGGAAAGCAATGCACAGCATCATTATCTGTAGTACAACACTCAGGGATTCTGACCTTCAGGGCGTCTGGGTCTGCGAAATACGTTGCCCCTGCAAATCTCATGCTGATCCACATGTCGTTGATCTGGGCAGCTACATGGCTCAGGGGCAGGTAGCTCACCACGCACTCCACACCATGTTGCAGACTTGTCATGACTCCGACCGCATTTGAAGTCCAGGTGATCTGAGGAGAGAGTCAGATGAGACTTTCAACTAATATTAATCCAACCTCCTTTACCACAGAGGAAAACTATAAGCCAGAAGTTTTGTTTGTCCTTTACTTGCCGTGAACAATACATGGACAAAATTGTGACACTTTCACATACTGAATCGAGTGCCCAGTGGACCCAGAGCTCCATTATATAGTACATGTAATGTTTCTGAGGGCGTCACCACATTCTGTGAGGATGAAGGAGGAGCAACCTGGATACTGCCGGTACAGTAAATGTACATGTAAATATAGAACTTTACCCTCACTAGACTATTTACAGTGCATTCGGAAAGTATTCAGAACCCTTTACTTTTTCAGATTTTGTTACAGCCTTCTTCGAAAAATGATTGAACAGTTTTTTTCCCCCCTCATCATTCTATACACAATACCCCATAATGACAAAGCAAAAACATTTTTTTTTTTAAATGTTTGCAAATGTTTTAAAAATAAAAAACTGTAATATCACATTTACATAAGTATTCAGACCCTTTGTACTTTGTGGAACCACCGTCAGCGATTACAGCCTCAAGTCTTCCTGGATATGATGCTACAAGCTTGGCAAACCTGTATTTGGGTTTTTCTCCCTCTCTGTAGATCCTTTCAAGTTCTGTTAGGTGGCTGTGGAGCGTTGCTGCACAGCTATTTTCAGGTCTCTCCAGAGATGTTCGATCGGGTTCAAGTCCAGGCTCTGGCTGGGCCACCCAAGGACATCCAGAGACTTTTTATTTAACATTTATTTAATTCGGCAAGTCACTTAAGAACATATTCTTATTTACAATGATGGCCTACCCCGGCCAAACCTTAACCCAGACGACGACGCCGCCCTATGAGAATCCCAATCACGTTCGGCTGTGATACAGCCTGGAATCGAACCAGGGTCTGTAGTGACACCTCTAGCACTGAGATGCAGTGCCTTAGACTGCTGCGCCACTCGGGAGCCATACTTGTCCCGAAGCCACTCCTGCGTTGTCTTGGCTGTGTGCTTAGGGTTTTTGTCCTGTTGGAAGATGAACCTTCATCCCAGTCTGAGGTCCTGAGCGCTCTGGAGCAGGTTTTCATCAAGGATCTCTCTGTCCTTTGCTTTGTTCATCTTTCCCTCGATCCTGAATAGTCTCCATGTCCCTGCCGCTGAAAAACATCCCCACAGCACGATGCTGCCACCACCATGCTTCCATCTGGCCACTCTGCCATAAAGGCCTGATTGGTGGAGTGCTGCAGAGATGGTTGTCCTTATGGAAGGTTCTCCCATCTCCACAGTGGAACTTTGGAGCACTGTCAGCGCAACCATCGGGTTCTTGCTCACCTCCCTGACCAAGGCCCTTCTCCCCCTATGGCTCTGTTTGGCTGGGCGGCCAGCTCTAGGAAGAGTCTTGGTGGTTCCAAACTTCTTCCATTTAAGAATGATGGAGGCCACTGTGTTCTTGGGGACCTTCAATGCTGCAGAAATGTTTTTGTACCCTTCTAAGATCTGTGCCTTGACACACTCCTGACTTGGAGCTCTATAGACAATTCCTTCGACCTCATGGCTTGGTTTCTGCTCTGACATGCACTGTCAACTGTGGGACCATATATAGACAGCTGTGTGCCTTTACAAATCATGTCCAATCAATTGAATTTCCCACAGGTGGACTCCAATGAAGTTGTAGAAACATCTCAAGGATGATCAATGGAAGCAGGATGCACCGGAGCTCAAATTTGAGTCTCATAGTAAAGTCCTGAATACTTATGTAAATGTAATATCAGTTTTGTATTTTTAATACATTTGCAAAAATGTCTAAAAACCTGTTTTCGCTTTGTCATTATGAGGTATTATGTATAGGTTGATGAGGGACAAAATAATTTTATCAATTTTAGAATAAGGCTGTAACATAACAAAATGTGGAAAATGTGAAGGGGTCTGAATATTTACCGAATGCACTGTACATCATCATGTCATTGTCAATACTCACATTGTCATGGCTTAGCATGACCCCTTTGGGGTTGCCTGTGGTTCCAGAGGTGTAGATGAGCGTACAACACTGGTTAGCCCTCTGACTGTCCACCACAGCATCTAGCCGTTCATCAGACACCTCCTCACCCAGCTTCATAAACTCAGCCCACTGTAGGAGGACAGAGGTTGAGTCGGTAACACCTGATTCACAATATAGGGCCAATCCCAACCGTATTGTGTTGGCTTGGATATTTTCTTTTCACATTGTCCTTTCCAGAAAGGTTTCATCAACTATTGTGGATGTGTAGCCAAGCCAGCCCGGTACAGCTCGATTTGGCTCAGTTTGCTTAGTAATGTGAAGGGATTAAGAGTCTCACAGTTACAGTGTGTGACAGGAAATATTGTGTTCTACAATATTTAAGGAAATACTATGTGCTACTAACATTGCTATATCTGTAATGCAAATCAGGAATGTTTTTCACCCCAGCTGGTTAAACAAGATGCTGCTTATAGATCTTCTTCATTTCAATAGAAACTTACAGTGTACAGGTTTGGCAGCTTCTGTTGAAGTTCATCCTTGTACTGAACAATAGCTTTCAAGTGTGGAAGCTGTTCCTTAATCTGAAAGGTATGAACAAAGTAGGGAATTTATCATTTATAATTTTGGCACAAAAACAATAAATATATAAATAGGTAATGATCACTCAATCTACTTACAAATACAATTTAGAGCGCAGTATTGGATAATTGTAATTTAACAATATATATTTTTCTTCAGAATTATGGATGTATGTTTGCATAATTCTGTGCATAGGTTATATGGCTTTTGTCAGACAGAACCAGGACCACATTATAGTTCAGTTATGGGGTCTCACCTGGAGGATTTTGAGGAGCTGTTTGTGGTTCTCCACCACGAGGACGTTGGCCTCACAGTTGTCTGCCACATACTGACACGCCTCGGGGGAGTTGGTGGTGTATATGCCTGCAGAAAAACCCCTGGCAGACCACACACGTCAGATCAGACAACTTTCTTATTGAGGTGGTTTAGACTGTGATTGCTGCCCTTGGAGTGTGTGGGATGGATTAGCTGTAGTAAGTTGTCTAAGTCTCACAGAATGCAGTATGAACAATAGTGCAGGGTAGTGCATGGTAAGACAGTGCATGCTATATGAAAAATTGTTTTTATTATTACCCAGCCAGGATACAGCCGACGTCTGAGATGAACCACTCAGGAGAGTTAAAGCCCAGAATACCGACGCCATGGTAACGCTCCAGACCCAACTACAGTAGAGGGGAAGAGACAGAATCCAAAAAAAATAGAAAAAAATCAATGAGAATGTGGCACACTGCCTCATTTACTGTTGACCTATATGATGCTTTGTAAACTACTCCGTGACAAGTAACTTTAGCTTTGGATCTAACACACCCAAGTGTTGGTTTTCACCAGCACCATTCTTACAAGGAGACAGAAATGACAATGGGAGAACATTCTTTCTGCTGTGTAAACGTTCCAAATCCTGTCTCTGGAGTTCAAATTCTAAATAGCCGGTAGCCTATTTGAAGATTCAGTGATGTTAACCGATCTGTATTATAGTTCGTATTCTATTATAATTCACTGGCGCAGTTCAAAAACACCCCTAGGCCTCGAGCCACTGAAAATGCAGAGAACAATCCAGGTACAAGTACATCATAACATTAAGCATAGAAAACCTTTTCTATTAAATCTCACGCAAGCATAGACCATAGAGCAACTAAAGAGCACAGACACTCACACAACAACTACATCAGTATACAGACCTTGAGGAAGCTCTTGGCCGCCGCTCTGCACTGCTGGTAGTACTCCCTCCAGGTCAGGGTTACCCACTGCCCCTCTTTCTTGGACGCCACCGCAGGCAGGTCTCCATAGATCTTCACCGTCTTTAAGAACATCTGGTGGATAGTCATGGGGGCCTCGGATCCCGGCCCCGTCTCAGCCATCCTCAGCTTAACCGCCTGGTCCCTGGAGGTGCACCAGAGCTGATCTGCTGTGGCCAGGGACACATCCGACAGCTTCAGGGGCACCGAGGCACCTGTAGTATGGGGACAGCAGGGGCAGCAGTTGCCTGCCATCATTGTTTTTTTATGGAGTAATCTCAGAGATTAGTATTCCCCTTCCCTGTTCCCACAAGAATGTAGTGGAACGCAGGTAGGACCAGAAATCAGGGAGGTATGGCTACGTCTGAGAATCAGACTGGTCCAGCTCTACTCCACCCTCCTTCGCTGTCACAGTGTGAAGCATAAATATTTGAATTTGAAGCTGCCTGTATCAGATTACTATAGAGAATAGAGAAAGTTGTGGAATGTCCCTGCCTACCCACCAATCATATGTTAGTGTTGAACATGGCTCTGATTAAATAAAAAGGTTAGAGTTGATTTATCGAAAACAAAAAGAATTACAGGCAAAAAATCAGTCATAGATCAAATAATAATTGACTATTTATGAGTGTCTGTAACCCTTAAATGATTATGCTTTCGGGCACAGTTCTGTCAACCTCTTAAACAAATGTCTTTATAGCTGCTGTATTATGAATTACAAAACATATATCATGTGCCTCTGACAGGTGATAAAACATCTGATCTGCTTCAGTTAGGTTGAGTCAATATCCTATATATAAAAAAATGTGTAGCCCTACCATGATACGCTGCTATTACCTGAGAGAGGATCCCCTTGAGGTCCCTCTTGTCCAGGGGATCTGGGTAATTTGGCTGGTGCTTCAGATATTCTTGATGGGGTTATCACTGCAGGTTCTACAGAAACTGACTCCTGACTGTCTGTGTCTTCTCCATCAGACTCTGACTCTGACTCTGGTTGTGGATGGTCTACTACCCCTCCGTTGACAAGGGGACTGCGGTAGAGTTCCTTCTGTTGAAGTTTGGCAACTGGTACTAACGGTTTGGTTTCTCCAAGAGGAATGCCAATCACACTAGAACTAGAATAAAACACATTTAATAAACACTCAGTCATTACAACACAATTAATAAACACTCAGTCATTAAATACGGTACCATTATTAGGTAAATATTCAGTAATAATAAAATTGAATTTCAACAATCCCGACAGAATTAGTCTCCAGCATAGAAGGTTACGATAGGTCCACATACCTCTCAGAACTCTTTTCTATGTCAGGAACCCCATTGGTGAGAACAGAATCCTGTTGGTCAGACATCTTGTAATTGCTTAAATAAAAGAGGTCAAATATCAACGTTAGATATGCAAAAACCGCTAGATCATCAAATGAATAAAATCTCTATCTAGGTCGTGCAAAGGCTCCTGATATTCTACTAATCTCAGGAAAACAAGTGTTTCCTCCTGGATCCTTATATGAGTGGGAATTGCAACATGACAGTGTCAGAGGCAGTGTGCCAATGACTGCTTGGTTAGATTGATAAAGAATGGCGAAATTAAGGGGTTTGTGCCAAAAACGCATAACAATTTGCAGAGCTTTTTCCAACCTTTAACATAAATACAGTAGGTTACATCATGACAGTTGACCAAGAAAGGGACATTGAAAAAGGGTCTGAGACAGCTAAGGGGTGAACATATATTTATGGTGAAAAAAACGTTTTTGTCTCATCTTGGATAGATCTGTCAGGATTCTGTACAGTAGTTACCTTCATACACACACATAGTGCATGTTTTGGTTATTACATGTCTTCAAATACAGCATAGGCCCAGAGCATATATTGAAGTGCATATGAAGTAACATGCTGGGTTGCTTGCAACGTTGGGTTAGTTAACCATGATACCGATACCTCATCATTATCTCTGGCATGAAGTCATTCAGGCTATGATGGACAATTTCAGTGAAATTGTGCCATCTAGTGTTTTTATCATGAAATTGTGAAGACAATTTTCAAGCAGAGCCACTATAGTTTAGCGATGACATTCAGATCATAATGAAACCATGTCTTGAGTACACAATATTGCCAATAAGATTTTAAACATGTATGGAGAGAAAGTTGCAGTTCAAATTCCAAACAAGCAGTTAAAATGTTGAGACATAGAGCTTATAACAGTGATAGGAAATTTGAATCTGGTTCATGAGGACATTCCTATAACTATCACTATCAACACTTAAAATAGAATCTGACCAGATAGATCGTATAACTACGGGCCAAAATTTCTCTAGGGCAAAGTTCATCATAATTGCAAAACGATTGCCTGTGTTATGTGGCAATATAGTAGCCGCTAAACTGTTGCACACAATTATGCAAACATTTCTGCTCACTGACAATTGACTGTACTACATCAGTTGGATATAATCTCTTTGCTTACATCTTAAAAGATGATATATTAAAGGTGGCAACTTGACACAAAAATATACAGTGGTAGCTATGCTCCTACATGTCCATTTAAAATATTTAAATATATTTTAGAAATAGTTTTATAGATGCTCACAGTCTGTGTTTATCTCTCCAACAGAAACAGCCTCAAAGTGACCCAGTTTAACATGGTTTTGTTTTGGCTTTCACAAGAGACCTTGTAGCAGGAGACAATAAAGAAGAAGCTTGAGCCTGTTGGCCAAACAATAAAACACGAGGAACCAGCTTGGTTCAGTTTAGTTCGAACATGGTTTTCATTTATGTCCTGAGATGTAGGCTAGGTCATGTTTGTTTGTTTGCTTTGAACACATTTCTGTATATACTGTATATCTCAGGCAACCAACGCTTGAGGCTATTATAGGCTACTGGTCCAATTTCCTCACTCTGAACATGCCTTCGCTACTGGGATTCAATGGGGAAGGCTACTGTATTGTTACCAGAGGGCAATCTAAAGGTCAAAATCACAGATACACTTGGTTTTAATGGTTAGACAAATACATCCAATTATACGCAACTGAACACATCCCAGCATCAGTCAATGCTTTGGTGTAGATAATGACTACCACATTTGTCTTAATACTAAATATTCACAACGGTTTATAATGCAAGAACTGTTTCAAATTGATTTCACAAACCAAGACAGACAGACAAATGACCCCTGTTCACCACTCTGACATGTGAGCAAGGACTGTAGGAACATGTTGCAAGAGCTGTCTGTGAGTTGTAGATTGAGGTGGTGCTCTGCCACATCAAAAAATAAGCATATTGTGAAAGAGTCCAAGGACACAATAAAAGAGATGAACTAATTCCAGAGTAGTAATATTCAGCAGAATACCATTCTATTGAAAAGACAGATATGATATCCTACCTTGTTCTGAGACCTTGTTCAGACAGGGATAGACAGAGTCAGGTGCTATATGATATCAACTTGGCAGGAGAGTGCAGGGAAAACTTGGATGGGCCTCGATGTGATGTGCACAACATGGGACCCAGGACAGCAGCTGATAAGCCTGTGGAGCTCTTGTACGGGTGACAGTACCGTCCCACTCAGGTCCGTCTGCACTCTTACGTAATTTCCCCCACACCTACTATGGGTCAAATTGCTAGTTAACGTTCCACCAAGACTTGAAATAAGGTCCCCTTCCGCAGGCATATGTGCTGGAAACTGACAAGGAGGCTGTTTGGGGGTAGCAGACTACATTACAGCATAGGGATCAGAGTTAAGCTAGTGTTGACATTGCTGCGCCTGTTTAAGTCAATGTAAAACACAGTTAAGACCAATTTCATTCACTTTTTTGTGCATGGAGGACAAATATCTCTGATTCAAAGTATATTCTAAGAATATGAAGTAGAACAACCACTTTCGGTTAAGACACTGGTCATTTAGACTGGACCAAAGCAAGTTATCGATTCAGTCCTTATCTGATTTATATCATCAGGATATAACATGAATTGATAAAGCAAGATAACTTCTGAAAGTTTATGAGGAAAGAGGATACTTTGACCCACAATACACAGATCTTTCATCTGTGGAACAAACAATGCGCAACAATAACTTTTGTGCTGTGAAAAACATCTGCATTGAACATTTTTTTACAAATGAATGTGATCTAAGTTATGTTCTAAGATTAATAGATATTGCTATTGACCTGTTATTACATGTATCTCTTGGGGTTCAATTCTGTATCTTAGGTCAAAGTATCGTTCTTATTTCATGTATTGAGGGGGGTTTGTGTGATTTGAGAATGACAATAGTCTGAACATGGACATGGGGTTTTAGTAAATGCAGGTGAAAGTTCAACCATGCACTCCAGATGATACAGAGTAACCTACAATATATCCTGGGCACCAAGGTCATTTAGTCATACCAACAGTCACACCACACCTGCCCTCAGTTATATTGCTACAAAATGTTTCTAGAGATCTGCCAGAAATATTAAGGGGGCTACAATATCAAAATAGCACATAGTAACAACAACATCTAACGTGTGTGAAACTTCCTATGGAAATGGGCCAGCTTGTGACATCTCCAAAAGTTACTTTCATTTTGACAAATGTAGAAATATTGTTGAAATCATTCACACAACTTTGTTTTATTCCATATTTGTATATACAGGCAAACTGTACAATTACATCAATCAACATATCACATTACACAATAGTTAAATAGGATGAAAATATTTAACTTTGGAAAAAATCAAATCGACTCAAGAGCTTCATTATATTTGTATGTGAATGAGGTTAAAGGGCCACTGCACTTCCTGATTTGGCCTCAATTTAAATTTGGTTCATTAAGAAATGCTAGTTGCCATGACTGAATTCAAACATGAGATGGTTTCGGGTGTGGTTTGATGTGGGTGTCTCTTGTTTGTGTTCGCAGGTGGGAAGAGGTAGCCAAATTATTTTGCCAATTATCTTAAGCTAGCTGGTGTGCAACTGTGGCAAAGTTAGCTCGACTTTGGATAACATATCTCCGGGGATAGTTAGCGACCATCAATAAATTACACAATGTAAATTACAATATTTTCATGTTGAACACCTTTAAGTTCTTATTAAATGCTTTCAATATTTATATATGCATTTCTACAATTTATAGTTGGATTGAGGTTAAGTCATTGACATTTGGAGCTATTGGAATTGTAACATATTGTCCCATGTACATTGTGTAATTTACTGATGGTCCGTAACTAGCCCCAAAGGATATCCATAGTCAACCCAAATTGACCATAGGCATTAAGCTCCTAATTGATGATTACTTCATGGGTGCTGCCAGATGTGGGAATTTGGGCAGGGTTGAAACAAACCCTACCTTAATATACATTGTGATGCAGTCCTGACCACAAGTGTCACAAAACTATTTTTGGACGAAACAGACTTTATGAACACAATGAGCTTATTTACACATTTTGGTCAATTTTGACAGTAGAATAATGTTGCCGACTAATATTGAGTTTTCTAAATGAGAAGTTGTTTTTTCGGGGCGTTGTACTTTAAGGTTAACATGAAACTAACCCCTCTAAGACAGGAAGTCCATCTGTTAACCTGGAGGCCAGTTCAGCTGTCTGCCTCCCAGGACGTGGATGTGAAGGTGGTATACAGACTGGGCACCATGCTTCCCATCGTTGATCACTGTGGAAAATAGAAATGCAGTTACATATTTATAACAACTAAATATGTCTCTGTGAAATGTGTTAAGCTCATATGTAGTTTGACACTACTTATTATGGTCATCTTAATACTTACCCATTCTGTAACCTTCGTGCAATGCCTCTTTCTTCGCCACATTTTTTGCAACCACTAGGAGGTGACCTAACAGCTACATAAAATAGCAAAGTGTTTTTAAAGTGGAAGGACAATCTGGATTGAGACAAATTTGAGCAGGACCCAGAGGGGGGGGGGGGAAACCAACGCAATTCAACGTAATAGGATTCTTTTGTGTGATCAAAATCAGAAAATGACATAGAGAAAGTAGAGACAAATCAGTAGGCTACCTCAGCATCATCATCTTTAACTTCACTGATTTTGGGGATAGGGTCCCTTGGAATAACCAGGAAGTGCACAGGGGCTTGTGGACTGATATCTCTGAAAGCTAAACACTGAAGAAAAGGAAAACAAAAAAAACATGATAACATTCCAAAATATTGAACATCAATATAATGTTCAATATACCCTGTGGCTGAATATTGATCATATATTGTCTACGTGGAGTACAGTAAAATAAACAGACGCATGTGAATACGTCTGTGTGCGGTGTATACCTTATCATCTTCATAAATTATATCTGCAGGAATAGTTTTGTCAATCACTCTGGAAAAGATAGTTGGAGCTGGAGATCCATATTTCTTGCTTGCTTCTTCAGCAAGACGCACCTCGTCATTTTTTGTGTTTGATATGCATAAGTGTCTCTGTGACATGACAAACAATAACAGAGATTTAAAAACCTGCTAATTTGTCAAACATTAACTTCTGTATTGATCTTTAGAATAATGCATGTTATTGCAAACACTGCAGTGCATATACTGCGACACCGTCATTTGCTAAACGTCCATGAACCATTCTAACAGCCCGAATCCCCTGGTGAGTGGGCACTGCTCCTGTGCCAGCTGGAGGACACACCTGCCCATGACCATGACGCTCCCCGAAAGTTAACAACACGAAATTGTTAACTACTAAGATTAAAACAATTAAGTTTATTTTCAGAATAGCTACCTCTGGTCGGCATGCAGGGCGCAAAATGCGTGAATGGTAAACACTTTTCCTGAAGCATTGTGTCGGCAAAAGTTGGCGAAAATTCATAGCTATGAGTGCACTGTGCAAATTCCGTTTGGAGAGTTGCAATCTTACCGGATATGATGTCTGCGCTGCCCCCGGGTCATAATTAGTTAACACATCCACAAAGTCATAAACCTCGCCTATTTCTACAATTTCTCTTTTTTTTAAATTAGATGTTAAATATAAGCCTAACCTTAACTATAAAATGAACCATACTGCTAACCATATGCATAATCTTAAATTAAAAAGCTAATGTTTGTTTTCATACATTTTTACGATATAACCAATTTTGACCTTATGGCTATGTTATCTAGTGTGAACTCTCCCGATGAAAAAGTTGTATTCATGAATCGAAACGTTCTCTTGTGTTTCAAAACGATTACAATTTCAAACGTTTGGCTCCTGTGGTTGGTGTAAGATGCTGTAAACGTAATATTTTCGATTCAAATAACCATTCCATTAATAGCATACACATTCCGAAAACAACACTAGAGAATGAGTAGCCCAGAAATATTTTTCGCTCGAGCAGTATTTATTTTTGTCCTCCACGTGGTGGCGATATTCTTAATTTAACCAGTTTGCACGAGACGCACTCACTCTCGTCATCAGCGACAAACATGGCGGTGCGTACTCGCTTGCCCTTGCAGTCATTACTTCATAAAAAAGGACATGTGTTTAGAAGCGACCGGATCGTTCATACAAAGACAGCAATTCAGGAGCCTGTATACCCTCCCATTGTACCTTCGCTGACCGCTAAAAGTAAGTCTGCAAAAGGACGTCAGATTGCAGAACATCTTGACAAAGTACGTGCCGCCGATGTGCAGGAAAAATTGACATTCCTCACACGAGTTCAGCGAAAGAAATATGTGTTGTGTCCGCAAACCTTTGCTCTTAATGCTGATAAATGGTATCAGCACTTCACAAAGACTGCATATCTACCTGGCTTACCTGAGAAGTTCATTGTTGAAGAGACCAAGGAGGAATCGGTACCTGACTTTCAGAATGCGTCATCCACCATTGACGAAACTGCATTTGCTGACATCCGTTCCCATGTCTGCCATTCAATTTTACAAGAGAATTGGTACATGAGGAAACGTCAACCGTTCTTGCAAAGGGAACAAGAACATTATGTGGCACCTTTTCTGAGAAACCTGGTATCTGGACTCACACACACCATGGCCAAACACAACCCTGTACTCCAGCTGTCAAGTTTAGGTAAACCATTAATTTGTTCATTTATTCATAATCACTCCTGATTCCACCCTCAGTCCAAGGCATGATATGTAAGCATTAAAAAGTAATCAGTGGCACTAACTCCTATGTAAGAGGAAGTTGTGATTTTGTCAGTCTCTGCTTTGCAAAAGACTGTCTCTTACATCACTTTCTGTTTAGATCTTGACCCTCAGGTTAACTTCTACTGGATGAGAGGGCAGAGGACCATTCCAAGGGGACATCGGGGTGGCCGCGTCGAGCCAATCAGATTCCAGATTGACGATAAGCCACACAGTCAGATAAGGATACCTCAACAACTTCCACAGGTACTACATACAGTCACTAGCAGATTGGAAAGGGCTAATATGATGCTCCATTAGCTGTTAAGATAGTTACTGTTTGGAGAAGCACAACAGTAACAACTTTAATTTGAAAATACTATCTTTGTTATTGATTTGGCCAAACATGTATCTTCTAAAATGTCTTTGTCCAGTTGCAGGTGGTTCGTTTAAATTTAGTACATATTGTTGGATTACTTCATGGCGCAAAACATTTTATTTATTTAATAACTGAGTATTTTTTTAAATTTCAATCGAACCACCTGCAACTGGACATTGACGTTTTAGAAATCAAAATCAAATCAAATTTTATTTGTCACATACACATGGTTAGCAGATGTTAAATGCGAGTGTAGCGAAATGCTTGTGCTTCTAGTTCCGACAATGCAGTGATAACCAACAAGTAATCTAACTAACAATTCCAAAACTACTGTCTTATACACAGTGTAAGGGGATAAGGAATATGTACATAAGGATATATGCATGTTTGGCTGAATCGAGAACTAAAGGTAGTATCTGCAAGTTAAGGTTGGTGGGGAATTTTGTGCTACGCCAAACAATACCTACCCTGTCACGGCTAATGGAGCATCATCACATTAGCCTGTTAAAAGCTGCTAGAGACATACACAGCAACACTGATCCAAAACTCAGTGGTCACGTGGCTATTATCATACATGAAATATTGATGTGAAGTTGGGATTTGGCCAAAAACATTAACAAAAAAAAATTAGACCTACATTTGAGTGCAAGTAGTTTCCAAATAAATCTCCACTGACCCTCTTCCAGTTTGTCCCCCTTGAGGTGGTGATGTCTGCTGAAGTCCCAGAGATAAAGTTTGCTCCAGACCTGCTTCCCATGTTCAGGAGACAGTATGAGAACAATATCTTCACAGGTAATAATGGAGTAGACCAGTGTTCCCCAACTGGTGGCCCGGGGGATAAATTTGGCCCGCAAGTTATTTTTATTTGGCCAACTAAATTTTCAGTGCAATTTGTTTTTGTGCTTTTTACTTTTTTATTGTTGGACATAAGACAGTAAAAACACCAGCGAATCAACTCAGTGATTTTACTTTTGGAAATCTATTCCAAAAGTATTCAAACGCATAATGGGGAGAGATATGATCATATACAAATGTAAGCAAGGTTTGAAATAGTTTTAGTCCAATATTATATCTGTTTGGGCTTCTTGTGGTCAATTTGCAGTCTACAAATGTATTTTTAATTATGTTCTGGCACCCTGACCTTCCACTCAAGAAAAAAATCAGCCCCCAGATGAATGTAGTTGATGATCCCTGGAGGAGGCTTTGGATGTAAAATTGTTACAAGGTGTTGGTTGTTAATTTAATAATATTGATCAAAGTATTTGCGCCTGCCTGGCTGCCGGTCTGTTTCAGCCTCAGCCATTTACTTTGTCATAGTCATAGGTGGTGCATCAACCAACTGCAATTCATCCACTAGTGGTGGTAGTGTCAAAGTATTCTGTGTGGGTGTATATTTCAACATAATTATTTTCTCGTCTTTACTTTCCCAGGAGCCAAGCTTCATGATCCAGGCTGTTACGGCCACACCCAGTTCCACCTGGTCCCTGACAGGTACCGCAGGGACAAAATGGCCAAACGGAATCTGACTGACCAGATCGAGGTCTACCTGAGAGCCAATGGCATTGCCAGTCTATTTGCATGGACAGGAGCACAGGCCATGTATCAAGGTGTCTAGCCATAACTTGAATATCAGATGTTATTCTGAGAATAATCAGTAGTTTAAATTTTTTTTTTTACCATTAAACTGTTTTCTCTCTGACTGCTCTTGAATGAATATATTCTTAATAGTTGTGAATAACACCATTTGTTAATCCACATTTGTCATCTTGAACAAAACATCACCAGGTTTCTGGAGCCATGAGGACGTGACCAGGCCTTTTGTGTCTCAGGCTGTGATCACAGACGGCCAGTACTTCTCCTTCTTCTGCTACCAGCTCAACACCCTGGGCCTGTCCATGGAGACGGACGCTGGGAACCCCAGGAAGAACGTGTGCTGGGGGACAGACAGCATGCGTCTATATGAGGGGGTGAAGGATGGAGCTGTGGTGGGGCTGGACAACAGGGTCCTCAAGCTCCTTGTCCAGTTCCTACTGAACAGGTCAGGTTGACATGGAGAGTTTAGTGTTTGTGGGAGGAAGGAAGTGTTTCCATCTGTATTCAACATTGGCCAATATCAACTAAAGGACACAACTGCGCATGCATGCAGTACATTGCTGGCATAGTCTGGCAGAATGTATTGTAGAATGGAATAAAAACATTGTTTCTAAATGGACACTGTTGCATACAGGTCAGTGGGTTGTTTTTCAGCTGTGTGTATGAAATTAAATGAATGCACAGTCCACAATGTTTTCAAACTGATTGTTTGTCACTACGTGGTGCTTAGTCAGTGGGAAAACGGCACAATTCTTTAGGCACACTGACGAGGCTGATCTATCATTAGGTTTGTATTTACCATCCACATACAACAGGAAAGTTACATCTGAGTTGGAACAAAAACATGAGTTATAGGGACACTGCTTTAACGTTTACAGATATTGTAAAATAATCAGGCATCATATGGGGACTTCAAGGGATTCATTGTCAGCAAAGCAGAGAATTGACCTGTTTATAAAAGTATAAGGAGTTGCACACAAACTAATTTGTGTAAGTGATAAATTAGGTTGAAGATGGCTAGGCTAGAAAAGTGCAAGAGTAAGAAGTCTTGTCAAACAGGAAGACGTATGTATTTCTGTTAAACCACGGACACACACATCCTGTTAGGCAACAGAAGGCCTCAAGCTGTCACCAACCGAACAAAAACACTGCTCCGATATCACTGCTATTTTTGAAACCTCATAGATACCAGTATTATGATGGTGAATGAAACATGGACAAATACAAACATAGGGATAATTTCTGTCAAAATGCAGAAAAAGTATTGTCCTTGTACATAATTGTTGATCCAAAAAGGAACATATTTTACTAAGCTGGCTCAGTATATCCAACAACTTATGACATACAACACACTACCTGCCAAATTGAAATCTATTTTTGCCTCTTCGCACCACTAAAGACGCATGAGTAATTCCCAATGGTATCTCCATTAATGCTGAACCTGTAAAATAATAAATAATCATTGCTAATATAATCATGTCTAAGGAAAATATGTCTAAAATATAAGGATGTTTTGTCAGTCTAAGAAACATTCACTGTCACATTTCAATTAGCCACATCATTAGATATTGGAAAAGTATGGGTTCTGGCCTCTGGCAATGGGATAGAATTGGTTACAGTCTGACAAACAGGTGATTGCTGATAGTCATGTTACCCACCATTCTGGGATACAATACAGCACAGGCAAAGTGCATCATTTTAATTCCTGCAGTAGTGAAATATTACCAAAGCATATTTGCATACGGTAATACATAAAGCCTAATTTGGACATTTCTCCCAAACTCTGAATATCAATTATAATAGACCATGGTAGATGTACATACATTTGCATAAAAAGTTGACAGTGACATTTCTGGTTTACAGTCTCTAAACCTGATGGAACAACCATTTTTCCAACAATTCTTTACAGACAGATTATTTCACTTCTAATTCACTATCACAATTCCAGTGGGTCAGAAGTTTACATACACTAAGTTGTGCCTTTAAACAGCTTGGAAAATTCCAGAATATGTTATTGCTTTAGAAGCTTCTGATAGGTTAATTGACATAATTTGAGTCAATTGGAGGTGTACCTGTGGATGTATTTCAAGGCCTACCTTCAAACTCAGTGCCTCTTTGCTTGACATCGTGGGAAAATCAAAAGAAATCAGCTAAGACCTCAGAAAAATAATTTCCAAATACCTGAAGGTACCACGTTCATCTGTACAAACAATAGTACGCAAGTATAAATACCATGGGACCACACAGACGTCATACCGTTTAGGAAGGAGACACGTTCTGTCTCCTAGAGATGAATGTACTTTGGTGTGAAAAGTGCAAATCAATCCCAGAACAACAGCAAAGGACCTTGTGAAGATGCTGGAGGAAACGGGTACAAAAGTATCTATATCCACAGTAAAACAAGTATATTGACATAACCTGAAAGGCCGCTCAGCAAGGAAGAAGCCACTCCAAAACCGCCATAAAAAAAGCTATGCTGCAGGAGGGACTTTACAAAATAGATGGCATCATGGAGGAGGAAAATGATGTGGATATATTGAGCAACATCAGTCAGGAAGTTAAAGCTTGGTCGCAAATGGGTCTTCCAAATGGACAATGACCCCAAGCTTACTTCCAAAGTTGTGGCAAAATGGTTTAATTAAGGACAACAAAGTCACGGTATTGGAGTGGCCATCACAAAGCCCTGAGCTCAAGAAAGGGCTTAGAAAATGTGTGGGCAGAACTGAAAAAGTGTGTGCAAGCAAGGGAGCCTACAAACCTGACTCAGTGACACCAGCTCTGTCAGGAGGAATGGGCCAACATTCACCCATCTTATTGTGGGAAGCTGATGGAAGGCTACCCAAAATGTTTGACCCAGGTAAAACAATTTAAAGGCAATGCTACCAAATACTAATTGAGTGTATGTAAACTTCTGACCCACTGGGAATGTGATGAAAGAAATAAACTGGACTAGTAACCGGAAGGTTGCAAGTTCAAACCCCCGAGCTGACAAGGTACAAGGTGTCGTTCTGCCCCTGAACAGGCAGTTCACCCACTGTTCCTAGGCAGTGATTGAAAATATAAATTTGTTCTTAACTGACTTGCCTAGTTAAATAAAAAAGATCACATGCAGTCCATATTCAGAGCATTAAGTATCTAGCTGTTGAAATTATATTGATATAATGGAGACAACAGCATTTTAACTGAATCCACATTCGAATCAATCCGCACATGTTCATAGTTTTTCAAAGCTCAGTAGTCTAACCACCACACCTGACATTGAAGCAGTTAACTGCTACAAATGGTAGGCCATGTACAGTAATAGTCATGTAAAGCACATGGTGCTTGCAGTACCCACTTCAAAGCCATTGCCAGCAGCACAAATTCTCATGAAGTTTATTACTGGATTAGTAACTATACAGGTGTACCACAGTTGCAATTACATTCAGTACAGAGAAGGAAAAAAAAGTTTTGCTAACCAATTTCCATAATTTTACCATGTGGGAAAAAGTGGCTCAGTAATGGAAAATTACCTCCTGTGATGCAGTATCAAAGCAAACAACAGACTCAGTCATTGGGTCCAACGTAATACATAATAGTGTAGGATTAAAGGCATCTTGAATACACCACATCAATGCAGTTACTGTGCAAATCAAATGCACCTTTGCAGATGTACTGATACAGCCAAGACACACACAGCCACATTGTTTCCACTGGCTAAGGTCACATCACAACCGTCCAAGCAGAAAGACCTAAAAAACTGATACATATAAAATCCAGATTATTATTTATTTGTATAGATAACTCTCCAGAAGAAAGGAAGCAGGATTAGGATGAGTTGAAGGGAAGGGACCGAGTGAGAAAACGTGGTTGTTTTAGTCAGTCACCTAGTCCCTTACAATGTGCTGCATAGAGCTCTTCTCTCTCTCTCTCTCATCAGCTTCCTGCTACTCTCTCTCTTATCAGTTTCCTGCTACTCTCTCTCATCAGTTTCCTGCTACTCTCTCTCTCATCAGCTTCCTGCTTCTCTCTCTCATCAGCTTCCTGCTACTCTCTCTCTCTCATCAGTTTCCTGCTACTCTCCCTCTCTCATCAGTTTCCTGCTACTCTCTGTCTATGGGCCCCCTTTCCCTCCCCTCCTTGTTCTTCCCCTCAGCATCATCGTACTGCCTCCTCTGCCTACTGGTGTTCCTTTATTATTCATACAGACACAGACCCAGGGAACAGACAGCCCTGTACCATTGTGCAACAGCAACCCTGTAATGGAAGTTGCAAACAAAGTACAGTACAGTGAGTATCATATGACAAACGCTATACTACAAACATTTGGTTGAAAAATGACTTGGGGTGGGAGGGGAGGTAAATAGATACAAAAGTCATGTCAGATGTGATGTAGGACAGCTATAGGTCACATGGTATGCCTGTCATCTTGGAGATCATTGTTCAAAGTCTGTCCATTACTTCCCAAAATGATACGTGCAAGATCACATTTATACCGTGAACATTGCCTGTGTTAATATTGGCAATGTTTGAAATTACTTATGTATTCACAATTTTGATGTCCTAATGAAATGTATATGTTTCAAGTTGTTTACTTTGGGCAAGACAGTATAGTTTCATTAAATGAGTGCAGACTTAGTGATTTACTCTGTGGTATAGTATGCAGATTGCACTCTCAGTCTGGGACATCTATTGGGACTCAGGATATGGTTGGTGATATAAGGGGATTAAGGTCAAACTCACACAAGCAACATGACATGGATTAGGCCTAGTGAGTAGTGCTCTGCCCTGTCTGTAGTGGAATATACCACTATACCAGTCTACACCACAATGTTACCCATCTCAAAAGCAGTCCCTGTGAACTTTACTTTTATTAAATGTTTTAATTTAAATAATCTGTCCCCAAAAGGATTAATCCAGATCATGGCGTTGGCAGAAATGACTCTGATTATAAGGGTTTATGTAGTCAAGCCGGCCCATCAGGGATCAGTCGTGCCCTTCACAACGCCATCCCTCAGTCGAAGGCTGGGACTCAGTGACCAAAACTTGAGGACAGAAAAAACAAAAGTGTTGCCTGCAAATCCCCTTGTAGGATATTCACACAGTTGAATCTGATGGTAAGTAGTGGAGCAGTTTGGTGAAGAGCTACAGTAGTAGAGCACTGTCCAGTCCAGCTCTCTCCTACAGTGGACTACCAGAGGAAACATTGTCTCCATGGCCACCGAGGGGATGTCTAGAGAAGAGGCAGAGGAGTACCAGAAACAGCTGGTGGAGGAAAAGTAAGTCAATACTAGAGTTGCCATCAATTTTCTGTTAATTACCTAAATTACTGAATATTCTGGTAACTTGGGTAAATTACCGGTAGCTTTGCCACCCTAGAAAGGAATGCCTTAGGGTTGGGGTCCATTCCATTTCAATTCAGCCAAATACAATTGAAATTAAATGGAAAATACGTTGACAAATGATTATCCTAAATCTGACCCCAACCTCCTTGGAATGATTAAAATGGCCAGTTTTTATTCAAAAGCAAGCAAGAGCAGAGCTTTTAGTTTTAAACTTTGCCTTTTGTGAAATTAGAACTACACTGCATGATCAAAAGTATGTGGGAAAATCATGGCATTAATATTGAGTTGGTCCCTACTTTGCTGTTATAACAGCCTCCACTCTTCTGGGAAGGCTTACCACTAGATGTTGGAACAATGCTGAGGGGACTTGCTTACATTCAGCCACAAGAGCATTAGTGAGGTCGGGCACTGATGTTGGGCGAATAGGCCTGGCTCGCAGTCGGCGTTCCAATTCATCCCAAAGGTCAGGGCTCTGTGCAGGCCAGTCAAGTTCTTCCACACTGATTACAAACCATTTCTGTATTGACCTCGCTTTGTGCACAGGGACATTGTCATTCTGAAACAGAAAAGGGCCTTCCCCAAACTGTTGCCACAAAGTTGGAAGCACAGCATGATCGTTGCATGATGTAGCATTAAGATTTCCCTTCACTGGAACTAAGGGGCCTAGCCCAAGCCATGAAAAACAGCCCCAGACCATTATTCCTCCTCCACCAAACTTTACAGTTGGCACTATGCATTCAGGCAGGTAGCGTTCTCCTGGGCTTGTGTGAGTCTGCTCTGCCATGGAAACCCTTTTCATGAAGCTCCCGACACAGTTCTTGTGCTGACGTTGCTTCCAGAGGCAGTTTGGAACTCGGTAGTGAGTGTTGCTACAGAGGACAGACGATTTTTATGCTACATGCTTCAGCACTCGGCAGTCCCGTGTGCTCCTACACATTTCCACTTCACAATAACAGCACTTACAGTTGACCAAAGCAGCTCTGGCAGGGCAGAAAATTGACCAACTGACTAGTTGGAAAGGTAGCATCCTATGACGGTGCCACATTGAAAGTCACTGAGCTCTTCAGAAAGGCCATTCTACTGCCAACATTTGTCTATGGAGATTGCATGGCTATGTGCTCGATTTTATACACCTGTCAGCAACCGGTGTGGCTGAAATAGCCGAATCCACAAATTTGAAGGGGTGTTCACATACTTTTGTTTAAATAGCGAATGTTTGAATTAGACCATATGTGAGGAATAAAAGTATAAAAGCCAAGGGAGATACAATGGAAATTAGAAAAACACCTGTACATGTACCTTCAAGAGTATTACACTGAAAAAGGTAAAATAAAAATATTTTAACATTTTTGTGAAGAATGTTTTACCACATATTATATATCACGAGAGTCAAACTGAAAAGCAGACACACCATGCAGTCCTAGATTACATCACATCCAGATTATTTCTGGATTACTTTCTGTCTCCAATTGCTAAAATTGGTGGGATTGACAAATGCTGTCATAAACTGGAGATCAACACAAACATAACTATTACTCTGCGGCCCTAGAAACTGATTCTTCATATTGTATTTGATTTAGAACTGACACCAGTAACGTGTCTTCTGTATAGAACTCAACTACCCGGTCGCATTCACAGGTTGTATCACATTTTCACTTCATTTTCATTACAGTACAACGGTTTGATTTGTTTGATCGTAGCTAGCTACTTAGCTAGCTACATAGCCGTCTTTGTATCAAAGATAATTGTGTAGTCTAGAGCGATTTTCTAGGTTCGCTAGCCATCTATTGTCGTTCTTTTAACGCAACGTAACGTAAACAACACTGCTAGCTAGCCTGCTAGCCCCCGAATAGCAACACTGCAGAAACTATTACACTCAACGGAACGACTTGATTAGTGTAGTGTCAACAACGCACCCACTGCCAGCTGGCCTACTTCAGCAGTACTGTATCATTTTAATCATTTTAGTCAATAAGATTCTTGCTACGTAGCTTAACTTTCTGAACATTCGAGACGTGTAGTCCACTTGTCATTCCAATCTCCTTTGCATTAGCGTAGCCTCTTCTGTAGCCTGTCAACTATGTGTCGGTTTATCCCTGTTCTCTCCTCTCTGCACAGACCATACAAACGCTCCTCACCGCGTGGCCGCGGCCACCCTACTCTGGTGGTCCCAGCGCGCACGACCCACGTGGAGTTCCAGGTCTCCGGTAGCCTCTGGAACTGCCAATCTGCGGTCAACAAGGCAGAGTTCATCTCAGCCCATGCCTCCCTCCAGTCCCTCGACTTCTTGGCCCTGACGGAAACATGGATCACCACAGACAACACTGCTACTCCTACTGCTCTCTCTTCGTCCGCCCACGTGTTCTCGCACACCCCGAGAGCGTCTGGTCAGCGGGGTGGTGGCACCGGGATCCTCATCTCTCCCAAGTGGTCATTCTCTCTTTCTCCCCTTACCCATCTGTCTATCGCCTCCTTTGAATTCCATGCTGTCACAGTTACTAGCCCTTTCAAGCTTAACATCCTTATCATTTATCGCCCTCCAGGTTCCCTCGGAGAGTTCATCAATGAGCTTGATGCCTTGATAAGCTCCTTTCCTGAGGACGGCTCACCTCTCACAGTTCTGGGCGACTTTAACCTCCCCACGTCTACCTTTGACTCTTTCCTCTCTGCCTCCTTCTTTCCACTCCTCTCCTCTTTTGACCTCACCCTCTCACCTTCCCCCTACTCACAAGGCAGGCAATACGCTCGACCTCATCTTTACTAGATGCTGTTCTTCCACTAACCTCATTGCAACTCCCCTCCAAGTCTCCGACCACTGCCTTGTATCCTTTTCCCTCTCGCTCTCATCCAACACCTCCCACACTGCCCCTACTCGGATGGTATCGCGCCGTCCCAACCTTCGCTCTCTCTCCCCCGCTACTCTCTCCTCTTCCATCCTATCATCTCTTCCCTCCGCTCAAACCTTCTCCCACCTATCTCCTGATTCTGCCTCCTCAACCCTCCTCTCCTCCCTCTCTGCATCCCTTGACTCTCTATGTCCCCTATCCTCCAGGCCGGCTCGGTCCTCCCCTCCCGCTCCGTGGCTCGATGACTCATTGCGAGCTCACAGAACAGGGCTCCGGGCAGCCGAGCGGAAATGGAGGAAAACTCGCCTCCCTGCGGACCTGGCATCCTTTCACTCCCTCCTCTCTACATTTTCCTCCTCTGTCTCTGCTGCTAAAGCCACTTTCTACCACGCTAAATTCCAAGCTTCTGCCTCTAACCCTAGGAAGCTCTTTGCCACCTTCTCCTCCCTCCTGAATCCTCCGCCCCCCCCTCCTCCCTCTCTGCAGATGAGAAATCAACCATTTTGAAAAGAAGGTCGACGACATCCGATCCTCGTTTGCTAAGTCAAACGACACCGCTGGTTCTGCTCACACTGCCCTACCCTGTGCTCTGACCTCTTTCTCCCCTCTCTCTCCAGATGAAATCTCGCGTCTTGTGACGGCCGGCCGCCCAACAACCTGCCCGCTTGACCCTATCCCCTCCTCTCTTCTCCAGACCATTTCCGGAGACCTTCTCCCTTACCTCACCTCGCTCATCAACTCATCCCTGACCGTTGGCTACGTCCCTTCCGTCTTCAAGAGAGCGAGAGTTGCACCCCTTCTGAAAAAACCTACACTCGATCCCTCCGATGTCAACAATTACAGACCAGTATCCCTTCTTTCTTTTCTCTCCAAAACTCTTGAACGTGCCGTCCTTGGCCAGCTCTCCCGCTATCTCTCTCTGAATGACCTTCTTGATCCAAATCAGTCAGGTTTCAAGACTAGTCATTCAACTGAGACTGCTCTCCTCTGTATCACGGAGGCGCTCCGCACTGCTAAAGCTAACTCTCTCTCCTCTGCTCTCATCCTTCTAGATCTATCGGCTGCCTTCGATACTGTGAACCATCAGATCCTCCTCTCCACCCTCTCCGAGTTGGGCATCTCCGGCGCGGCCCACGCTTGGATTGCGTCCTACCTGACAGGTCGCTCCTACCAGGTGGCGTGGCGAGAATTTGTCTCCTCACCACGCGCTCTCACCACTGGTGTCCCCCAGGGCTCTGTTCTTGGCCCTCTCCTATTCTCGCTATACACCAAGTCACTTGGCTCTGTCATAACCTCACATGGTCTCTCTTATCATTGCTATGCAGACGACACACAATTAATCTTCTCCTTTCCCCCTTCTGATGACCAGGTGGCGAATCGCATCTCTGCATGTCTGGCAGACATATCAGTGTGGATGACGGATCACCACCTCAAGCTGAACCTCGGCAAGACGGAGCTGCTCTTCCTCCCGGGAAGGACTGCCCGTTCCATGATCTCGCCATCACGGTTGACAACTCCATTGTGTCCTCCTCCCAGAGCGCCAAGAACCTTGGCGTGATCCTGGACAACACCCTGTCGTTCTCAACTAACATCAAGGCGGTGGCCCGTTCCTGTAGGTTCATGCTCTACAACATCCGCAGAGTACGACCCTGCCTCACACAGGAAGCGGCGCAGGTCCTAATCCAGGCACTTGTCATCTCCCGTCTGGATTACTGCAACTCGCTGTTGGCTGGGCTCCCTGCCTGTGCCATTAAACCCCTTCAACTCATCCAGAACGCCGCAGCCCGTCTGGTGTTCAACCTTCCCAAGTTCTCTCACGTCACCCCGCTCCTCCGTTCTCTCCACTGGCTTCCAGTTGAAGGCATCCGCTACAAGACCATGGTGCTTGCCTACGGAGCTGTGAGGGACGGCACCTCAGTACCTCCAGGCTCTGATCAGGCCCTACACCCAAACAAGGGCACTGCGTTCATCCACCTCTGGCCTGCTCGCCTCCCTACCACTGAGGAAGTACAGCTCCCGCTCAGCCCAGTCAAAACTGTTCGCTGCCCTGGCCCCCAATGGTGGAACAAACTCCCTCACGACGCCAGGACAGCGGAGTCAATCACCACCTTCCGGAGACACCTGAAACCCCACCTCTTTAAGGAATACCTAGGATAGGTTAAGTAATCCCTCTCACCCCACCCCCTAAGTTTTAGATGCACTATTGTTAAGTGACTGTCCCACTGGATGTCATAAGGTGAATGCACCAATTTGTAAGTCGCTCTGGATAAGAGCGTCTACTAAATGACTTAAATGTAAATGTAATGTGTGATTGACTAATATGAAGATGGCAACGCCATTAGGAATTATGATTACACAAATGGCGAAAAACACATTTTTATCTCTGAAAATATAATGCTAACCTTTACACAACCAGTATCACACAGTGAAAATACAATACATTTTAACCACTTTGGATATTCTATTCAACAATATATTAAAAGTTTTGATAACATGGTTTCTGATCTTGTCTGAAAACAGGATGGAGAGAGATTCAGAGTTCTTGGTAAAGAAGGCTGAGAGGGCTACATTGAGAACGTGCTTAAGAGACAAATACAGACTACCAAAGGTAAGACAGTCTCATGTCATATGGAACAAGATGAGAAATTATTTAGCTACAAATGCCCTCAATAATAAAAAACTATACTGAACGAAATTATAAAACTTAACATGCAACAATTTCAAAGATATTACTGAGTTACAGTTTATATAAAAATAAATTCATTAGGCCCTAATTTATGGATTTCACATGACTGGAAATACAGATATGCATATGTTGGTCCCAGATACCTTTAAAAGGATCAGAAAACCAGTCTGTATCTGGTGTGACAACCATTTACCTTGTGCGACACATCTCCTTTGCATAGAGTTGATCAGGCTGTTGATTGTGGCCTGTGGAATGTTGTCCCACACCTCTTCAATGGCTGTGCGAAGTTGCTAGATATTGGTGGGAACTGGAACAAGCTGTCGCACACGTCAATCCAGAGCATCCCACACATGCTCAATGGGTGACATGTCTGGTGAGTATGCAGACCGTGGAAGAACTGGGACATTCTCAGCCTCCAAGAATTTTGTACAGATCCTTGCGACATGGGGTCGTGGATTATCATGCTGAAACATGAGATGATAGCGGTGGATGAATGGCACAACAATGGGCCCCAGGATCTCGTCACAGTATCTCTGTGCATTCAAATTGCCATCAATAAAATGCAATTGTGTTCGTTGTCTGTAGTTTATGCCTGCCCATACCATAACCCCACCATGGGGTACTCTCCAGTTGAAACCGGGATTCAACCATGAAGAGCACACTTCTACAGCGTGCCAGTGGCCATCGAATGTGAGTTTGCCCACTGAAGTCAGTTACCGCACTCCGAACTGCAGTCAGGTCAATACCCTGTTGAGAACACCGAGCATGCAGATGAGCGTCCCTGACATGCTTTCTGACAGTTTGTGCAGAATTTCTTCGGTTGTGAGGCAAGTTGGATGTACTGCCAATCTCTAAAATGACGTTGGAGGTGGCTTATGGTAAATAAATTAACATTCAATTCTCTGACAATAGCTCAGGTGGAAGTTCCTGCAGTCTGCATGCCAATTGCACGCTCCCTCAAAACTTGAGACATTTGTGGCCTTGTGTTGTGGGATGTAAACAAATGTGTGCACAAAATTTGGCAGAAATAAGCTTTTTGTGTGTATAGAACATTTCTGGGATCTTTTATTTCAGCTCATGAAACATGGGACAAACACTTGCCTTTATATATATTTTTTTGTATATAATTTTCCCTTTTCTATGAATAACATAAGGTGATAATCTTACATATTTTCTCTGTAAATGAGAACACTATCATAAATTAGTAACATGATGCGGAGGCTGTGTCGATCAGTGTCAGAGTGACTCAGTACATGTACAGGAGTCTAAGGCCTGCTAGTCAGATATGCCTAAATACAGTTACAAGATTAAGGCATAAAAAAAAGACTGATCGCAGATATCTCACTTTTGAGCCCAAGACCCAACATGCCCTGTGTTTGTGCGTGTGTCTGTATGCCATCTGTCTCACAGGCTATGCAGGGTTTCTCCCTCTCTTGCAGGGTCCTAGAGGGTCACATGTGATGCTAAATGAAGCTGTTGTTTGAAGTGTTCGCTGTTGGACATAAATCCTCTCAGTAAAGACAGGAACTGCTGTATGCTAAAACATAGTCCAGGAAGAAAAACAATAGAATTTAGACAGGATGATATTGAGACAGTATGTGGGTATAATACACTCCTACTCAGCCAGTCTGACCTGTCTTTCTTGCTGTGTTTAGAGTGAACAGGATGCAAACCTGATGGAGTCGGCAGGAGACGACATCGACGTGCCAGAAGAACTACTCAAAATGGTGGACGAGGACGCCACAGAGGAGGAAGAGAAGGATTCTATCCTGGGCCAGATACAGAACCTACAGAACATGGACATGGACCAGATCAAGGAGAAAGCGTCGGCAACTATGGTTGAGATGAAATCTAAGGCAGAGGAGAAGTGCTGTGTCATGTGATGAGAGAAAACATTGGTTCAGTTGATTAGTTCCTAAGCACCAAGTTTGACCAAGGATATAACTTCCAAGGTTGGACTTCCCTGAAATATTCCAGCTTTCCAGTATTCTAATCTAGACTGTGGATTTGGATTGATCCGAAACATGTATAGTAGACCTTCTACACAGTCTAAATTGAACCAGTCTTAGGTTGGCTAATCTGTCAATAGAGGGTTGAAGAGATGACTCTTAATCTGTCTTTCTCAGAAAGCTGTGGGGAAGAGATCGGGAAAAACATCACAGGGCTGAGAGGGAGTAAGAGTATTTTAGTTGTAATTAAAAAAGGAGTTCTGTTCTTTTTATATACAGCAAACCTCATGTTTTCTTTGCAAGAAAGTACAATTGGGAGGAGAGAAAAAACAATGGTATCATGGTTAAAAATGCTCTGAATTGCTTCGTGTTAAAGACATCCCTCTGAATTTTGGGCCTTTGTAAAACAGTGTATATAACTGGATTTGGCATTTTTGTTTGTAATAAATAGAGACGAATCATAAGAAGCCCATGAAAAACAATCCATGTCCAGAACTCTTGTTTATATAGTGAGACAATGCCTCCCTGTGGATAAAGTTATGACATCTTTATTACATTTAGTAACTGCTCTTAAAGATCATCTACAGAATATGAAAGAGGCTGGTTAAGATCGTTTCAGCAAAGCTTAATAGGTCACATTATATCATCATTATCTAACAAACGGAAAAAGAATCGCAATAAACAACCTTTTCACAGCAGGCTGGATATGTAACCTTTTAAGTACAGCTATACAACTCTGACAGTTATTTCAATTTAAAAATCTAGTCTAAAGTACTAAATACATGTAATCTCCACTAAAGCCAGGCAACTGTATCAAAGAGTTTGCCATGGAATAAACTAGGATTTACAGAGTAGACCTATAAAAATCCACCATAGCCTGATCCCAGATCTGATGGCCATAGGAGAAAGCAAAACAGCAGAAACAGATCTGGCACCAGGCAACCAATGCCCTAGAGAGGGCCTCATCACTGGTGGTGAAACTGCAGGCTATTAATGAAGACTGTCTGCAGCTCGTTTATGTCATCCGTGGTCTCTATGGGAATGCTGGCTCTGCCAGGAGGGTCACTACTAGTACAGCCATAGCGAGAGAAGCAGTTGTCATACAGAGTGGAGCTCACACAACCTGAGCCTCCCACAGCTCCCTGTAAAGGCTCGCACACATCCAGGTAAGGGCTGGAGCAGTGTGGGGAGAGAAGGCCTTGGGGGTGGTGGTGGAGGTGCTCGGCTCTGGGGCTATGGCAGGGGCTGTGGGGCATGGGGCAGGTCTGCAGGCAGCTGTTCCTCCTCATGGTGCGGTACAGGTCTAGTTTGGCAATCAGGGGCTTGCCGATGTTGACGTCAGTGGTCCAGTCCACCAGCTCATCCATGGCCTTGAAAGAGCCCTGTAGACAAACTGTAAACCCCAGCTGATCCTACAGAGGAGAAGACAAGGAGTAGAAGAACATTTTATTAACCTAATATGTTTATACTAGAGCTCCAACGGAGATCAAAACTGTTTTGTCCAAGGTAAGCTCTGCTCTAACATGACACCAGCTACTCCTACAGAGGGGACACATATGAACAGGAAGGTTGATTAAAACGTTTTTGAAGATATCAAACTAAAAGGGCAAAGACAATATAATAATGTCGTAGTAATGTGAGAATGTGGAAAGTGGTGATTATCCTTTGTACACTTACCCTGAGCTTCTGTAGAGAGCTGAGGCGTGTGTACAGGCAGTGCTGGGGAAGACTGCTGGAGAGCAGGTAGATGCCAGTCTCCTCTGGTGTCTCCCTGTTCATCTCTTTGGGATCAATGTCAAGGTCCTGGACAGAACAAAGGAAATCATTTTAGGACAAGACGACCTGCATATGCAAAGTTTTCAGGCAGGTGCTGGAGCCTCAGCATCTTCAGCAGACAGACTCTTTACTATGCTCCTAATGTTGTTTCAATAAACCCCAAGAAAGACAGATCGCTCTCATTGGTATTGAACAGAGCTGAGGAAAACCCTTATGACATCAGTGACATATTGATTTAAAATTTCTTTCCCTATCCCTTTGGTGTTCATTGATCGGAAAAGCTTGGATGGATTAGCTACACCTGTTCAGATCTGTGGACACAAGGGTTAGGGGACAGGGAACAAATTGTGAGAAACTGGTGACAGGAGCTTTTAGGAAGGATCAAGTTGGCATAATTGAACAAGATGAAAGACTGTAGCGTCTCACCGGGGAGAAGTTGGTGACGTGAGCCTGGCAGAAGAACATGTCCTCTGGTTTCTTCACGATGTGGGTGTAAATGACCAGCACGTTGGAGAACTCTGCAGCGAAGCCCAGCTTGATCTGAGCCCCACAGTCAAAGTCCAGAGACATACTCTCAGGCAGTTCTAGAATGAAAACACAACATTATGTCCACAATAATTATATTGGTTGCTTCAGCTAAACAATTCAAATTGAAATGTACTGCATTTACTTTCATTGGTTGATCGTGTCCTTACCGTGAGCCTTGGCCCACTGACGGTTGTGAGCCAGGGCCATGTCAGAGCTGTCACCAGGCAATACAGGGTCAGTCAGAGCCCTCCTCTCTGATAGGCTGCTGCGGATCTCCAGAGCCTGCTTCCCCTTAGTGGCATCGAACTGGCCCATGTCTGGATAACACAAGCAACACCATAACAACATTACCTCAGGCTCTCACAGAAGAAATGTGTTAGGCAAAGTATTATGGCCATGATAATCGATGCATGGAAATATACAGGGTAGGATAGATGTGTTTCTGTACTCCTGTTACTTATTTTGCACGGCACTGCATTAGATCAATACTGTATATTTCATGCCTACATTGACTTGTGCTCCATGACCACAAATACTATAGATGGGGTGACATTTACTAAATGATTAGTTCACCAATACATAATTGGTCCATTGCTCCTAACCCTCAGCCACTCTGTCCAGCAACACAGTGATCTTCTCATCCTCCAGAAGACGTTTCTTCAGAAACTTGACGAAGACACCGTTAGTGAATCCACTAGAGCTCAGCTCAAACGCTTCTGCATCTTGGCAGCTGCACAATAGAAGAATGGAACAGAATTGGGGAATATATCACTTCATTTGTTCATACAAAGTTACATGTTACGAATAGAAGTTTAGACATATATTTGAGTAATCGTCTGATTACTTACGTTGCATATCCAAAGACAATGTTAGCTGTGACCCTCAATAGTATGTTTGGGGTTGTATCATCATGAATATTTCTAAAAATACAAATGTAATAGTTACAGTATTACAACAAACAAGAAATGGTGAGTGGTCTATATCCCATGTTACTAACAGGGAAGCGACATTGAATAGTAGTGAAAAACAAATAAACATAAAACAAACATGGTTAGCACAGTATACTAGTCTTTACCCACCGCTTCCTGCACATATCCAACAGGAACACATTGAGGCCTGTCTCCTTCTCCTGCATCAGTTTGAGGATGCTCTGCACACACAGGCAGTTGGCTGAGTGATACGGGTTTGGAGCATCCACCGGTACCATGAAGCTGTTGCCATAGTTCTCATAACCATGTCCAGCATAGTACAGCAAACCTAAAAAAAAAAAGGTACAGCTAAAGTTTATGGGAGTGAACTAAACGAGACAGTAAATAGAGCAGTGAATGAAATAAAACTGAAAATAGGCTTCACTTTTTAAAACTAGTATTTTATTTTTTATGATTCACTATATTTTGGGAAAACCAGATCAAATAAACTCATATTTGACTGATCGAATTCTTCTAGGTCGGTCTCTCATACTCTAATAGGCCATAATAATGAATGGCGTACCATAGACACCCTTGTGAAGTAAGAGCAGAAACTCGTCCACGGCGTTGCGCATCTCTGACTCTGTGAGATCCAGCAGCGATACTACCTTGAAGTTGAGCTGGCGCAGGAGGTTGGTGAGATCATACACATCAACCATTGGCGCCTTGAGCTGGGGGTGGTTCCGGTATGAGAGGTTCCCGATTAGCAGGGCCACTTTATCTGTCGCTGTGATGAGAGACAAATACCATCAATGACTATGAGTTTAAATCAGTTGTGGAAAAATGTAACATATTGACCAACATGGAGAAAAGGCATTTGATATTCTAGCAGTAATAAAAGGTAACCAAGTACTGGGTGGATTCATTTTGTGTTCTGCTTACCATAAGGTGGTTCTTGATTGCTGTTCAGGATTAGTTCACTGGCACCTACAATCACAACGCTATCATTATACACTACTCAAAAAAATAAAGGGAACACTAAAATAACACATCCTAGATCTGAATGAATGAAATATTCTTATTAAATACTTTTTTCTTTACATAGTTGAATGTGCTGACAACAAAATCACACAAATTGTCAATGGAAATCAAATGTATCAACCCATGGAGGTCTGGATTTGGAGTCACTCAAAATTAAAGTGGAAAATCACACTACAGGCTGATCCAACTTTGATTTAATGTCATTAAAACCAGGCAAAATGAGGCTCAGTAGTGTGTGTGGCCTCCACGTGCCTGTATGACCTCCCTACAATGCCTAGGCATGCTCCTGATGAGGTGGCGGATGGTCTCCTGAGGGATCTCCTCCCAGACCTGAACTAAAGCATCCGCCAACTCCTGGACAGTCTGTGGTGCAACGTGGCGTTGGTGGATGGAGTGAGACATGATGTCCCAGATGTGCTCAATTGGATTCAGGTCTGGGGAACAGGCGGGCCAGTCCATAGCATCAATGCCTTCCTCTTGCAGGAACTGCTGACACACTCCAGCCACATGAGGTCTAGCATTGTCTTGCAGTAGGAGGAACCCAGGGCCAACCACACCCGCATAGGGTCTCACAAGGGGTCTGAGGATCTCATCTCGGTACCTAACGGCAGTCAGGCTACCTCTGGCGAGCACATGGAGGGCTGTGCGGCCCCCCAAAGAAATGCCACCCCACACCATGACTGACCCACCGCCAAACCGGTCATGCTGGAGGATGTTGCAGGCAGCAGAACGTTCTCCACGGCGTCTCCAGACTGTCACGTCTGTCACATGTGCTCAGTGTGATCCTGCTTTCATCTGTGAAGAGCACAGGGCGCCAGTGGCGAATTTGCCAATCTTGGTGTTCTCTGGCAAATGCCAAACGTCCTGCACGGTGTTGGGCTGTAAGCACAACCCCACCTGTGGACGTCGGGCCCTCATACCACCCTCATGGAGTCTGTTTCTGACCGTTTGAGCAGACACATCCACATTTGTGGCCTGCTGGAGGTCATTTTGCAGGGCTCTGGCAGTGCTCCTCCTGCTCCTCCTTCCACAAAGGCGGAGGTAGCGGTCCTGCTGCTGGGTTGTTGCCCTCCTACGGCCTCCTTTCCTGATGTACTGGCCTATCTCCTGGTAGCGCCTCCATGCTCTGGACACTACGCTGACAGACACAGCAAACCTTCTTGCCACAGCTCGCATTGGCCATCCTGGATGAGCTGCACTACCTGAGCCACTTGTGTGGGTTGTAGACTCAGTCTCATGCTACCACTAGAGTGAAAGCACCGCCAGCATTCAAAAGTGACCAAAACATCAGCCAGGAAGCATAGGAACTGAGAAGTGGTATGTGGTCACCACCTGCAGAACCACTCCTTTATTTGGGGTGTCTTGCTAATTGCCTATAATTTCCACCTGTTGTCTATTCCATTTGCACAACAGCATGTGAAATGTATTGTCAATCAGTGTTGCTTCCTAAGTGGACAGTTTGATTTCACAGAAGTGTGATTGACTTGGAGTTACATTGTGTTGTTTAAGTGTTCCCTTTATGTTTTTGAGCAGTGTATTATACAGATATTACACATGGTGGATTGATAAACATTCTCAGGAGATAAACTCCTTCATGTAATGTGCAGAAACATTTAGAATTGCCGGAAACAATGTCCAATAAACAGTGATAGATCATCTCAGATATACGTCAAGGCGTGTCACTTACCAGCTCCAAAGGCAAAAACATCATCTGTTGGAAAACAATTTTAGAACAATTACTAGAATGTATATTTCCTGTGCTTTCATTTCAACTGAATTAACGTAAAAAGTGTCACCGATTAGGTGGGGGTCAGTCAGAAGCCAAACGGATCAACATGCCTAATGTTAACCATTAGTAAATGAGTACCCACTGAAAATATGTCCTGTCTTGAACATTTGCAAATATTAATTGGAAATTGATACGGGACATCTAAGCTGAATCACTGAAAGCTGTGAATGATTATATAATTGAAATGTAGCGATTTTGAGCATCGGTAAAGACGATTTTTCAAATTACAGACAATTTCATACTTTCTGTGGGATTGTTATGATTATGTTGTGCTCTCAAAAATATAAATCAATCAAATGAACGGGCAAAAATTCAAAGGATGAAAAGAATGCATGCAACACCTGGAACCAAACCCTCCTTCTCTATAAAAACAGATTCACTTTGCCATCCCACTGTTTCCAACATGGCCCATTTTATTCATGCACATACTGTACATCTCAGATGGCCAAACTAATAGAAACCAGGCACTTCAACTATACCTTCAGAACACTCCATTGCCCCTGAAAACTGGACAGATATCCTTGGTCCTTTCATTCAAGAACAAGAGTAAGTAATCATCAAGAACTGTCACCAAATTCAATGCGAGTTGTTTTTGCTCATATTGTATACTGATAAACAGACCTTTTGTTGAGGCTAGGATCAATATCATCATTATAGTACTGTAAAATAAAGGATAGTGACATACCCACTAGAATGTCTACTTCATTCGTCCACGTCCTTTCGTTGTTAATACAAATCTCACAGCGATACTTTCCATGATGTTCCAGCAGCAGATACGGAATCTGTTTGAATTAACAAACAATATCAAGCTATTTGAAAAAAATTCAAACTAACTCTCACGGTTTTCATCTGACTTGTATAACATTCAACAGTATTGTAGAGTTCCTGTACTGTAACTAATAAAAAATATGTAAGAGTGCCACTTTAAGAGTATAAATGTGGAACTTTCTACATAGGCGCTCAAGGATGTTAGCATCCTCCTCTGACCTCCTTACCGTGAGTCTCCTCTTGGAGGCCTCTGGAAAGTGAAGGGGCACCCCGTTCCTGTGCCACTGGTAGCGGGGGATAGGTCTCCCTACCGCCCCACACTCCAGCTGCAGAGAGTCCCCCACCAGCAGTCTCTGGCCCTGGGGCTGGATCACCACCTTCAGCCTGCCCTCCAACGAGTGTGACCCCAACCCTGCATGGAAAACATACGTTTATTCAATGTGCAGTCGCTCTGGGGGCGAGTTTAGCGAAAGCTCTGGAGGGATAAAAGATAACGTTAGTGCTACAAAGCGTTCAGGAAACTCACCCCTGTTTTGTCTGTCTTTCACAGAAAGGAGGAACTGACAACGTGTAGAAAATGTTTGCCTTATTCAAATGGAACCGGACAGAAATCAAATTCCAAAAATCCCAGGCAAAAGAAAGACATAATAACAATGTTGTCCATGAACTGATTGAGAGGTAAAAGATAGTGTCTCACCATAAGATGTTGCAACATTCAGGACATCCACCTGAGCCCACTGGCTGAACTCAAAGGAGTCTCCACAATTAACCCTGCAGATGTAGAAGCCTGCGTCTGTCAGTTGGACTGGGCTAATCACCAGGTCTGGAGAAGAACTATTGTGTACCTGGAGAAGTCACAATGTGTCAAATCAATTCATAATACATGAAATATACATCTCTACTTGCACACTCATCTTCTGCACATCTATCATTCCGGTGTTTAATTGCTAAATTGTAATTATTTCACCACTATGGCCCATTTATTGCCTTACCTCCCTTATCCTATCTCATTTGCACACATTGTATATAGACTTTTTCTATTGTATTTTTGACTGTATGTTTGTTTATTCCATCTGTAACTCTGTGTTGTTGTTTGTGTTACACTGCTTTGCTTTATCTTGGCCAGGTCGCAGTTGTAAATGAGAACGTGTTCTCAACGAGCCTACCTGGTTAAATAAAGGTCAAATATATATATATCATTATGAAGCCACAGCTGTCACAATGTTATCTGGTCAAGATTTCAGCAATATCATTATCTGAAAACATGTTTAATGACATGTTTACAACCAATGCATAAACAGTACGGTCTACCTTCAAAACACACCCTAGAAGGCTACCCACCTCCTCCTTGGTTTTGAACCACTGGAATTGAACACCAGCCTTCCCCACAGCATAACAGCTGAGTCGCAGGTTGTGTCCCACTATTATAGCCACAGATTGGGGCTGAATGAGGATCTGGATACCTAAACACAACCATTATGGAAAGAAATTCTCAATAATGATTCAAATATATGTACAATAAATAATCAATACATTTACATACAGGGACCAAAATCAAGAGTCAAGATTAACTTGGCGCCAAAACCATTTATAATCCTGAGCCTTCCCTCCAAGTACCAAAAATTGTCAATAGTCAGCGAACACATCTTATAAAGATGCTCTGTATACCTGGTGGTTTGACACACTGTAGGGCCTCTGTATGGCCCATGGTTTGTAGTAAGTCTACCAGATGGCCCAGTGTGCACCCTCTGTCTCCCATGAGCCTGAGCAGCACGCGGCTGGGGCTGCCCTCCAGCTCCAACACCTTCAGAGAGCACATCTCCATCTCATCTGAACTGCACAGTGGAGGAAAAGGCAGAATTTATGCAAACAGTAATACACACACTGTCTATGACACTATTTAATAAGAAAAAAATATATGAACAGCAGGGGAGGCACATAGCTCACAAGTTAGTTCACTCGTAGGAAATGTAAAATGCACAGGAATACTGATAACATGTATTATTGTGTTATAACAGTATGTTGACGATAGGGATAACATTTATACTGTAAAATCAAACAAGTAAACTAACATGTTTAAAGAATAACCCTTCAGACTTGCTAAACCGACCACAAGATGGCGCTATTATTCCTTTTAGGTCGTTAGGTAATACCGCATCAGGTAGAACTACGCCCTCTAAGGATCTTCGCGCGTCCATCAGACGGGCTGTTCGACTGCTTAATTAGGCTTACCTCACCCTAAAACGCCGGTCATTGCCGACCATCTCCCCGAGTTTACGCCATCCTTTACTGTTGGTTTTATCCAGAGCCTCACACAGTTTCCTCAAGACAGGTTCTTTCAGAAAATTTAAGTTTAAAGACCGGTCAGATGAATCCGACATCTCAGCGAGTTACTGTAGTTCAGTTCAGTCAATTTGAAAAAATCAGAACATTTGTGAAATGAAAAATATGTCGTAGTTTGAAATCAGGTGTTCGACACAGAAGAGGTAGATACATGGGCATGGTCGCTGCAGAAGTTTGGGGGAATTCCGAAGATCATTCTGGGAGGGCCAAAAAGACACAAATATTCAGACGAGTTGGTGTTACTTCCTGAAACAGCTTACAAATAGTGATATTACACTCCTACCACTGGGTGGGACTTTCGGTTTTAGTTATGGGTCTTCCGTTTTTGCCCCAATACTCTAAACTTGCATCCTTCCTTACCTCCTTGATCACGATATTCTCTGAACGTAAGGACGAATGACAGAGGAAGGGTGCATTATTAAGAGAAATGGAAAAGGAAATACCCTAGTCAGTTGTACAACTGCATGGATTCAATTGAAATGTGTCTTCCGCATTTAAACCCTAATTGGGTTGACTAATTCCGAATTAAAACTGTATTAGTATGACTTATAAACTGCCTAAAGAGTTCCCACATCTGAAATAAATTATTTGTATTAATCTGTTTGGTTCCACTTTAATTATTTCTAGTCATAGATCATCATTTTTCAATGGTTAGTAATACCAAATATGTTCAATTATACTGACAAGATAGTCGAGTGACCACTCTAACAATGAAAATACATGTCCTCAAAGATGGAGAGCAGGAGGGTGGGGGCGAGATCAGGTGGGATCATTCTAGCCAATGAGAGGGCAGATACGCCTGTGAACAACAGGCACAACTCCGATAAAAAGTCATATTTTTCAGAGTTGCCAAAAAGCCACGTGGTCCACTTATATCAGTGCATTCATAAAAACCGAACCATTTTGTATGAATACAAACCAAACCATTACAAAACGTCTATTCCATCTAATAAGCCTCAGGTAGCAAATTAGCAATTACATTTTTTGTTGACCAAATTAAACATGCTCATTGTCGAATAACATCTACGGGCTGTAGTGGAGCGGCCAAGAGTTTCAGGTTCCTTGGTGTCCACATCATCAACAAAATATCATGGTCCAAACACACCAAGACAGTCATGAAGAGGGCATGACAACACATTTTTCCCCTTGAAACGATTTGGTATGGTTCCTCAAAAGCACCATCGAGAGCATCCTGACCGGTTGCATCACCACCTGATATGGCAACTGCTCGGCATCGACCGCAAGGTGCTACAGATGGTAGTGCGTACAGCCCAGTACATTACTGGGGCCAAGCTTCCTGCCATCCAGGCCCCCAAAAATTGTCAAAGACTCCATTCACCCAAGTCATAGACTGTTCTCTCTGCTACCACAACACGTCAAGCGGTACCGGAGCAACGAATCTAGGTCCGGAAGGCTGCTTAACAGCTTCTACCCCTAAGCCATAAGACTGCTGAACAATTAATCAAATGGCCACCTGGACTACTTACATTGACCCCCCCTTTGTTTTTACACTGCTGCTACTCACTGTTTATTATCTATGCATAGTCACTTTACCCCTACCTACATGTACAAATTACCTCGACGAACCTGTACCCCAACACGTTGACTTGGTACCCCCTGTATATAGCATCGTTATTGTTATTTAATTGTCTTACTTTTTATTTTATTCCATTTGACATTTATTTAGTAAATATTTTCCTAATTATTTGTCTTGAACTGCATTGTTGGTTAAGCGTTGTAAGTAAGCGTTTCACTGCAAGGTCTACATCTGTTGTATTCGGCGCATTTGACAAGTAACATTTGATTTTATTTGACCTCCATTAAAGATTCTCTATTATATTGACAAGATAATAGAGTGACCGCTCTAACAATAGAAATACATGTCCTCAAAGATGCAAGGCAGGCGGGAAGAGGCGAGATCAGGTGCGACCATTCTAGCTAATGAGGGCAGATACGCGTGTGATAAACGGGCCATAGAGATAGATAGAGGATTCATATTTGGATCTGCCATTATAGCGTCTGCTAGAGCATGGGTAGCGCCATTGAGGCTATCTCCATTTTAAAGTAGTCATTGGCTGATTGCTCCCAACTAATAGGAATCCCAAACTAGTTGACTACTTCAAAATGGTGTAAGCCCTCAATGGCAATGTCCATGCTAAAATATGTAAGTAGATATCCAGATATAAAGTCGTTTTTTTTCAGTTGGCAAAATGCCACGTGCGTCCACTTATATCCGTGCATTCATAACAACCTCACCATTACGAAACTTCTATTCAATCAAGTTTAAGCTCCATGTAGCAAATTTGCAATAACATTTTATGTTGACCAAATTCTACACTCTCATTGACCTCCATATTTATTTTGTGGGTTGATTTTTGTGGGCAGATTTGGGGTGGAGCAAAACCTCTTCCTCTCTGACTAGACTGACTATACAGGTAACGATGTGAATGTTCCAACGCAGCAGAGGCTTTGACAACTGTAGGCTACAAAATAAGATGTGATATTTGTTGAGATAAGAAAAATTAATGCAATTCAAGAACCCACCTCTTGTGTCAGCACTTTAACCACGAGTCCAGTGGATTCGTGCTTTACCTAGGTGAGTACTGTACTTTTTTCAATGTAACTCATTTGACTTTTTTACTCAAATGTACATGTTTTTTCAAATACAACATTATGTAAGTTAAAAAATATTGCGTGTATTACAACTTCATGTAAATGACATTTTATTGACTTACCTTTATAGACTAAAGTAATGTGATATGACGATTTGGGTTATGTTGGCTACAGTAGTTAGTCTTTGGGCTGGTGAACAATGGGAACTTGGCCTGAAATAGCCATAAAAATAACTAGTATGCCAAACTCACGATATTACTAATAAACATTTACACTTGGATACGTCATTTTATTTTTGTTAAGATAACATAAATGAAAAAACAATGTCTAAATGTAAATGTTTATTATTAATATCAAATGTTTTCTCACAACCATATTTTATATTGAACAACACCAAAAGCAAATTCAGTAACTTTCTATGAGGTCATACACCAGCTCTCCACAACCCACCTAAGTGTTGCCCTGAGAAACTACCATCACATAACCTTGTAAATGATCTGGGTTAGTCAGACCTGTATTGACCCGTATTACCTGTATTTATTTTGATTTCGAATGGCCCACAATGTCATAGCCACTGTTTGTGGTGACGGGTCACGGGTGCAGCAATAACATTCTTAGGCACATCTCTTTTCTATCGACTGTTTTGGGTTGTTAGTCTTTCGTCTTTCAGTTGTTTATATCAGGGCAGAGACTCAGGAAAATGGACTTACCAACAGGGTAACACAGGGTAAAAGTACTAAACACTAAATATGTTTCAGTAAGTAAATTAAGCTGTTATTAATCATAACTGCCAGAAGTGTGTTTTGAAATTAGGCCAAATGATCCCAAATTGTGCAAGAATAGCCTCCCTCATTCTTAATGCTCATCTTATCCCTCCTTGATTGTGATTAGTGATCTCTTTAAACTCCTCTTTCATTTGACTTTGCACACTCTTGCTCTAGTAGCGAAATTCCTTAGATCACATAAAGGACAAATATAGCCCTGAAGAATATGGTTGCAAAGTTTGTGTCCAACTTTTCACATACTACCACAAATTTTACTCAAGTGCATCTCTAATATTTCATGCAGAGAAACATAGTGTGTGTGTATGTATTGTGAGAGAGTTTACTAAATAAATGTGTAGGATTTAGAAAGCTATACCAGCTATGCTACTTTCAACACCCCCTTCTGGGTCAGTACGGTGTGTCTGTTATCTTCCTTCTGAAAATAATCACTTAGACAAGGGCCCTAGTGACAGGACCCTACCGCTCACAGTGCTTTAAACTGAAAACCGTCTCAAAGTCCATTACCAGATGTTCCATCTTTGATCCACTCTCTTGTGTTTACTTGTAAAATGTCAAGACTGGGGGATTTCTTAACTTTGTGGTTAATGGCATTTCATTGATGTTGCTGTGAATGAGTTAGATGTCTAATTCCTTTGATGTCTAATCATGTATTTTCTCCTCTGTTACATTTAATTTGGGGGCCAATGGTGTATTTAAAAGGAGATATTTATGATTTATTTATGGATTTGCTAAATTCACCGTATTGTACATGGTCATTAGCATGATACATGATCCCAATTTTAGCTTCAAGATGCTGGTAATATGAAAAACCGAAAAAGTAGACTGTGCTGATTTATTGGCAAACGTACATTAAACCATATCGTGGGGCATAGTTTAAAAACTCAGTGGATAGTGCTAAAACAATGACGTCCCATCTGAATTCTGCCATCTTTATGCACATTTGCCATTGTTTACCCTTTTATGTTTTTTTTTATCAAGTAAAAACAAGACCTTTGTAGCTTTAACTTAAGCCATGTAATGTCACATCCCTTTCCAGGGCCCACCATCACTGTCTGTGAGGTTAGGGGCAAGATGTGGGGAGAAGTTGGAGGAGCGTTGGTGTTGTTGCTGCTTTCGGAAGTCTTGGACTGCATTGGTAAGTTATAAAGCCATGGATGTAACTGTTGCTGCATCGCAAACAAACAACATATTAGTCTTGGGAATTCAGTTGGGAGGGGGGGGGGGATCATATTGTATTAATCTAAGTTGGCATTGTACACTGAGTGTACAAAACATTAGGAACATCTTCCCCCCTTTTGAACCCCCTTTTGAACTCCGCATTCCACAGGGATGCTTGCCCATGTTGACTCCAATGCTTCCCCACGGTTGTGTCAAATTGGCTGGTAGTGGATCTCTACTCCGAATTGCTTGCTCCATCTCATCCCACAGATGCTCAATTGGATTGAGATCTGGTGACTGGGCAGGTCACTGCAGGAAGCTGAATTCACTGTCATGTTCGTGGAACCATTACTGGACAATCATAGCCTTGTTGTAACGGTTCTCTTAGTGTGAAGGAGAGTCGGACCAAAATGCAGCGTGTAGATTGCGATCCATGTTTTAATAAACAAACGTAACACGAATCTAAATACAAACACTACAAAAACCAATAAACGTAACGAAAACCGAAACAGCCTATACTTTTGTACACTAACACATAGACAGGAACAAGGACACTAAGGACAATCACCCACGACAAACCCAAAGAATATGGCTGCCTAAATATGGTTCCCAATCAGCGACAACGATAAACACCTGCCTCTGTTTGAGAACCACTCCAGACAGCCATAGACTTTGCTAGATCACCCCACTAGCTACAATCCCAATATATACACACCACATACAAAAACCCATGCCACACCCTGGCCTGACCCAATACATGAAGATAAACACAAAATACTTAGACCAGGGCGTGACAGAACCCCCCCCTAAGGTGCGGACTCCCAAACGCACCTCAAAACAATAGGGAGGGTCCGGGTGGGCGTCTGTCCATGGTGGCGGCTCCGGCGCGGGACGCGGATCCCACTCAGTCAATGTCTTAGTCCCCTCTCCTCGAGTCCCTGGATAGTCCACCCTCGCCGCCGACCATGGCCTAGTAGTCCTCACCCAGAATCCCACTGGACTGAGGAGCAGATCGGGACTGAGGGAAAGCTCGGGAGTGAGAGAAAGCTCGGGAGTGAGAGGAAGCTCGGGAGTGAGAGGAAGCTCGGGAGTGAGAGGAAGCTCGGGAGTGAGAGATCTACCAGATCCTGGCTGGCTGGCAGATCCTGGCCGACTGGCGGATCTGGCGGATCCTGGCCGACTGGCGGATCTGGCGGATCCTGGCCGACTGGCAGATCCCGGCCTACTGGCAGTTCTGGCAGATCCCGGCTGACTGGCGGATCTGGAAGAGTCTGGTTGACTGGCGGATCTGGAAGAGTCTGGTTGACTGACGGATCTGGAAGAGTCTGGCTGACTGGCGGATCTGGAAGAGTCTGGCTGACTGGCGGATCTGGAAGAGTCTGGCTGACTGGCGGATCTGGAAGAGTCTGGCTGACTGGCGGATCTGGAAGAGTCTGGTTGACTGGCGGATCTGGAAGAGTCTGGTTGACTGGCGGATCTGGAAGAGTCTGGTTGACTGGCAGATCTGGAAGAGTCTGGTTGACTGGCAGATCTGGAAGAGTCTGGTTGACTGGCAGATCTGGAAGAGTCTGGTTGACTGGCAGATCTGGAAGAGTCTGGTTGACTGGCAGATCTGGAAGAGTCTGGTTGACTGGCGGATCCTGGCAGACTGAAAGATCTGGCTGCTCCACGCTGACTGTCGGCTCTGGCTGCCCCACGCTGACTGGCGGCTCTGGCTGCTCCTGGCTGACAGCTCTGGCTTACAGACTAGCAGTTCTTCTGGCAGACTGACCTCCTTTCAGACTGCCAGCTCCTTGCAGACGGACAGACTTGCAGACTGGCAGCTCCTTGCAGACTGGCAGCAGCTGCCATTTGCAGACGACTTACAGACAGCATTCTACGTATGGGTGGCAGACTGGCAGCCATGCTCTACCAACTGAGCTACAGAAGGACCATGTCTGCAGCTCCTTGCAGACTGGCAGCTCTGGCTGCTTCATGCAGACTGACATCTCTGGCTGCTTTATGCAGACTGACAGCTCTGGCTGCTCCATGCAGACTGACAGCTCTGGCTGCTCCATGCAGACTGACATCTCTGGCTGCTCCATGCAGACTGACAGCTCTGGCTGCTCCATGCAGACTGACATCTCTGGCTGCTCCATGCAGACTGACATCTCTGGCCATGCAGACTGACATCTCTGGCCATGCAGACTGACAGCGCTGGCTGCTCCATGCAGACTGGCAGCTCTGGCTGCTCCATGCAGACTGACATCTCTGGCCATGCAGACTGACAGCGCTGGCTGCTCCATGCAGACTGGCAGCTCTGGCTGCTCCATGCAGGCTGTCAGCTCTGGCTGCTCCATGCAGGCTGGCAGCTCTGGCTGCGCTGAACAGATGGGAGACTCCGGCAGCGCAGGAGAGGAGAAAGGCTCCCACAGCGCTGGAGAGGCGGGAGACTCCGACAGCGCAGGAGAGGAGAGGCGCACTGTAGGTCTGATGCGTGGTGCTGGCACTGGTGGTACTGAACCGAGGACACGCACAGGAAGCCTGGTGCGGGGAGCTGCTACCGGAGGGCTGGGTTGTGGAGGTGGTATTGGATAGACCGGACCGTGCAGGCGCACTGGAGCTCTTGAGCACCGAGCCTGCCCAACCTTACCTGGTTGAATACTCTCGGTCGCCCTGCCAGTGCGGCGAGGTGGAATAGCCCGCACTGGGCTATGCAGGCGAACCGGAGACACCGAGCGCAAGGCTGGTGCCATGTAAGCCAGCCCAAGGAGACGCACTGGGGACCAGATGCGTAGAGCCGGCTTCATGGCATTTGGCTCGACGCTCAATCTAGCCCGGCCGATACGTGGAGCTGGAATATACCGCACCGGGCTATGCACCCGCACTGGGGACACCGTGCGCACCACTGCATAACACGGTGCCTTCCCGGTCTCTCTAGCCCCCCGGTAACCACAGGAAGTGAGTGTAGGTCTCCTACCTAGCGTAGCCCTACACCCTGTGAGCCCCCCCCCAATAAATTTTTGGGGCTGACTCTCGGGCTTCCATCCGCTACGCCGTGCTGCCTCCTCATACCTGCGCCTCTCAGCTTTCGTCGCCTCCAGTTCTTCCTTGGGGCGGCGATATTCTCCAGGCTGAGCCCAGGGTCCTTTACCATTCAGTTCATCCTCCCATGTCCATTTCTCCAGGTAGTGCAGCCTCTCCCACTGCAGCTGCTGCTGCTTCTGCTGCTGCTGCCTCTGTTGCCTCTCCTGTGGCTCCTGCCTGTTGACACACTGCTTGGTCCGTTTGTGGTGGGTGATTCTGAAACGGTTCTCTTGGTGTGAGAGTTGGACCAAAATGCAGCGTGTAGATTGGGATCCATGTTTTAATAAACAAACGTAACACAAATCTAAATACAAACACTACAAAAAACAATAAACGTAACGAAAAACGAAACAGCCTATACTTGTGTACACTAACACATAGACAGGAACAAGGACACTAAGGACAATCACCCACGACAAACTCAAAGAATATGGCTGCCTCAATATGGTTCCCAATCAGAGACAACGATAAACACCTGCCTCTGATTGAGAACCACTCCAGACAGCCATAGACTTTGCTAGATCATCCCACTAGCTACAATCCCAATATATACACACCACATACAAAAACCCATGCCACACCGTGGCCTGAAACCAATACATGAAGATAAACACAAAATACTTTGACCAGACACTTGTGGCATGGACCATTATCGTGCTGAAATGAATTTACAGATGGATACACTGCTGCCATGAGGATGCATGTACTCATGTGGTTTTCTCCATCCCCTAGTCCTCCCATCAGAGTGAAATTGCAGAAATCAGGCAATGTGTTTCCAATTCTCCAGTGCCCCATGTTTTCATTCCTTTGCCTACTGCAACCACAGTTTCTTGTTTTTTGCTGAAAGATGTGGTACTCTGTAAGGTTATTGGCAGCCGTACCCCATTTGTGTCAAGCTACGATGATTTGTAAATTATTTTATGGGTCTTTCGGCACCAATGTTATACTGGACTGTCAATTGACTAACTGTAGCCTGTCTGCTCTTCACAATTTGTGTCAGTCTCCTTTGTCCTCTTTCATCAATGACCCGTTTTGGGCTGCCTGCTGGCCTGCCTTTAGCTAGATGTTCTTTGGGTGGTGGACCATTTTTTGATACACTAGGGAAACCGTTGAGCATGAAAAACCCAGCAGCATTGCAGTTCTTGACACACTCAAACCGGTGCGCCTGGTTCCTAATACCAAAACCTATTCAAAGGCACTTAAATATTTTGTCTTGCCCATTCACCTTCTGAATGGCACATATACAAAATCCATGTCTCAATTGTCAAAACATTGTCTTAAAAATCATCATTTAACCTGTCTCCTCCCCTTCATCAACACTGATTTGAAGCAGATTTTTTTTACATCAATAAGGGATCATAGCTTCACCTGGATTTACCTGGTCAGTCTCTATCATGGAAAGTTTTGTACACTCAGTGTATATGGTGTGTCTATATACTACCATTCAAATGTTTGTGGTCACTTAGAAATGTCCTTGTTTTTGAAAGAAAAGCAATTTATTTTGTCCAATAAAATAACATCAAATTGATCAGAAATACAGTGTAGACATTGTTAATGTTGTAAATTACTTTTGTAGCTGGAAACAGCTGTTTTTTTAATGGAATATCTACAGAGGCCCATTATCAGCAACCATCACTCCTGTGTTTCAATGGCAAGTTGTGTTAGCTAATCTAAGTTTATAATTTTAAAAGGCTAATTGATCATAAGAAATCCCTTTTGCAATTATGTTAGCACAGCTGAAAACGGTTGTCCTGATTTAAAGAAGCAATAAAACTGGCCTTTTTTAGACTAGTATTGTATCTGGAGCATCAGCATTTGTGGGGTCGATTACAGGCTCAAAATGGCCAGAAACAAAGAGTCTTTCTTCTGAAACTCGTCAGTCTATTCTTGTTCTGAATAATGAAGGCTGTTCCATGCAAGAAATTGCCAAGAAACTGAAGATCTCATACAATGCTGTGTACTACTCCCTTCACAGAACATTGCAAACTGTCTCTAACCAGAATAGAGAGTGGGAGGTCCCGGGTGCACAACTGAGCAAGAGGACAAGTACACTAGTGTTTAATTTGAGAAACAGACACCTCACAAGTCCTCAACTGGCAACTTCATTAAATGGTACCCGCAAAACACCAATCTCAACGTCAACATTGAAGAGGCGACTCCATGATGCTGGGCTTCTAGGCAGCGTTCCTCTGTCCAGTGTCTGTGTTCTTTTGCCCATCTCAATCTTTTATTTTTATTGGCCAGTCTGAGATATGGCTTTTTCTTTGCAACTCTGCCTAGAAGGCCAGCATCCCGGAGTCGCCTCTTCACTGTTGACGTTGAGACTGGTGTTTGCCCATCCTTGCTCTACTGCATCTCCCATTCCTCTCAAGCTTCAGGCGACTCTTCAATTTACTGTATGTTTGGTGTCCAGGTGCATCATTCTAACAAACCAATTAGCCAGCTAGCTAGCTAGAGCTCAGAGCATTGGAATTCCATAACTACTTGAATGGCCATGAGTCATTCTGACGTTTGATATTTCAATTGTGTAAATATTCCATCATAAATAATGCATGCATTATGTTAAAAATGCTCATAAGAAACCTCAAGACACCAAATGTAACTCGGAATCAGACAGAAAAAAGACTGGAAATACTAAAATAAGTTGAGTGTATTTTCTGACTGTAAGACAGTTGCCTGCCCAGTTGGCCCATCCAAAGTACACCTAAACTATATTGAAACTTATTTCACACATATATAATAATAATAATAGATGTGGCCTAAAGACAAGATTAAATTGACAATAGTCTGATGGGTGACATTATTAATTGTCAAATGGAGAATGAAGAGACTGATGCCCAGCATGCATTGACAAAGAAGGGAATAGAGCATACCAAATAGCACTTGTTCCATATCATCCTACTACAGAGGTCCATGCAGGCCAGATGTTTTAATTGCTATACCCTATCAGAAAGAGCAGATTCCAAGGTTTCTAATGAACCTATTTTTGCCAAACAACTCTACAAATTGCGCACATGGTCTCTGTTTCAATATATTACTTTTTCCTAGAATTACTGTCTCTATGCATGTTCCTCATGTATGTAGGCTACTGTCGACAATCAGCAATAGTCATTTTGGAAAAATATCCTTTAATATTCTTCTGTTATCTTTTACAGTAAGTGTACAATGGAATATGTGTGTTGACTGTGGTAGGGCAGGGCCTGTGATGTCTGCTAAACTAACAAGTTGATTTCATTATTGATATGGCCTTGGTTACTAAGCACAGGTAAATAAAACTCAAAACATGCTATGCTGTTATTTTGAAATAAATTGTCTTGTAGGCCTATCATGTTTTTTATTACCTTCCTAAATTAAAATGATTGTCCTTCTTTGTGATTGTGTATATTGACACTAGAAAGACAGGGGGCATCCTAATGACTCAATACAAATGTAAATGTTTAATTACTCTGTCATTTTGAAACATGAATACAGTAAATAAGTCTATATAAACACACTGTCATTGGTAGAATCTTAATATCACAAACAGAACCAGATTTAGGAGGGCATGTCATTTTTTGAATGATTTCCCTGTTACCCCTCCTCTCGACAGTTGGGCCTACTCTGTAGTGATGGGCATTCCGAGTCTTTGAGCCGGCTCATTTGGCTCCCAAATCGCTCTTTGTTCAAAATGTGTAAAGCCCAAAAGGCTGCCATTATGTCAGATCGTGAAATGCGTGTTCAAATACATTTTTACCTGGCAGATTGAGGCTTTCTTCCCACTGCTCTAAAGATGATTCACCATCTTTAGAGCAGGGCTCTCCAACCCTATTCCTGGAGAGCTACCCTCCTGTAGGTTTTCACTCCAAGTAATAATTGTAAACATTATTGTGCCCGAGTGGTGCAGTGGGCTAAGAGCACTGCATCTCAGTGCGTCACTGCAGTCCCTGGTTCGAATACAGGTTCCATCACACCCGGCCGTGGTTGGGAGTCCCATAGGGCGGTGCACAATTGGTCCAGCATTGTCTGGGTTTGGCCTGGGTAGGCTGTCATTGTAAATAAGAATTTGTTCTTAATTAGCTGACTTGCCTAGTTAAATAAAGGTTACATTTAAGAAAACATTAAAAAGCATAAGTAGTGTGTGTGTGTGTGTGTGTGTGTGTGTGTGTGTGTGTGTGTGTGTGTGTGTGTGTGTGTGTGTGTGTGTGTGTGTGTGTGTGTGTGTGTGTGTGTGTGTGTGTGTGTGTGTGTGTGTGTGTGTGTGTGTGTGTCCAAGAGTGTCAGTGTAGGCATGATAGGCAAATATACTCTGAGTATACCAAACATTAGGAACACCTTCCTAATATTGAGTTTCACCCTTTTTGCCCTCAGAACAGCATCAGTTTGTCAGGGCATGGACTCTACAAGGTGTCGAAAGCATTCCACAGGGATGCTGGTCCATGTTTCCAATGCTTCCCACAGTTGTCTTGATGTCTTTTGGGTGGTGGACCATTCTTGATACACATGGGAAACTGTTGAGCGTGAAAACCCCAGCAGTGTTGCAGTTCTTGCACCTACTACCATACCCCGTTCAAAGGCACAAATCTTTTGTTTTGCCCAGTCACCCTCTGAATGGCACACATACACAATCCATGTCTCAATTGTCTCAAAGGTTAAAGAAGGATTTTTAAGCCATCTCCTCCCCTTCGTCTACACTGATTGAAGTGGATTTAACCAGTGACATCAATAAGGACTCATTGCCTTCAACTGGTCAGTCTATTTCATGGAAAGAGCCGGTGTTCTTAATGTTTTGTACACTCAGTGTACATTTTAACAGGGCTAAAAAGTGACTCATAGCAGGAATATATAAATACTTATGGTAAGATACTAATGGCAATATTAAATGTGAACAGGAGTAATAGTCACTAGTAGCAGGATAAATAGATTGAAACTAATGGCAATCACAATCAATAATCAATTAACAGTATTGTAGTGGTAGTAATACATCTAATCAAAAATCATTTTAGTGGTAGTTGTTAACCATTTAACAGTCTTATGGCCAGGGGGATAGAAGCTGTTTAGAAGTCTGTTGGTCTGATCCTTGATCTACCGCCTGCTGGACAGGAGCACGGAGAACAGTCCATGTCTCGGGTGGCTGGAGTCTTTGTACATTTTTCGGGAATATAAATATAGATGTTCCACAACATGTTATGTGCAGGTAGATTGTCATGAGCTAATGTCCAGCTGTGGCATGTGTGTACACCCAGGTATCTCTCCCCCAGGGAAACCTGTGCTCATCAACTGTAGATCCCCTGAGAAGGAGACCTTTACATGCCGGTGGGACCCTGGTTTTGATGGAGGACTACCCACAACCCATCACCTCTATTACCAGAAAGAAGAGTTCGTAGCACTCATTTTAATAATTTATATTTTTGTTTTGTCCACTGTTGATTTGTAGGTCTAGAGTCAAGACCACTCTTATTATGATTATATGGTGGTAGTTCTAGTTACCCAGCGTCAACATTATTGATATGTGTACTGAAGTTGTCCTGTGTCAGCACTGAACACCGTTGAAATCCACTGACTGTAGAAAAGTACTAGCTCAGTCTCCATATTTATCATGTGCATGATCAATCAACTGAGTACACAACTTTGTTGGTGAGTTACCTCTGACTTATCAATATCACCAGAGCAGCCAATCAGCCCTGCATTGCAAAACAGCCTTGAGTGTTCACGTGTTGTATTTATCTACATTGATGTAATGCAAGTTTACTGTGATGCCCGCACCAGCACACATCACCAGCATTCACCCCTATGAATGTCAGAAAAGATCTTGTTTGTCTTTGTGCAGCTCCTATGGAATGTACGAGTGTCCAGATTACCAAGCTGCAGGGAGCAACTCGTGCTTCTTCAACAAGAGCCACACCTCTATATGGGTCAACTACAACATCACAGTGGTGGCCATCAACTCTCTGGGCAGCACTGTCTCTGACCCGCTGCAGGTCGATGTTATGTATATTGGTAAGATGCTCTGCTGATGTTAGAAATAATCAACCCATCATTCATGCATTAACATTTGTTTTTTAAATAGTTTACACTTTAGGTAGCAGAGCTTGCAGAGCACAAACCTACAGTAGAATATTCATCAGTCACCGTATGTCAATTTACTGTAAAGCAGTATCCCTGAGATCAACTCGGGGGAATAGAAAAATACTCACTGACTGGTTTGGACACAGGAACCACCTGAACTTACTGGACTAGAATGAGGATGAACTGGTTTGGATCCTGTGCATAACTTGGATCATGTTTCATATCTTGTAGTATGTGATTACATGCTCTCGACCCGACTGTGTAGGCTCTGGCTTACTTGTTGTTTGTTTTGGCATTGGATAAATGTAAAGAAAACAAATTGGGTTATTGATGTGATACTTTATTGACATGTGGCTGGATCTACTTCATTATGACCAAAAAACAAACAAATCATTGAAAAACAGGAAAACAAAATATTACTATGTTTAGATTTTACATTTATAAAACCTGATGTGATTTGCATATGTTTGAGCGGACATCCATTCTTATGTCTATATAGAGCAGGGATGGGCAAAACATCTGAACTCATCATGAGGGGCTGCAGGGACTTGCGGGTTTGTGTACCCACATCCATACCCACATACTGTATGCAGTCAGAGCCGGCCCTAGCCTTTTGGAAATTGCCCTCACCTTGCGAGCAAAACATTTTCGGCCATCGTTACTACATTTTAGATACCTAACTAGACTAATTTACCAATCTAAAACATTTTAGCTGACATGGGTTAATTGAGTGTCTGTCAGTGACTGACATAACAAGAGAAAAGCTGCTGATGCACAACCACATTTTGAAATTGCACCTTGTGTATTCTACTCTTCCAATTGTCAACAGTAAGTTGAGACCTCGACTGAGGTCGCCACAATCCGCGAGTCTACAAAAGGCAGGGTGGGCCTTCAGTTGCCCATCCCTAACATAGAACTTAATGAATATGGATCAAGCCTATTGGAGCCCTACAGAAATTAATTGTGTTCTATCTGTGCTTCATGCAGTCCAGCCCAATGCCCCAGAGAATGTGACAGTGTCTGTGGTGGAGACTGAGGAGAGTCCACACCTCCTGGTGAAATGGGAGCCCCCTCACGAGGCCGACACACGCTCTGGCTGGATCACTCTCACCTACCAACTACGGGTGAAACGACAGAATAAGAACGAGGGCGAGTGGGAGGTGTGTGTGTGGATGGGTTACTCTATAGAGTAGACAGTCAAGGCAAAAAGAGATTTGATAAATTCCCTGTTATTTATTTGACTCTCATTGCAGTTTACTCAGTGAGGGTCAATATGTAGGAATGTGTATGAAGTTAGAGTTTAAGAAATGTAAACGTTGCCTTATTTATTAACTGTTTAGTTTCCATTTAGTTGATGTTATATATAAACAGTTGGTCAGGTCCAGGCTCTTCTTAGTTTCCTTGTATTTGTCTTTATAGGAGTATGCCTCAGGGAAGCAGACCCAGTTGATCATCTACAGTCTGCATCCAGGAGAGGTCTACATGGTCCAGCTTCGCTGTAAACTAGACCATAGCCTCTGGAGCGAGTGGAGCACCACTACACACACAGAGGTCCCTGATTGTAAGATCTTTTATGATTATTTCCCTCAATAAGTTGCAGAGCTAAATGGTTCTATGCTATCTTGGTCTTTACTGTACCACTTTGTGGCATCCAAGGTGGTTGATGTACAGATGGGATCAAGGTTAAGTGTCCACCAGTAAGGTCATTTCAGATAAGCAGAAAGTGCATAGTGAACATACTTGGACATACAATACTTACTGTTGATATACAGCAGGGTTGTGCTCAATTCAGAATTTTGGAACTGACTCTTGGGAGAGGCTATACGGACACGTCTGCAGGGTAGGGGAGTTACGGGTCACATTTGAACTGTAACCCGTTACGTTACCAGCAAAAATATTGTATTTAGATTGCAGATACTTTTGAAAAACGACATGATTACTTCTAGGATTACTTTACATTTCAGAAAGGATGTTTGCAAAAACAATATGGGACCCCTTTCTATTTTCCCAATGACATTCAAATCATCATTGAAAAAAGGTGCAAGTTTAAGTTTGTTCTGTCTGAACGAGTCTGACCACAAGTCAGAGACTACTATGATGACACACCAAATTTGTTTGATGGATTGCGAGAAAAGAGCAGAAAAGAGCAGGAATAGGCTAACGTCCAAGCTATGTCTTCCAATGGTGTAGCAGTCGTGTAGCATATAGAGACATGGATAGCTTTTATTAATATCTAGGCTACATAGGGCATTGGTGTGAATCACACTGCTGCTCTCATTTGTCAATTTGTTCTTTACGGATGGCTGTTCCCAAATGTACGTATATGTGTATTTTAAACCAATAATGGTTGAATTGAAGAAGTTTAAACTGTCTATCAATCATTGTTTTTGTGACTAGGGGTTTATTCATTACGGAAACCGTTTACCGTTTAAGCAAAACAAGACTTTCTATTGGACAAATTCAGGTAGGTCCCTCTCCGTTTTGTTATGTTTGTTTGCAACAGCTGCAGTGATAGTGCGGATCCCACCCAGCCTATCAAATAAAAGTTTGAGTTCCTCCCTTTTAAACTGCCCCGTGGTATTGTGCTCCATACTGTCATAAACAAGTTTAATTTAAGAACACCACAAGTGGGGCTTTTATTGCTCAATCTAATTTGTGCTGATTCAAAAATAAAATGTCCATAGGCCTAACAGACACATGCTCAACCTGGTACACTTTTGATAGACTTAAACAGCTGCAAATTATCGAGATATCAAAGTGTCACCAACAAAAAGGTAAACAACAGGCCTATAGCAAATGCAGCATATGGCATACATTTTTCACATGCAAATGGCACTTTTCGGTAGTGTTCAAAGCATGCCATTTTTAGAGCAGCATTCCTTTTTCAACTCTAATCAATGAGCCAAATCAGTCCTCGATGACAACAAAATCATAAACAACAGAGTAGGCTAATTAGTCCTTAGTTTTGGGGTTACGCTCAGGTAATACAATTTGGTTTATCTGTACTTCCATATTTCCATGTCCTGTTCTTGAAGATAAAGGGTTATTACATTAATTGGAATGACTGGAAATCTGACATAAAGATATAATTTAAATCAAATCAAATCTAATCTAATTTTATTTGTCACATACACATGGTTAGCAGATTTTAGTGCGAGTGTAGCGAAATGCTTGTGCTTCTAGTTCCAACAATGCAGTAATAACCAACAAGTAATCCAGCTAACAATTCCAAAACTACTACATTATAGACACAAGTGTAAGGGGATAAAGAATATGTACATAAAGATATATGAATGAGTGATGGTACAGAGCGGCATAGGCAAGATACAGTAGATGGTATTGAGTGCAGTATATACATATGAGATGAGTATGTAAACAAAGTAGCATAGTTAAAGTGGCTAGTGATACATGTATTACATAAGGATGCAGTAGATGATATAGAGTACAGTATATACATATACATATGAGATGAATAATGTAGGGTATGTAAACATTATATTAGGTAGCATTGTTTAAAGTGGCTAGTGATATATTTTACATAATTTCCCATCAATTCCCATTATTAAAGTGGCTGGAGTTGAGTCAGTGTGTTGGCAGCAGCCACTCAATGTTAGTGGTGGCTGTTTAACAGTCTGATGGCCTTGAGATAGAAGCTGTTCAATCTCTCGGTCTCAGCTTTGATGCACCTGTACTGATCTCGCCTTCTGGATGATAGCGGGGTGAACAGGCAGTGGCTCGGGTGGTTGCTGTCCTTGATGATCTTTATGGCCTTCCTGTGACATCGGGTGGTGTAGGTGTCCTGGAGGGCAGGTAGTTTGCCCCCGGTGATGCGTTGTGCAGACCTCACTGCCCTCTGGAGAGCCTTACGGTTGTGGGCGGAGCAGTTGCCGTACCAGGCGGTGATACAGCCCGACAGGATGCTCTCGATTGTGCATCTGTAGAAGTTTGTGAGTGCTTTTGGTGACAAGCCGATTTCTTCAGCCTCCTGAGGTTGAAGAGGCGCTGCTGCGCCTTCTTCACGATGCTGTCTGTGTGGGTGGACCAATTCAGTTTGTCTGTGATGTGTACGCAGAGGAACTTAAAACTTACTACCCTCTCCACTACTGTTCCATCGATGTGGATAGGGGGGTGTTCCCTCTGCTGTTTCCTGAAGTCCACAATCATCTCCTTAGTTTTGTTGACGTTGAGTGTGAGGTTATTTTCCTGACACCACACTCCGTGGGCCCTCACCTCCTCCCTGTAGGCCGTCTCGTCGTTGTTGGTAATCAAGCCTACCACTGTTGTGTCGTCCGCAAACTTGATGATTGAGTTGGAGGCGTGCTTCGCCACGCAGTCGTGGGTGAACAGGGAGTACAGGAGAGGGCTCAGAACGCACCCTTGTGGGGCCCCAGTGTTGAGGATCAGCGGGGTGGAGATGTTGTTGCCTACCCTCACCACCTGGGCGCGGCCCATCAGGAATTCCAGTACCCAGTTGCACAGGACGGGGTCGAGACCCAGGGTCTGAATATGTCCGTAAATATGTCCGTAAACTCACCAGCCAGCTGGTCTGCGCATGCTCTGAGGGCGCGGCTGGGGATGCCGTCTGGGCCTGCAGCCTTGGGCTGCAGTGAAGGAGAGTCCGCCCGCATGTTTTAGTTGCGGGCAGTGTCAGTGGCACTGTATTGTCCTCAAAGCGGGCAAAAAAGTTATTTAGTCTGCCTGGGAGCAAGACATCCTGGTCCGTGACTGGGCTGGTTTTCTTTTTGTAATCCGTGATTGACTGTAGACCCTGCCACATACCTCTTGTGTCTGAGCCGTTGAATTGAGATTCTACTTTGTCTCTATACTGACGCTTAGCTTGTTTGATTGCCTTGCGGAGGGAATTGTTACACTGTTTGTATTCGGTCATGTTTCCAGTCACCTTGTGTAACAGTATAATTTTAAACCGTCCCCTCGCCCATACCCGGGCGCGAACCAGGGACCTTCTGCACACATCAACAACAGTCACCCTCGAAGCATCGTTACCCATCGCTCCACAAAAGCCGCGGCCCTTGCTGAGCAAGGGGAACTACTACTTCAAGGTCTCAGAGCAAGTGACGTAACCAATTTAAACACTATTTAGCGCACACCGCTAACTAAGCTAGCCGTTTCACATCCGTTACACTCACCCCCCCTTTTGACCTTCCTCCTTTTTCCGCAGCAACCAGTAATCCGGGTCAACAGCATCAATGTAACAGTATAATTTTAAACCGTCCCCTCGCCCATAACCGGGCGCGGCGCGAACCAGGGACCTTTTGCACACATCAACAACAGTCACCCTCGAAGCATTGTTACCCATCGCTCCACAAAAGCCACGGCCCTTGCAGAGCAAGGGGAACTACTACTTCAAGGTCTCAGAGCAAGTGACGTAACCAATTGAAACGCTATTTAAGGCACACCGCTAACTAAGCTAGCCGTTTCACATCCGTTACACTTGCCCTGATTAAAAGCAGTGGTTCGCGCTTTCAGTTTCACACGAATGCTGCCATCAATCCACGGTTTCTGGTTTGGGAATGTTTTAATCGTTGCTATGGGAACAACATCTTCAACGCACACCGAATCAGCGTTCAGCATATTCCTCAATGTTGTCGTCTGACGCAATACAGAACATATCCCAGTCCACGCATTGAACAGACCTCAGCGCGGGAGCTTCTTGTTTTAGTTTCTGTCTGTAGGCAGGGATCAACAAAATGGAGTCGTGGTCAGCTTTTCTGAAAGGAGGGCGGGGCAGGGCCTTATATGCGTCGCGGAAGTTGGAATAGCAATGATCCAAGGTTTTTCCAGCCCTGGTTGCGCAATCGATATGCTGGTAAAATTTAGGTAGTCTTGTTTTCAGATTAGCCTTGTTAAAATCATATCATTATCTGTAGTAGAAAGCAATGGGTGAGAAGAAGCCTACATAACCAACCCATAAAGAAAAATACAACATCAATTTATGGCCATCTATGTAAACTTCAACATGAATTTATCCTACAATAGATGTCGTTCAATTGCTAATATACATTTTTTGTCTTCTTCTAAGGCCTCTTTAGCAGGTAGGTTGATGTTATTGGGATGAGTCTTGTCTTTGAGGCAGAACTGAGCGATTTCCACTAGATGGGCCAGCTGCAAAGTCAAAATATTGACTATATTGTTAAAAATGTAAAGTTATGGTTAGGCATTAAGGTAAGCAGTGTGGTTAGGTTTAAAATCAGATTTTATGACTGTGGCTGTGCCAGATAATAACCTGTGCCTTTTACATGCTTCCCAGTTGAAACATTTTGGAACTGTTCTTCCATATATTATGACAATATTTCGGGTTTTTTCTTTTCGTTTTGGCCACGTTACATTTTTTCTGGAGGCAAGCCAAAGTTCGAAACCGAAGTCTACGCCCCTTCGTCGGTGATTGGTCAACAGTAGGGATTCTTCAATAAAGTATTTGTTGTCGTTCAACGCTAGACGACTTGTTTTCATGCAAATTATTTCATTGAGAAATACTGCACCAAACATTTTACTAAGATGTAAAATTATTCAACTATGTTTTCCTTGGCAAAAACATCAGAATTAATAACAGATTTCTTTAATTAGCTTAGATTAATTCTGCCAACTTTGAGGAGGTGTATACTGGCTACGGCGTTTCAAAATGGACAAACTGTACTATTGCCGGTCTTTTAAGGGATTATGCAAGTACACTCGTTCAGTGCTGTAACGATGTACACTGAAAGTTGGGAACAAGTTCAGGGAGTGAATACATTTTAATAAATAAATGAACAAAACAAGAAACACAAAACAGCGGATCCGACATGAAACAGGAACAATGACGACTGGGGAAGAAACCAAAGGGAGTGACATATAAATGGCAGGTAATAAAGGAGGTGATGGAGTCCAGGTGTGTCATTATGCATGTAACGCTGGTGACAGGTGTGCACCCTAACGAGCAGCCTGGTGACCTAGAGGCCGGAGAGGGAGCACGCGTGACAAGTGCTGCATAAAGGGAAAGCCATCTAAAAGTAATCAGATTACGTTACTGAGTTCGTGTAATCCAAAAGTTACATTACTGCTCACAATTTTGGGCTGGTAACTGTAAGTGAGAACTGTATATTCTTTAGGTAAGGTTTTACTTTGTGTTCGCTCCCATGTGCTGGTAAGGGCACAGATGGCAGACAGGTAGGATTCCAGTTGAGGTTGTTTAATAACGTTGACGATGAACAGGCACGGAACAGCACCGCACAATGTATTGTAGCGACCCGCACAGACAGCTGTGTGTTATGTGTTAGGCTAGGAGGTGGTTGTGTTGTACTGACCAGTACCCGGTGTTCGCGGGGTCCGACATGTCAATCAACCTGCTATCTGCCAATCACGGGAATGCCTGGAATGTTCTGATGCCGGGCATCCTGGTGGTTGGCGGAGTGGCGTGGAGGGGGGGTTGGGCAGGGGGGTGGAGCATTGGAAGTTAAGACCAGGTTCAGCCTTTGTTCTCTCTCTCTCTTACGTCTGGGCTTCACAAGAGAAGGTCACGATTGGCTTGTGGGTTATCTGTCATCTATTTGGCGTGTGCTACGGCCCAAACAGTAGCCTGTGTAAAGTTGGTTTAATAAACCGTCAATTCGCAAACTCAAGCCTCTGTCTGGACAATTGTTAATTTATGATCTAGTCAGGTCATTACAGTATGTAGTATAGATGGGCTATGGCACTTAGTGGTCTGACAACTTGCTTCCACCAAAGTGTATGTGTTTGTTTGGCCTGTAAGTAAAGTGAGAAATAAGATACAATAGTGAATGACAGAATGCAATCTCCAATTCACATCTCTTATAAACATGGCTATAACATAACTAGGATGACTTAATACTATACAGGACCATACAGCGCAATACAACGTGGCTGTGGCTGTGCTCATTTGAGATGAAAGGGGTGCTGCCGCACATGTACAGTTGATGTCGGAAGTTTACATACAGTTCGGTTGGAGTCATTAAAACTCGTTTTCAACCATTCCACAAATTTATTGTTAACAAACTATAGTTTTGGCAAGTCGGTTAGGACATCTACTTTGTGCATGACACAAGTCATTTATCCAACAATTCTTTACAGACAGATTATTTCACTTATAATTCACTGTATCACAGTTCCAGTGGGTCAGAAGTTTACATACACTAAATTGACTGCCTTTAAACGGCTTGGAAAATTCCAGAAAATAATGTCATGGCTTTAGAAGCTTTAGATAGGTAAAATGACATAATTTGAGTCAATTGGAGGTGTACCTGTGGATGTAATTCAAGGCCTACCTGCAAACTCAGTGCCTCTTTGCTTGACATTGTGGGAAAATGAAAATAAATCAGCCAAGGCCTCAGAAAACAAATTGTAGACCTCCACAATTCTGGTTCATCCTTGGGAGCAATTTCCAAATGCCTGAAGGTACCACGTTCATCTGTACAAACAATAGTACAATGACGGCCTACCAAAAAAGGCCTCCTGTGGGACGGAGGCTGGGATTAAAAATATAGGACAAAACACACATCATGACGAGAGACACCACAACACTACATAAAGAGAGACCTAAGACAATAACATAACATCGCAGCACCACATGACAACCCAGCATGGTAGTAAAACCACATGACAACCAATATGGCAGAAACACAACATGGCAGAAACACAACATGGCAGCAGCACAACATGGCAGCAGAACAAAACATGGTACAAACATTATTGGGCACAGACAACAGCACAAAGGCAAGAAGGTAGACACTACAATACATCACGTGAAGAAGCCACATCTGTCAGTAAGTGTCCATGATTGAGTCTTTGATTGAAGAGACGGAGATAAAACTGTCCAGTTTGAGTGTTTTTTGTGTGTTTTTTAAAAAGCTTGTTTGTTGCTATCTGCAGTGAACTGAAATGAGGAGTGACCCAGTGATGTGTGTGCTTTGGGGAACTTTAACAGAACGGGTGTTGTATGTGGAGGATGAGGGCTCAAGTAGGTATTTCAGATAGGGGGGAGTGAGGCCTGAGATGGTTTTATAAATAAGCATCAACCAGTAGGTCTTGCGACGGGTATACAGAGATGACCAGTTTACAGAGGAGTATAGAGTGCAGAGATGTGTCCTATAAGGAGTGTTGGTGGCAAATCTGATGGACGAATAGTAAAGAACATCTAGCCGCTCAAGAGCACCCTTACCTGCCGATTCTATAAATTACATCTCCATAATCTAGCATGGGTAGGATGGTCATCTGAATCAAGGTTAGTTCGGCAGCTGGGGTGAAAGAGGAGAGATTACGATAGAGGAAACCAAGTCTAGATTTAACCTTAGCCTGCAGCTTTTATGTTTATGTATATTTTATGTTGTACTTTTACCCCTTTTTCTCCCCAATTTTGTTAATTCCAATTGGTAGTTAGTCTTTTCCCATCGCTGCAACTCTCGTACGGACTCTGGAGAGGTGAACATCAGGAGCCATGCGTCCTCCGAAACATGACCCTGCAAAGCCGCACTGCTTCTTGACACACTGCTCCCTTAACCCGGAAGCCAGCTGCACCAATGTGTTGGAAGAAAACACAACTGGCAACCGAAGTCGGCGTGCATGCACCCAGCCCACCACAAGAGCACGAGGACATCCCAGCCGGCCAAACCCTCCCCTAAACCGGACGACGCTGGGCCAATTGTGCGCCGCCTCATGGGTCTCTTATGTTTGTGGCCGGCTGCCTGGAATCGAACCTGGGTCTGTAGTGATGCTTCAGCACTGCGATGCAGTGCTCTAGACCGCTGCACTATATGGGAGGCCCATAGCCTGCAGCTTTGCTATGTGCTGGGAGAAGGACAGTGTACCATCTAGCCATACTCCCAAGTACTTGTGAGGTGACTACCTCAAGCTCTAAACCCTCAGAGGCAGTAATCACACTGGTGGGGAGAGGGGCATTCTTCTTACCAAACCACATGACCTTTGTTATGGAGGTGTTCAGAACACGGTTAAGGGCAGAGAGCTTGTTGGACACTAAGAAAGCTTTGTTGTAGAGTGTTTAACACAAAATTCAGGGAGGGCCAGCTGAGTAAGACTTTATCATCTGCATATAAATGGATGAGAGTGCTTCCTACTGCCTGTACTATGTTGTTGATGCAAATTGAGAAGTGCGTAGGGGGCCTAGGACCGAGACTTTGGGTACTCCCTTTGAGACTTTGATAGAGGTAGTTAGCAGACCAGACCAAAGACCCCTCAGAGACAGCAATACTCCTTAGCCGGCCCAAAAGAATGGAAAGGTTTACTGTAGCAAAAACTTTGGCCAAGTCAATAAAAATATCAGCACAACATTGCTTAGAATCAAGGGTAATGGTGACATCATTTAGGACCTTTAAGGTTGCAGTGACACATCCATAACCTGAGCAGAAACTAGATTGCATACCAGAGAGAATACTATAGACATAAAAAAGCCAGTCAGTTGATAATTGACAAGTTTTTCCAACACTTTTGATTAACAGGGCAAAATAGAAATAGGCCTATAACAGTTAGGATCAGCATGATCTTTCCCTTTTTAAATAGAGGACGCACCATGGCTGCCTTCCAAGCAATGGGAACATCCCCAGAGAGGAGAGAAAGGTTAAAAAGGTGAGATACAGTCTTGGTGATGTTACGGCCTGCAACCTTAAAGAAAAAACTATCCAAACCATCTGACCCAGATATTGTTTTTTGGGGTCAAGTTTAAGGAGGTCCTTTATCACCTTCGACTCAGTGACTGCCTGCAGGGAGAAACTTTGTAGTGGGGAAGGCGAGGGAGGAGCATCAGAGCCAGTTGCATTAGAAGGGGTGGGAGATGAGGAAATGTTGGACGGGCAATGAGGCATGGCTGAGTCAAATAGGACTCCTGACTTAATGAAGTGGTGATTTAAAGACCTCAGCCATGTGCTCCTTGTCAGTAACAACCACATCATCAACATTAAGGGACATGGGCAGCTGTGAGGAGGAGGGTTTATTCTCCAGGTCTTTAACTGTTTTCCAGAATTTCTTGGGGTTAGACCCACAGAGAGAAGTGCTCCTTAAAGTAACAAACTTTGGCCTTCCGGATAGCCTGAGTGCACTTATTTGTAATTTGCCTGAATGAGATCCAGTCAGCCTGAGTACGCGTGGGCCTCCCGAGTGGTGCAGTGGTCTAAAGCACTGCATTACAGTTCTAGCTGTACCACTAGAGATTCTGTGTTCAAGTCGCAGCCAGCTGCGACCGGGAGACCCATGGGGCGGCGCACAAATGGCCCAGCGTCGTCCAGGTTCGGGGAGGGTTTGCCTGGCAGGGATGTCCTTTTCCCATTGCGCACTAGCGACTCCTGTGACGGGCCGGGAGCAGTGCACGCTGACACGGTCCCCAGGTTTATGGTGTGGATCTCGTTTAGAAAGTAACGTAAATGTAATCCGTTACAGCTGACCTGCACACCTGGTGCCCAAATTGTATGTTGCGCAGCTGAGAGTCAAGTGGAGACGAATGGATTTGGTTCAGTCAGTTGTCATGACGTGGCCCTGTTTGGGTATAGCGAGTACCACTCCCCTCTCTCTTCCCCCTACACCCAGGTTCTGTTATCTCAGGTCGCAAATTCCTAGAAGAGACTCTCTCCTCATGGCCAGGCAGTATAGAGAGAGAGTTTCACAGTAGAACAAATAACTTATTCTACATCACAGAACTTGAGAACTGAACAATATCCATGTTTTGGAGAATGTGTAAGCGGTCGGTGGAGAAGCCAGCTACGACCGGTCAGTTTTGTTTCATGTTGTGACCTCGTTGAAAGACAATACAGCCACATTATCATAACTCTGTTTATACAGGAGCCTCCGTTATGAGGTTTGCATCTAATTGTTGTATAAAATTAATGAGTAAAGATGAAACTATTTGTGAAATTATGTAATGTGATTTTGAACCATTAATGTGAGAGAGTTGTATTCCCTTCAAAGTTTAACAAAGTCATTGGCCCGCCCCCGTGAGCACAGACATGATCTGGCTCATAGGACAGCCCTTTTCTACTGTTCCGAATAAAAACCCCACCTGGAGAAATCCTCTTTAGGCCATGTGTACCTCGATCACAGAGGGGGCGAAGGTTTGAGTAGAGACCACAAAAACCTCAGTATAAGCTAAGGGTGTAATGGTTGTTGAATTCCTAACCAACCACGTGGGGCATTGGCTACACGGGTGGAAATGGTTCAACTCTGAGACTATCGATACCGACAGAATAAGAGCAAATCTTTAATACCAATTACTAGTCTGCAGCTAGGAATTATGTCGACCTGGAATGCGAAGACCAACAACTGCCAAAACATCTATTCTATAAGAACATTTCTGAATGGGACTCTGAAGTATACATTCTAACCACGAGTGACTTCATGGGAGCAGAGAGAGACGGGCGGATGAACTTTCCAACAGAGATCACGACGACACCCTGAGTGTCAATATGTATTGATTGCAATTATTCCCGACTGAGTGAGCGTTCATGTGCAAAGGATTAGCATTTCAATCAATATAATTATCAACTGTGTAGTGACTCTTGTAATTCCCGCCCTTCTCAGTCCACACCCACTTCCCGTTGTCCACCAAGCCGCCATATCGGCTTAGCCCACTAGGGAACCTCCCCTATCATTTCCTTGTAACCATATCTACTGTTTGTTTGCTTATGCATTTCTGTGATTATTTAGTTAGTTAGTAAATAAATGATTAAGACAATTGGTGTATTGATGATTCATAGTAAAGGCTGGGTTCGTGCAGATAACCAACAATTTATGACGTTTGGAATGAGACTAACGTGAGGTAAAGAATAATTCATTAATTAGAAGACTAATTGATCAGATATTAAAATATCTGAAGAGTTATATTAGGAAAATTATAACTTTAATCTGAAGATTTTCCTTGGTTCCCTGACTTCCTAGTTAATTACATTTACATGATTAGTTTAATCACGTAATAATAATTACAGAGAATTGATTTGATAAAATAAGTCTTCAATATAATGAAGCCAAAGACACGACACAGTCATCCTGATGAGCCCCTCCCAGCAAGATATACTGAACAGCAATATAAACGCAACATGCAACAATTTCAAGATTTTACTGAGTTACAGTTCATATTAGGAAATCAGTAAATTTAAATAAATAAATGACGCTCTATGAATTTCTTATGACTTGGCAGGGTTGCGGACATGGGTGGGCCTTGGATGGCATAGGTCCACCCACTGGGGAGGCAGGCGCAGCCAATCAGAATTTGTTTTTCCCAACTTAAGGGCTTTATTACAGACAGAAATACTCTTCAGTTTCATCAGCTGCCCCGGTGGCTGGTCTCAGACGATCCCGCATGTGAAGAAGCCAGATGCAGAGGTCCTGGGCGGGCTTGTTTACAAGTGGGCTGCGTTTTTTTTTGTCCGGTTGGACGTACTGCCAAATTCTCTAAACGACATTGGCGGTGGCTTAGGGAAACAACTGCTCTGGTGGATATTCCTGCAGTCAGCATGCCAATTGCACACTCCCTCAAAACTTGAGACATCTGTGGCATTGTGTTGTGACAAAAATGCACATTTTAGAGTGGCCTTTTATTGTCCCCAGCACAAGGTGCACCTGTGTAATGATCATGCTGTATAATCAGCTTCTTGGTATGGTACAAGAGAAATAAGCGTTTTGTGCATATTGGTACATTTCTGGGATCCTTTATTTCTGCTTATGAAACATGGGACCAACACTTTACATGTTGCATTCATATTTTTATTCAGTATAGTTTAATCTGGCTAGCTGGCAACAACGGCAGCAGCATTGCCCTAGTTAAAACCTGTAAAAGAAAGTCGTTAATTTGGATGGGTGAGGGAGAAATAAATTGTAGTATTGGTCACCATCTGGATGTCCTCTTGACATGGCAATTAGTTAACATAAGGACAAGCCGTTGTGAATGACCAGTGCAAGGGTGTTGCTAGCCTGTTTGCTTCGGGTGAACGAAGAGGCTAGTACTTGCCGACGTGAGTAGCTTCCCACTGGGAAGCTGTATCACATGTCGGCGGTGTTAGTTAAAGTGGCCAATTTGATTTCGAGAAGGATAACAGCCTTCACAAGAAATAACTTGTAGTATTGGTATTGGGTACTAGTAACAGACTGGATGTCACCGTTATATAGTTTACTGCTCAATGGCCAGAGTATGCACTGCAAGCCGGTAACACAACAGCGTCCTTCGCTTTCGCAGTAAGGAGGGAAGTAGCTGGATAGTGTAGCCAGGATCAGGCCAGGGTGACAGCTAAAGCATATGTATTGTAGCGATGCATTCTGGCAAGATTTAGGTGATTAATTCAATATAATATTTGTATACAGGTTTTGTTATTCTTAATCATTAAATGTAATGGTTTGTCCTGAAAATCAAATGTTTCAACAATATTTTATATGCATATACAGTACCAGTCAAACGTTTGGACACACCTACTCATTCAAGGGTTTTTATTTTTAATATTCTCTACATTTTGGAATAATAGTGAAGACATTAAAACTATGAAATGACACATATGGAGTCATGTAGTAATCAAGAAAGTGTTTAAAAATCAGAATATATTTTATATTCTTCAAAGTAGCCACCCTTTGCCTTGATGACAGCTTTGCACACTCTTGGCATTCTCTCAACCAGCTTCACCTGGAATCCTTTTCCAACAGTCTTGAAGGAGTTCCCACGATGCTGAGCACTTGTTGGCTGGTTTTCATTCACTCTGCGGTCCAACTTATCCCAAACCATCTCAATTGGGTTGAGGTCGGGTGATTGCGGAGACCAGGTCATCTGATGCAGCACTCCATCACTCTCCTTCTTGGTCAAATAGCCCTTACACAGCCTGGAGGTATGTTGGGTCATTGTCCTGTTGAAAAACAAATGATAGTCCCATTAAGCACAAACCAGATGGGATGGCGTATCGCTGCCGAATGCTGTGGTAGCCATGCTGGTTAAGTGTGCCTTAAATTCTAAATAAATCACTGACAGTGTCACCAGAAAAGCACCATCACACCTCCTCCATGCTTCACGGTGGAAACCATACATGCAGAGATCATCTGTTCACCTATTTTGCGGCTCACAAAGACACAGCGGTTGGAACCAAAAATCTCACATTTGGACTCATCAGACCAAAGGACAGATTTTCAGCAGCCTAATGTCCATTGTTCGTGTTTCTTGACCCAAGCAAGTCTCTTCTTCTTATTGGTGTCCTTTAGTAGTGGTTTCTTTGCAGCAATTCGACCATGAAGGCCTGATTCATGCAGTCTCCTCTGAACAGTTGATGTTGAGATATGTCTATTACTTGAACTCTGTGAAGCATTCATTATGGCTGCAATTTCTGAGGCTGGTAAGTGTAATGAACTTATCCTCTGCAGCAGAGGTAACTCTGAGTCTTTCTTTCCTGTGGTGGTCCTCATGAGAGCCAGTTTTATCAGCGCATTAATAAGGAAAGAAATTCCACAAATGAACTTTTATCAAGGCACACCTGTTAATTGAAATGCATTCCAGGTGACTACCTCATGAAGCTGGTTGAGAGAATGCCAAGAGGTCGGCTACGTGATTTCAATATCTAAACAAAGTAAACAGGCTATGTTTGTTTAACACTTTGTTGGTTACTACATGATTCCATATGTATTATTTAATAGTTTTGATGTCTTCACTATTATTCTACAATGTAGAAATTAGTCAAAATAAAGAAAAACCCTTGAATGAGTAGGTGTGACCAAACTTTTGACTGGTATTGTATATATAATGACATGTTTGATGTTTTATGTACAAGATGTATATTTGGGTAGATTGCACCTAATATAGAATAGAATAGGCATTTGAATTTCACTGAATTAAATTCTATTTCCTTTAATTAAAATTTGAATTGCATTCTGTATCCTGTTTACTACTTAAATTAAAACTCAATAATTGAATTGGAATTCATGAGGCATTCTCCATTACATCTGAATTGAACGCAACCCAGATATACAGTATGCATTTGAAATTAATTCTGAAGCGGTTCTCTCCCATGTGTGTGTTTGTAGACTTTCTGAAGGAGCGATCGATCTGGATTGTGGTCACCGTCTTTTCTGCTTTTATAATCCTGCTTGTTACCTTCACCCTGGCCATGAAGAGAAAATAGTATATATTTTCCTTAAACAGAATATTTTCAAAGTTTTATTTTCAAACGATCCATAATATATTCAAATTGTGAGTACAATAAAAACTATCTTCTTTTTTGTCCCAGTGTGAAACATCGTCTTCTGCCGCCTGTTCCTGGTCCAAAGATATCAGGACTAGATTCACAACTCCTGAAGGTAAAGTGCAATATACTTGTCCATCTTATACTAAATTCTTCTTTTGCTCTTCTCCCAACCACCAGACATCACAGAAACACACACACAAAAAATTATTCAGAGAATTTAGACATGCAGGTCTACATGTTAATATTTCCCTCTTCCAGTGTTGTTCATCTTATGCAACTCTCTTCCAGAGTGGGCGGTCCGAGGACATTTTAAGCTCTCTGATCAACCAGGGCTTTCCTCCCACCATAGCCACTAAGGACCAGCAGGTGGACTATCTGCTGGTGTTTGATAGTGAACAGGTGACACCAGATCTTCAGAATGGACAAACATGGACAAATAACTCCATGGATCATGGTTCCTATGACCACAGCCTTTTGATGGAGGCTAATAATAAAGAAGTAAAAGTTGGAGGCAGAGAGACGGTGGAACAGGGTTATTCTGAGGGGCTTGAATCTACTTTTAGGAAGACCAAGAGCCTGTCCACTGACGTTACATCTCACCCATATCCTCAGAAGAAGCCATTCAACAATGTTACTGAAACGCCAAAGCAAGCGCCTGTTTCCAGCAAGTATCGATCCTTAAGCCATCATAAAGATCTCTGGGACAGCTTAGCCAGACATCTAGACTACAGGGAAACAGTGGTCAAGAGCCAATCAAACTGTGATGACAAACATTTGTCATCACAGAATATTGTGACTCCCTCGAAGGCCATTGGTTGTGTGGAGGTTCAGAGGTGGACAAAGAGCATAGGCCTACAGGTGCTTGTACCTAAGATGGATAAGAGGCAGGAGGACTATAGCAAAGTGAGTGTGGTGGAGAATGATAATGTAGTGCTGCTCAAGAGAGAAACGGTCCCCCTCAATTGCATTTCCTGTAAAGTAGGAGGCAATCAATCAGAGAAATGTCTCCAACAGAAGCCATGTAAACCTAATATGACAGTGCCCGCAAAAGAGGGAGTGCATATAGGATCTAATGGTTATGTGGAGCCTGTCACTATGTCACACACTTTATAAAATGTAATTGTCTGAAATGACATTCCAATGTAGCAAAAAAATTAAATACTCAGGATTGTGACATTTTCACTGACAAGAGAATTGACTATATCATGTTGCTCAGGATATTGTTTTTGTATGTACTGTATAGTGAGCCAATAAATATGGTATTTTCTGATTAATATATTTCTTGAGATTAAAACACTCACCACAGGTTACACACAAAGCATAACAAGCAAACTCACTTAACTATCCATATTCAAGAGTTAAGACATTAGATAAATCTTATTCAACATTCTTCATTGTAATTGCTTAAAACAAGAATAACTGATTCGTTGTACAGCTTTGATCATTTTGATTTGGGGGCAGTTTTACTGCATTGACACTACAGTCACATTCAAAATGATGCATCTGAAGGAATAGAATGTAAAAACAATATACATCAAAAATACAATATACAGTGCCTTGCGAAAGTATTCGGCCCTCTTGAACTTTGCGACCTTTTGCCACATTTCAGGCTTCAAACATAAAGATATAAAACTGTATTTTTTTTGTGAAGAATCAACAAGTGGGACACAATCATGAAGTGGAACGACATTTATTGGATATTTCAAACATTCTTAACAAATCAAAAACTGAAAAATTGGGCGTGCAAAATTATTCAGCCCCTTTACTTTCAGTGCAGCAAAATCTCTCCAGAAGTTCAGTGAGGATCTCTGAATGATCCAATGTTGACCTAAATGACTAATGATGATAAATACAATCCACCTGTGTGTAATCAAGTCTCCGTATAAATGCACCTGCACTGTGATAGTCTCAGAGGTCCGTTAAAAGCGCAGAGAGCATCATGAAGAACAAGGAACACACCAGGCAGGTCCGAGATACTGTTGTGAAGGTTAAAGCCGGATTTGGATACAAAAAGATTTCCCAAGCTTTAAACATCCCAAGGAGCACTGTCAAGCGTTAATATTGAAATGGAAGGAGTATCAGACCACTGCAAATCTACCAAGACCTGGCCGTCCCTCTAAACTTTCAGCTCATACAAAGAGAAGACTGATCAGAGATGCAGCCAAGAGGCCCATGATCACTCTGGATGAACTGCAGAGATCTACAGCTGAGGTGGGAGACTCTGTCCATAGGACAACAATCAGTCGTATATTGCACAAATCTGGCCTTTATGGAAGAGTGGCAAGAAGAAAGCCATTTCTTAAAGATATCCATAAAAAGTGTCGTTTAAAGTTTGCCACAAGCCACCTGGGAGACACACCAAACATGTGGTAGAAAGTGCTCTGGTCAGATGAAACCAAAATTGAACTTTTTGGCAACAATGCAAAACGTTATGTTTGGCGTAAAAGCAACACAGCTCATCACCCTGAACACACATCCCCACTGTCAAACATGGTGGTGGCAGCATCATGGTTTGGGCCTGCTTTTCTTCAGCAGGGACAGGGAAGATGGTTAAAATTGATGGGAAGATGGATGGAGCCAAATACAGGACCATTCTGGAAGAAAACCTGATGGAGTCTGCAAAAGACCTGAGACTGGGATTTGTCTTCCAACAAGACAATGATCCAAAACATAAAGCAAAATCTACAATGGAATGGTTCAAAAATAAACATATCCAGGTGTTAGAATGGCCAAGTCAAAGTCCAGACCTGAATCCAATCGAGAATCTGTGGAAAGCACTGAAAACTGCTGTTCAAATGCTCTCCATCCAACCTCACTGAGCTCATGCTGTTTTGCAAGGAAGAATGGGAAAAAATGAGTCTCTCGATGTGCAAAACTGATAGAGACATACCCCAAGCGACTTACAGCTGTAATCACAGCAAAAGGTGGCGCTACAAAGTATTAACTTAAGGGAGCTGAATAATTTTGCACGCCCAATTTCAGTTTTTGATTTGTTAAAAAAAGTTTGAAATATCCAATAAATGTAGTCCCACTTGTTGTTGATTCTTCACAAAAAAATTGTTTTATATCTATGTTTGAAGCCTGAAATGTTGCAAAAGGTCGCAAAGTTCAAGGGGGCCAAATACTTTCGCAAGGCACTGTACATCACTTCAGATCATTATTGATCACTGAACCATAATTATTTTAATATCTGTTATAAAAGACATTTAACAATTTTAAAAATGCTATTAAAGTATTGCACATGAATGTAACAAAGTAAATTGGCAAAATGATATAACCTTCATTAGGTATTGACAATTATTTAAAGACAAAACATTGTCTCTTAAGAATAAAATTATAATTTTATTGTTTGGATAATGTCAAAGACCAAAGTTCATATCGGCGTATATGACAGCAGACATTTGTTGACTGGTGTAGCCAAAGAAACAATCACTGACTCTCAACCTTATACAGTAAGTACACACATGATTGACAAAGGAAATAATATGCCTAATTTGAACACAAGAAAACAAAACAGTTTGTGGCATTTCCATTGTTTCAGAAAAAAAAACTGGACATCTTGAGGTCATGTCGCTCATCTAACATTCACAGATAAAGTATACTTTGATTCTATTTTATATAGGCACATTAGGTAAATAAACCTGTCATCATGGAGCAGTGTATTGTGCCATTATTGTGCCACATGCTGAATGGTCACTTCTAGTGATTGGTTTGGTCCCAGGAAATAGATCAATTTTGATCTGTCAGCATCGGAAATGGCACAATATTCCCTAACCTAGCACTCATAGGGCTCGGTCAAAGAAAATATAGCACTATATAAGGAATAATGTGCCATTTGGGATGCAACATCAGGGGGTTAATCGTGCCATCGAGTATTTCCTTCAGGACTGACAGTCAGCGCTGGCATCAAGTGGGTTTTTAGGCACAGTCTCCATCATCAACTCTTCTCATCCATCTGTTTTTTACAGTCACTGGCCCTGGGAACGGAGCTAAACTGCTCCTCGAAGTTTAAAAACTTGTGATTGCATTCCTTCTCCAGCATTTTCTTCCACAGTTTTACTGAGGAAAGAGGGATATAGAGAAAATAAACAAAATCATCGAGCAGTCCTTCATTCAGTTAGTACCCCACCTTACATAAACTAAGCAGAGAAACAGGCTTGGTAAATACCTGTTTTTCTTATCAGCTAAGACACAATTTACACTAACTGTTCTAAGCCCAGATCAGGCCACCCATGCATCGCCAAGGAATGTAGCTAAATGGAAACTAACCTAGGGAAATGTTTGAAGGAGATTCCAGTCATGGCAGATTCCACACAAGTATTTAGTGTAATGTAAATTGGTTTTGACAGTCAGTGAATGGAACTTGTTCGCTTACTGTACTCTGGCTCCTCGGTTTCTGAGCAGGCTGGTGGAGATGGCAGTGGCCCAGTGCTTAGCTGATCCGCTTGGTTCTCTTGTTCTCCTTGTGATGTCAACTCCAAGTTTTCTATCATCACCTCATAAGCTCTCCTCGCCTCTGACGACAGTTCAATCATTTTGTGGTAATGGTCCTGTAGAATCAAAGACAAACCGTAACCACATCCATGCACGCACCACTTAACAGTTTCAAGAGAACAATGATCTTCTTAGTCTCTGGTTTGTATCATGCAATACGTGACTCAAGTCTCCAACATTGTATCATTAAGACTAAACAAAAATGTCCAGCAGCACTTACTAAGCCTCCAGTTTGATTGAATGCCCATACCTGTGCTCCATCGTAGTTAAAGATGCCCACAAGGCTGACAGGCACAGCTTTGTTGACACACCGGCCCAGGGCCTTCCTGGAGAGGGCAAACACAAAGGGAACGCCCTGCTCCCGACAGGTGTCAATGATGGTGTGGAGAGCTTCATCCAGACCGCCTGTGGAAGAGGGAATACATGATCCTTAGCATTGTGCACTGTAAACACTGAAAAAAGGGCAAAACATGAGAAAAGTTCATTTCACCTACTTAAAATCTACTTACATTACAAGGACTGGGTATTGTCATTTTTCTCTTGCGTGTACAATATGAACAATAAAAAGCAACAATTCTAAAGAGACCAATGGTGAGATAATGCCCCTGGAATCTCAGTCAACACAGGAAACCCAGGTTGTTGAAGTTAAGTCTAATGAGTATACTGTACCTTTAGATTGGATCCGTTCACAGTTGGGGGAGATGACAACACACTTGACCTTCCTGAGTTTGAGGTGTTTGAGGACCTCCCGGAGGCCCATGACCAGACGTCTCTTCATGCGGGCCTTCATAGGGTCTTTCTGGTACAGCCGGTCCTGGAAGCGCACCAGCTCTTTCAGCAGGTTGGTCACACACTCGTCCACATCTTTACTCAGCACCTGGCTGCAGTAACTGGGAGACAATATTTAAATGGTGTGTGTGTCATCCAGTATGGTTAAGAGTATATGTTTAAAATCTTATCTTGTCAGTGTAAGAAATGGAAACCGTGATGGCTTACTCTCTGAATTTCCTGCTGTGGATTTTGGGTCGAAAGGGAGGGCAGGGCTGTAGCTGAGACTGGTTGGTTGGGTCTTCAGTCTCCTTCCCAGTCTCCTTCCCAGTCTCCTTCCCAGTCTCCTTCCCAGTCTCCTCCCCAGTCTCCTCCCCAGTCTCCTCCCCAGTCTCCTTCCCAGTCTCCTCCGTCTCCTTCCCAGTCTCCTCCGTCTCCTTCCCAGTCTCCTCCGTCTCCTTCCCAGTCTCCTCCGTCTCCTTCCCAGTCTCCTCCGTCTCCTTCCCAGTCTCCTCCGTCTCCTTCCCAGTCTCCTCCGTCTCCTTCCCAGTCTCATTCCCAGTCTCCTCCAGTGTCCTTCTCAGTGTCCTTCTCAGTGTCCTTCTCAGTGTCCTTCTCAGTGTCCTTCTCAGTGTCCTTCTCAGTGTCCCCATGTACTTCTGACTGCTCCTCAAGCATAGAGGGGCTAGTAGGGCTGCTGCTTACATCTGAAGTATCACACAGACACATTACCTCTTAAACTTAGTCAGAAATACTTACACCAAGTACATTTTCTACTCTAAAAATGATGAAGTGAAGTTCTGTCTGACCTGTAGAGTCATACTGGTCCTGGTCTATGCCGATGGCCTCACACAGCTCCTCTGTTATGTCGCCGGCCATCTTGGATTCTTCACTTGAAGGGGGCAGTGCCCGCTCCTCCAGCAAACGGTTCTGTTTCCTGTCTTCCCTCTCCTTGAGAATCACCTGCAGATTGAACAGACAAAACAATACTGGTAAAGGGTGGCAGTAGAGTACGGGACTATAAAAACGTATTTAAAGACAGATTGGTCTAAAATGCATGCTAAAGTAAGGCTTATCAAGCATGATCTCGTCCAATAGCAGTGCACCATTCAGCAAAGCATTCAATAGGGTAAAAACATTTAATCATCACAGAAAATGTTTGTGGGAGTAAAGAAAGGCAAAGTAAATCCAAGCTAGAGAATGATAACACAGTCCATACATATTTCCAGATAGCTGGGGTTTGAGAGACTCACCCTTTTCAGTGGTGTGGGTTTCTTAGCTTTGGGAACCTCTCTCTGCTTGCCCTTCTTTACCAGAGGGCTGGTCGAGTCCAAGGGGTTGTGGGCTATCTTATCCTGTGTCCATGGTTTCTTCTGGATTAGTGCGTTCTTATGGCCGACAGGTAGCGACCCACCAACTACATAGTAACAAGTTTTATTTGATTTATTTTACCTTTATTTAACCAGGCAAGTCAGTTAAGAACAAATTCTTATTTTCAATGACGGCCTAGGAACAGTGGGTTAACTGCCTGTTCAGGGGCAGAACAACAGATTTGTACCTTGTCAGCTAAGGGGTTTTGAACTCGCAACCTTCCTGTTACTTGTCCAATGCTCTAACCACTAGGCTACCCTGCCGCCCCAAAAAGTGTTGAAGATATGTTAGAATAGCATGATGAAAAACATGGGTAGCATCAGTGCTATTTTACAAGCACTTTTCATGTAAAAGTTCCATGAGTAAAAAAAACAAAACAAATGACTGAAGTTTTTTTTCTGCTGTAATATAACCTGAGAGGATGACTCCTTTGGTGTCCTGCTTGTCTTTCTGAGTTTGCTGTTTCTTCTCCAGAACCGCCAACATATTCCCAATATCCAGCTGCACAGGGACTTTGCTCTTCTTCCCACTGGTCTTCTCAGCTTTCTGATGAGAAGGTTTCATCATTTACAAGAATAACCATTTGGACAAAGTTACATAACAACGGACGTTGACTTTCAGGCTATCTGCTCTTCTAACATCATGAACAGTGTCTGTACAGAATAAGCCAGCCTGAATCAGATTAATATTTTCCTATAAATCATGAGTAAAGTTCAATGCTGACCTGTCCCTTCTTTGTCTCTGAAGGGAGAGCTTTTCCTGCTGTGGCTTTGTCCTTGTTTTGGTCACCTGGCTGGAGTCCTGTTCCTTCTCTGTGACCCTCCTTTACCAGAAATAAAAATGTATGTGTATTGATTATTGATTAAATTAAGTTGTAATTTCATTTATAATGCTTCTGGTTTGTATTTTCAAGAGTAATGTTAATTCCCTACCTCCTTGTTGACTAGTTTTGCAATGTTGCTCAACACTACTGAGTTGTGGCCTTGCACTCTGGCTAAACCAGCGAAGGCCAGAGACAAGTCTGGAAACTCTTCTTCATCCTAGGAGGAAAATAAACAGTCAACAAATAAATTCAATTGATTTGATACTAAATATCATCAGTGTGGGGTTTTAGGCTCAGTTTCTGTATAAACACTGTAGCAACTACTGTTGTAAAAGGGGCTCTATTAATAAATACATTTGATTTCTTAAAAATAGGCAGCGCACAATTGGCACAGCGTCATCCGGGTTAAGGGAGGGTTTGGCAGGGGTAAGCCATCATTGTAAATAATAATTTGTTCTCAATTGACTTCCCTAGGTAGGTTAAAGAAATGGGAGGTCTCCTGAAGTGTTTTAAAATATCCCTCTACAATGGAAAGCACTTTTGAGCATATTATCAAAACATAACTATAGAACTCAGTGGCCAGTTTAACAGGTACACCACCCCATTCACAAAAATAGTTCGCACCAACAGTGAGTCACGTGGCCAGCTATATAAAGCAAGCAGACAGAGGCATTCAGTTACTGTTCGATTGAATGTTAGAATGGGCGAAACAATTGACCTAAGCGACTTTGAGCGTGGTATGATCATTGGTGCCAGGAGCACCGGTTCTCAGAACAACAATTTCTAGAGTGTACCGAGAATGTTGTGACAAACAACAACAAAAATTCAGTCAGCAGCACATCTCGTTGATGAGAGAGGTAAGAGAATGGCAAGAAGAGAATGGCAAGAATTGTGCAAGCTAACAGGCAGGCCAAACACAGGCAAATAACGGTGCAGTACAACAGCGGTGTGCAGAACAGCATCTCGAAACACACAACTTGTCGGTCTTTGTCACGGATGGGCTATTGCAGCAGACGACCACACAGGTTCCACTCTTATCAGCTAAAATAAAGAAGCGGCTCCAGTGGGCACACGATCACCAACACTGGAGAAGTGGAAAAACATTGCCTGGTCCGACAAATCCTGGTTCCCGGTGCGTCATGCTAATGGCAGAGTCATGGTTTGGCATAAGCAGCATGAATTTTATGGGCCCATCCTGCCTGGTGTCAATGGTACAGGCTGATGACGGTGGTGTAATGGTGTGGGGATTTTTTTCCTGGCACAGGTTGGGACCCTTGATACCAATTGAGCTACGCTTGAACGCCACACCTTGTAGAATCCATGCCTCTGAAGAATTTAGGCCGTTCTGGAGGCAAAGGAGGGACCGACACTGTACTAGATGGGTGTACCTAATAAACTTAGTATTTGTACATGTGCACTGTTACTTATTGCACCTCAAACTTGGGTGGCTCCTGATAAATGACCAGGTCCTCAGACTCCTCTAACGCTCCAACTTCACCCGGCATTTTGGATCTCTTCTTCTTCTTCCCTTTCTTCTTCTTCTCAGAGGCTTGTTCTTCTTGCTGCACAGATGTTTCCTTCTAATTAAGGACAAGACAAAAGGTCAAATTCTCTTCAAAAGTGAAAATGCTGGTCAACTTAATTTCTACCTCAGTAAATCGTCAAAGCTTAAACATATCAGTTTGAGAGCAAGGGGACACTTTAGCTAGATCGAGATGTACAGTAGGATTTGCATCAAGCACACACAGTACCTGGGAGGGAGTGCCATTATTGACCGTTTTCTTGGGGATTACTTTCTTTGGAGGCTGGGAGGCCACATTGGCCCAGGAGGTCACTGCTAGGCCACTGCTCTGTGAAACTGCCTCCACAGTCTGAGCTGAATGGGTCAAGTACATTGATTATTTTCTTAATGGCATACAGCAAAAACCATTACATTACTTTTGAATGCTAAATTAAAAAAGGTCCAGTACCTTGTGCGATAGTCAAGGATGCATCACTATTTTCACTGGAAGCGGTGCATCGACTGGGGTCCTGTCTTTGTCCTTTTCTTACTGGTGTAGTCTACACATCCAAAAATCAAATGGCATTTCTTAAGATAAACGTTATTTCTAATTTATGAAATTATGACAGCATGCTATAGCTCAGTAGACCTACCTTACTAGTGCATACTGAGCTCTGATGATGGGGGGTGAGGGATGGTGAGGCTGATCCCCAGCAGGTTCCAGGTTTCTGTGGGGCAGGAAGTGCAGGACTGCCGGGTGCCAAACCACCCAGCTCTGGGAATTCAGCCATTTTCACCTCAAATGTGACAAGATCCAACTGGGCAGGTTCAGATCTCTCTGATGACTTTGGGGCAGATCTGGTCCCTCTAAAACCCCCTGCAGACAAAGCAAATAAAACACCACACTAAAGAAAAAAAAAAGTTTATTGCAAATGGAAGCGTATATAAAGTGCATTCGGAAAGCATTCAGACCCTTTCACTTCTTCCACAATTTTTTACGTTACAGCCTTATTCTAAAATGATTTAAATATTTTTCCCCCTCAATCTACAGACAATACACCCCATAATGCACAATACCCCATAACAAAGCAAAAACAGGTTTTTAGAAATGTTTGCAAATGTAATAAAAACGGAAATATAACATTTATGTAAGTACTGACTCTACTCAGTAATTTGTTGAATGAACTTTGGCAGTAATTAGAGCATAGAGTCTTCTTGGGTATGACGCTACAAGCTTGGCACACCTGTATTTGGGGAGTATCTCCCCTTCTTCTCTGTAGATCCTCTCAATCTCTGTCAGGTTGTATGGGGAGTGTCGCTACACAGCTATTTTCAGGTCTCTCCAGAGATGTTCGATCGGGTTCAAGTCCGGGCTCTGACTGGGCCATTCAAGGACATTCCGAGACTTGTCCCCGAAGCCACTCCTGTGTTGTCTTGGCTGTGTGCTTAGGGTTGTTGTCCTGTTGGAAGGTGAACCTTCACCCTAGTCTGAGATCCTGACTGCTCTGGAGCAGGTTTTCATCAAGGATCTCTGTACTTTGCTTCACTCATCTTTCCCTCGATCCTGACTAGTCTTCCAGTCCCTGTCGCTAAATGTTTTTTTTTTTTAAATCCCACAGCATGATGCTGCCACCACCGTACTTCACCGTAGGGATGGTGCCAGGTTCTCCAGACGTGATGCTTGGCATTCAGGCCAAAAAGTTACATCTTGGTTTCATCAGACCAGAAAATCTTGTCTCACATAGACTGAGTCTTTAGTTGCCCTTTGGCAAACTCCAAGCAGACTATCATGTGCCTTTTACTGAGGAGTAGCTTCTGTCTGGCCACTCTACCATAATGGTTTGATTAGTAGAGTGCTGCAGAGATGGTTAGTCGTTGTTAGCGGGCAACGACTGTGGCACTGTATTATCCTCAAAGCGTGCAAAGAAGGTGTTTAGTTTGTCTGGAAGCGTGACGTGGGCGTCCATGACATGCTAGCTTTTATTTTGTAGTCCTGTAGACCCTGCCACATACATCGTGTCTGGACCGTTGAATTTCACTTGTTTGATTGCCTTTGAGGGAATAATTACACTGTTTAACTACACTTTCACTTTGATCTGGCCTGTGTTGAGAGTTCATTTGTAGATGCGGTTGTTTTGAGATCAAAGCGAGAGCTGCATGTAGCCACGTGAGCACATTTGTTCACATCCTTTGCTAGTTAGTGAGAGTTATTATAGCCCAATTATAGATCATTTGTAGTCAGCAATGGGGGAGTGATTACGTCCTACAAGAGCACAACACAAGTACATTTCTAGACATCTTTGAAAAGAGTCAGGTAAAGAGCTTTTTTTTGTCTTAAAGGGGCAGTATTTTGAGACGGTCTTGAATAAACTAAGTAGTCAATAGGCAGAGGGTATCATAATTTGTCTTATTCTCTGTAATAGTAGTATAGGAATAATAATGCATTTTATTTTGTAAAGTGGTTTATTGCATCAAACAACATTTTCAGTCACCTCCTTGTCAAGCCCTACATGTGTTTTTCAAAAGTCTCATGGAATGTAGGACTACATTGAACACCACACATTGGTTGCTACTGTAGGCTGGATGATAGAACAGCTATTTCCATGTTAAAATTTTATGGGATACATTTTCTCCATTCTTTTTGATGGTAGGCCACCCTGGAAGGCCTAAATTATGATCAAAAGGCACAGTAGCTTACTTGACCTCTGTCTGAAACTGTAACTTATAGCGGGTACAGCCTCAGTGTTCACAGTAAACACACGCTGGAAGTTGCACAATTAGAGGGAATATTGATACCTACCATTAACAAAACATTATGAATATGTGTGCGTTATATGCAACATGTGTGATTACCTCTTCTTGGTGCATCCAAGGATGTCCTGATCATGTTATTGTCCTGAGAACCAAGCTCAGAACTAGATTTTGATGCCTGTGGGGGGAAGTCAATTTGTTTGTATTAAGCTATATTCTAGTTTGGTTTCAAAGTGGTCAGTATAATTAAACAGACCTTTGTTTGCTGATCACGTATGAGTCGTTCTCCAGCTGTGTATGCACTGGTTTCAGTTGTCCCTTTGGTACGACGGCTGCTGATGTAGCCATGCTTGCTCTGTGAGTCTCCTCGCATACCATCAGTGGTTGATGGCCTCTGCCTGGGGCTCTTTCTCGAGTCGTCACCTGAAGTAGACTTACCAGCCTGATGCCTGGATGGAGATTTAGAAATGAACGAGTTCACCCCACAATCATGTTAGCTACGCAATCTGCAATAAACTGAAGACAAATGGCAAAATAGCTATGTTTCTGCTCTATGACAGAATATACCAAATAGTTTAACATTTAAAAACACACTACCCTACACCAACTCCGGCAAGTACTTGCTTTAGAAAAATGTATGGAAACAATAAAAGGCACAATAAATGAATTAGTCCTACCTTCTAGAACCTTGATCTAACAGATAAGGGTTTGGTAGTGTCAGGGGCAGTGAAGTTGTCAGTTGTTTAGGGGCCTCCAATCTCCCTTCCTGCTGGACTTTTGGAACAAAGGGCTGGACTGCAGGTGACAATTTGCTCTGCTGCAATATACCAAAGCAAATAAGATATTAACCAATAATAGTACATCGAAATGTAACTAACAAGGAAAGATATGTCTAAGTTAGCGACAAGTGTACGTGAACACTAGCAGGTAAGGGAAGTAATTTCAAAGCCAACACAAGTGCAATGGCCAAGGACATTGGGTTTGCAACGTCACGAATACACACGTTAGTTTAAAGTCAGTTAAAACTATCTCGGCTTCCAATTGCTAGTGGCGCCAGTCAGGGATACAGTAATGCGTCAGTGCCTACCTAGCCCATCCACTCAAGCTCAATTGGTTTGTTATGGTTAGCCTAGCTCGTGCACATGTAACGGTACTAACGACTATCAATCTTAGCTAGCTAGCTACATAACGTTAATCATTCGGCGTGAAATAAAAATCGTCGAATTCGAATTTCATGATAGTCATGTCCAATCAAACAAACAAACCGACAACTGGCTGGCATATGGCAGTTTAGTATTACACAACAGTTGCTATCTAGCATCCTGGTTTCAGCATACGAATGTAGCTAGTTAGCTACTTCGCTTGGCTAGCTATAGGCATTTCTCAATAACAAACTGCATCCTTAATCTTACCTTGTCCATCTCCTGTTTCGTGATTCCCAGTTGAAGTCAGATGGTCTTGTTTCTGTCGTGTATATATATATATATGTATATATACACACAGTTAGCTGACTACACAGTTACTGTACAAACATAGCATGACATCGTTGAACACAACTCTCAGGCAAGTCAGCTGTGGAAAATTTGAGCACCCAGAGTGCACATAATGTAGCACCAAGCTTCAATAGTGTGCAACTGCAGCCCGCAATTCTGGGCGTTCCTCACTCTGACCATTCTACATGCCCTAGCAGAGCTTAGTAGGCTGTTTTCATGTTATTTAGAGCGATGGTGACTGAACTCTGCTGCTGACAACAATTTAATCACGTTTCTTTGCCGACGTTTACTGACACCGGCCATATTGAACGTTCGTAAATTAATCAGTTATTCTGCGCTCTGGTACGCTCAGACAATAGTGCTCTGATATCGGAGTAGACAGACATAATTAACAATGTCCACTGAGAACGCACTGCGACTATACTAATATAAGAATGACGTGAATAATCAAATCAATAAACATTGGGTAGTTAGATTGCATATAGTTAATATACTGCCTGGTAAATTCGATGTATTAGTAGCCAACTAACATTGTAACAGTAGCTAACATACCTTTACATACTGCTGTAATGCAAACAAAAACAATTAATAATAATACAAAAATATAAAATACTGCTGTAATTCTATGCGGTTCAAAGCATAGCGTAGCTAAGAAATTGTCATACATAACGTGTAACTTATTTGAAAAGTGGTGACTTTATTACATTGCTCAACATTTTATCATTTGTCATAATTAGTTAAAGCAATGAACTTGTATCCGCCCTCGTAGAACTTCCGCTGCATATTTCCCGTCATTTACTTCAAAATCTGAAAAGCCACGCCTATTTTGTGAACGGCATTATAGTCCATAAAAGCACGGAAAGTGTCCACTGCTTATATATTTTTATTTTATTAACAACAAATCAATACAGGAAGTACGTGTGGGAACACAAGTACATATACATAATATACAAAGGACAATTGGGCTAGGGGGTACAATATCACATTACATAAGGACCTTAAGGGACATACATACACATAATTCTAGCAGCTTTTTTTGTTAGCAGAGTATTTAATTGTCTTAAAATATAGTTCAATAAATGTTTGTAAGTTAAGAAAATGTACATTTGTGAATATGAAATTTGGCCAAAAGAATAATGAAATTATTACATAAAATTGAGCTTTCAGCTTATTTCTATCGTAGGTAAAGAATCCAAGCAGTACATCTCTCCACAATAGTGTAAAATCTTAATGTGTTCAATTATAAATCTACTGATGTCTTGGTGTCCACTGCTTGTATACTTCGTATTTTGGGGAATTTAGTACGATATCCGGGAACTTTTGGCATACTAACTATACACATAATATGATCCTATATACTCAATTACGTCACAAATTGTACGGTTAGTATGACTATTTGAACACAGCTCCTGTCGACCGTATTCGCCCACGCATTGTTCTTCTGTAAGGTTTATCGGCTGCTGGCCACCAACGTTATTGTGCATTAACTCCACCTGCTGTATTGGAGCGCCCTCTCCTCCCACCTATCCTTGCTTGAAGTATAAAGAAGAGTTAGAACGCCCCGAATTGCAGGCCGCAATTGCACGCTTCTCCCAAACTTCTTCTTCGCTGTATTGGCGAATCGCAACCAACTGAAAGGTGAATACACCGCCGCCTACTGTACTGGTGTCAGCCCGGCCTCCCTATTTACTTATTTATTTTATCTAGCCCTGTGTTTCCACCTACTGTTCTGGTGTGGATTCATTACACTTTGTGACAAGAAATGGGAAGGAAAATTGTACCAACCAACCCTACACCCATGAATTAAAACCTCACCACTATTCCACTACTCTCTTACTATACACCAGACCGGGACACTATTGTTCAACGCACCTTGTAACACTTGTCAGTAAAATCTCGTACACCCAAATACTCTGCAGCTGCCACCACAACATCTATTTTCGGTGATTTACATTCCATTTCTGTGGTACAGTTCATAACCATTGCTATGAACGCTAAAAAAAAAACTTACTGAGACACATTATTCTTCAATGAGATTTAACAGTGGTTGGCATCAAATGTTGCATTACCACCACCTACTAGTACAACTCCCTTATACTTTACTTGAAGAAAATGAAACAAATACCCTACCATGTAATACAACACTCTCAAAAATACAAATAAATAAATAAAATCATTAAAAAATACCACTCTACTCCACTATTTAAATGTATTTAGTCCTTCCTCAGGGCAACAACCTGAAAGGATGGGACACCACCACTTAACACACCCTGTAACTCTTCTGTCAAGTCTCGCATACCCAAATAACTCATGCAAAACTACAAATCCCTGCAAGCTCCTGCACTTTATCTCTACCTTGGTTAACTGGTATCGTGTCAATTTAAAACCTGCACAAGACAGTTCTCAGAATTTCCCATTTAAAAGAAATGTAGCCTATTTAATAATTACTACATTTAGCTAACTTTAGATAGTTAATCCAGAGATTCATACCTTCGTCTCGATTCGGCAGCCTCGTCCAGTTCATCATGGTATTTGTAGTTCTTTATGATAAGTCACATCCGCAGCTAATTAGCATTTAATTTTTGTGGGGTAAATACAGGCAAATATATTGACATGTCACCTTGTCCTCGAGAGATTTACACAGTTCTCAAAATGCCACACCATGGTAAGCCTACAGGTGTGTTTCTAAAATCCCCTATGGAAAAAATAAATGGTGGAAAAACAATTGTCACTACTGCATTTCCTTGTTTGACCGCTAGGTTTTATGGGTATTGAACCTCATACTGTGGTACTCTCTGCCTCAGAAGCTAGTTCATATTTTTTATTGATTTATTTCACCTTTATTTAACCAGGTAGGCAAGTTGAGAACAAGTTCTCATTTACAATTGCGACCTGGCCAAGATAAAGCAAAGCAGTTCGACAGATACAACGACACAGAGTTACACATGGAGTAAAACAAACATACAGTCAATAATACAGTATAAACAAGTTTATATACAATGTGAGCAAATTAGGTGAGAAGGGAGGTAAAGGCAAAAAAGGCCATGGTGGCAAAGTAAATACAATATAGCAAGTAAAACACTGGAATGGTAGTTTTGCAATGGAAGAATGTGCAAAATAGAAATAATGGGGTGCAAAGGAGCAAAATAAATAAATAAATTAAATACAGTTGGGAAAGAGGTAGTTGTTTGAGCTAAATTATAGGTGGGCTATGTACAGGTGCAGTAATCTGTAAGATGCTCTGACAGTTGGTGCTTAAAGCTAGTGAGGGAGATAGTGTTTCCAGTTTCAGAGATTTTTGTAGTTCGTTCCAGTCATTGGCAGCAGAGAACTGGAAGGAGAGGCGGCCAAAGAAAGAATTTGTTTTGGGGGTGACTAAAGAGATATACCTGCTGGAGAGTGTGCTACAGGTGGGAGATGCTATGGTGACCAGCGAGCTGAGATAAGGGGGACTTTACCTAGCAGGGTCTTGTAGATGACATGGAGCCAGTGGGTTTGGCGACGAGTATGAAGCGAGGGCCAGCCAACGAGAGCGTACAGGTTGCAATGGTGGGTAGTATATGGGTCTTTGGTGACAAAACGGATTGCACTGTGATAGACTGCATCGAATTTGTTGAGTAGGGTATTGGAGGCTATTTTGTAAATGACATCGCCAAAGTCGAGGATTGGTAGGATGGTCAGTTTTACAAGGGTATGTTTGGCAGCATGAGTGAAGAATGCTTTGTTGCGAAATAGGAAGCCAATTCTAGATTTAACTTTGGATTGGAGATGTTTGATATGGGTCTGGAAGGAGAGTTTACAGTCTAACCAGACACCTAAGTATTTGTAGTTGTCCACGTATTCTAAGTCAGAGCCGTCCAGAGTAGTGATGTTGGACAGGCGGGTAGGTGCAGGTAGCGATCGGTTGAAGATGCATGCATTTAGTTTTACTTGTATTTAAGAGCAATATGTAAAGTTTACATTATTTGACTGACCAACAGGTACAGCAGCGCCCTCACCTGTACGTTTATCATTAGTTACTACTGCCAGTCATAAACCCTGCCTATTTCTACAATTTGTCTTTCTAAAATGTGATTTTAAATCTAACCACCAATTAAGAGCAAACATTTTTGTTTTCATGAATTTTTACAGTGGAAATGAGGATGTTGCATGATCATTGTGTGGTAAATAAGAGTATATAGCATAAAGGGCAAGGCAACACAATATCACACAAACTCAGAGCTTTTTTAATATAGATAATGATATTTTGAATAATCTCAATACTGATACTACATTAAATTGATTTAAAAATAATGTTATGTTTTAATTGTAACAGCTCATTGATTTACTCTTAAGTAATAAACAAATAGTACCTCAAATATACTCCCATAGTGTTACTCAACAATATCAAGCATAGTATTATAACAAATAATGTCTGATTATAGAGTTCTATTATAGAGCTCTGACAGAAACATTAGCATATGCAAAAGTCAACAGATACAATCAGGCTCTACCTTTTAATGTATGAGCTAGTCCTAAATGTTGTAATTGAATGTATTTTGGATGCTGTCATTTAATTTCTACAAGATACTGTCACGTTGAGAGAATATTTTCTTTCTTTTTAAAAATCTGGATATGACATACTTCAACGGTATAACATCAGAAACCAAAATACAAAGCCAATTTTACATGGCAAGGCTTGTTTACACTGAGCTGCACTGAGGTCGGAACGCAATCATGGTTACATTAAGACACAGTGGAGCCAGCGCGAGATGTGGTCGGAAAACGTACCTCAATGCAGGGATGGGATATGTGACTGTTCTCCAAATCCTACCTTTATCAACACTGCTCCATCGAGAAGATTGAAATACTGCTAGTTTTACGATAATTGCTGCGGTGGCTACTGCTGGCTAGTATGAGAAGGAAAAGGGTGATTGCAATTCTACCTCAGTGCAGCTCAGTGTAGACAAGCGTAACGGTATCTTTTGCCAAGGCTTTGTGGTTAGAGAGAAGAAAATACATGAACTACTTATAATAAAAAAAATGTAAAAATATTACCACAATTTGTAAATGATATATGTACTTATTGTCTCATAGCTTGCATTCCAAGCAAATGTAAACAAATGAAATAACAATGAACAAAACCATATCAAAGCTGTCTGGAGTATCTCTGAAACAGTCTGTCGTGGTAGAACCCTTTAACGCTCCTGTGTTAAGGCTTGTTAGCACCCTCTTCACTCTTGTTTGAGCCCTCCCAGTCTTCTCAGTAAAACCAGAGGTATGATGAAAGAAGTTGAGCTGATAATGAAGCAGGTCTCTGCTCCAGCAATCCAGTAAACTGCAACAAAAAAAAAAAATAGACATTCAGCAGAAATGTTATGAAATTCAAATTATTCACAAATCACAGCCTTTGACAACTGACATAATATTTTTCTGCCCAGTTACAAAATGTGACATTCAATGCAGCAAGTCACCTGAGGATGCCACTATGGGGCCCAGTGCTCGAGCCAGGGCTCCTAAACTACGTAGGATTCCCATCACTGTGCCCTTCTGATTGGCTGAACCTAGAAGAGGAGTTTCATGTTACACAATGACACAATGATTTGATTTGAGAGTGTGTGTGTGTGTGTGTGTGTGTGTGTGTGTGTGTGTGTGTGTGTGTGTGTGTGTGTGTGTGTGTGTGTGTGTGTGTGTGTGTGTGTGTGTGTGTGTGTCTAAGAGAGAGCGAGTGCATAGTGGTTATGATAGTATAGTTAGAAATCTTACCATGATCTGAAACCAGCGTTGTCAAACAAGGGACAACAATGGCAGCAGCTGTGACAAAGAAGATGTTTGAGTAAAGGAAAATCACCTCAGGGATATACTTAGTTTATTTGTTTAATGAACTTTGAAGATATGAAAACTTACCAAATGAGTATAAAATCAAACCTATGTAAACCATCTTCAAATTCCATGCCAGTCCAATGAGAGCAAATGCTGGAATCAGTAATATGATTGCCTAAAATACATTAAGAATACCGACTTTGGCAACATTTTTTATACCAGAGCTAATCTTGACTATTTAAACGATTTCTTGATGCTGATTTCTTAGCCATGTAGTAATGAGTACGATATTTACCAGACGAACAGTCCTGATGTGATGCCCTGGTTTGATCCTACGGGCATATCCTCCTTGGATCAGTGCCATGGTGATACCCATGAAGAAGAACATCTTACCCTGCTGCATGCTGCAAAAATGTAAGAGTATCGTAGCACATTTGAAGGAGTTAAGGTAGCCTCTTTTTGGTTGAACAGATTCAAATAAATTGGAGTGTAGGGAGCTAAATAGACTGAGGATTGACCTTTGTCCCTAAACCCATACCTTGTAAACTGGAACCGTTGATGGGTGAGGAAACTCAATGTAAACTCAAGACCAGAGAAGAGGAAGAGATATGTGAAGTAAATGAGGCCCAACACTTTCAGATTCTGCATTTCTGTTGTCCAAGAGAAAAAACAGGGACAAATAAAAAAAGGCTTTGTTGTATATTTCAACACAATATTTTGGTTATTATGAAGTACTTTCAATAGATTATTGTCCATCTTACTAAGCATAGATCTTGACAAGATAAACATTATACAGACTAACGGGTCTTTATATATTACTGTATATTCATAGATATTTTATACTGAACAAAAATAAACACAACATGTAAAGTGTTGATCCCATGTTTCATAAGCTGAAATAAAAGATTCCAGAAATGTTACATATGAACAAAAATCTTATTTCTCTCAAATGTTGAGCACAAATTTGTTTACATCCCTGTTAGTGAGAGTTGCTCCTTTGCCAAGATAATGCATCCACCTGACAGGTGTGGCATATCAAGCAGATGATTAAACAGCATGATCATTACACAGGTGCACATTGTGCTGGGGACAATAAAAGGCCATTCTAAAAATGTGCAGTTGTCACACAACACAATGCCACAGATGTCTCAAGTTGAGGGAGCATGCAATTGGCATGCTGACTGCAGGAATGACCACCAGAGCTGTTGCCAGAGTTTTGAATGTTAATTTCTCTTCTATAAATCGCCTCCAACATTGTTTTAGAGAATTTGGCAGTACATCCAACCGGCTTCAATAACTGCAGACCACTTGTAACCACTGCAGTTTGGCGTTGTAACTGAACAGTTTGCCCAACGTCAGCGTTGTGAACTGAGTGCCTCATGGTGGCTGTAGGGTTATGGTAGGGACAGGCATAAGCTACGGACAACAAACACAATTGCATTTTATTAATGGTGATTTGAATACACAGAGATACCATGACGAGATCCTGGAGGCTCATTGTCGTGCCATTCATCCGCCACTACCACCTCATGTTTCAGCATGATAATCCACGACCCCATGTCGCAAGAATCTGTACACAATTACTCAAAGCTGAAAATGTTCTAGTTCTTCCAGCCTGCATACTCACCAGACATGTCACCCATTGAACATGTTTGGGATGCTCTGGATTGACGTGTACGATAGTGTGTTCCATTTCCTGCCAATATCCAGCAGCTTCGCACAGCCATTGAAGAGTGGGACAACATTCCACAGGCCACAATCAATAGCCTGATCTATGCGAAGGAGATGTGTTGCGTTGCATTAGGCAAATGGTAGTCACACTAGATACTGACTGGTTTTCTGATCCACGACCCTAGCTTTTTTGGGGGGTATGTAAACAACAGATGGATATCTGTATTTCATCAGGTGAAATCCATAGATTAGGGCCTAATGAATGTATTTCAATTGACAGATTCCTTATATGAACAGCAACTCACTAAAATCTATGAAATAGTTGTATGTTGCTTTTATTTTTGTTCCGTGTATAGTTTGACAATTATTTCATACTGTACAAATATCACATAAATCAATATGTACTCACTCTCTTTAGAGGGTGGGTCCTCTGTCCTTGTGAGGGCAGAGAAATGGAACAGAGCCACTGGGTTGAGAAGATCTCCTGATTCCTGGATCCCAGAGGTCACTGAGGAAACCTGGGTCTGAGCAGATACCAGTCTTGTCAGAAATAATAAACAGAAACGCTTACTAATATGGATTAAACACTGTGTATAGTATCATTGCATTAAAACATTACTGGGAGAAGATAAGTGAGTGACCAAGGCTTTTACTTTCTGTGCAATGAAGCACACTGCCCAACCCGTGATGAGTTTCAAGTGTGCCATTTTCAGTTTCTCCTAAGAGGTATACCAATGAAATCGCACCTTGTTCTGCTTTGGCAGTGTCTCTGGTAGCATAACAATGATGAAGAGTAGGTCAGCAGCACTGAAGACCAGGGCCAGTACAGCTGGGCCATGGTAGAATACCTCCTCCTTACTGGAGTTAATGGCAAAGTAGGCCCCCATCAGTGGGCCTACCGTGAATCCCAACGAGAAGGCAATTCCAACCATCATCTAACAACAACAAAATATGCATTGCCAAATTAAAAGAATGCATACACGAGGCCTAAAGAAAGACCAACTAGTGTATTAGTGCAATACAGAGCGCATGGTCCGTGGTTAATCATACTCCTAAATTATCAATCTCCTTTCAATCAAGATCTTTCAATCCTGAATGGCATATACTTTACTGTATGTCTTTAAAAAAAATCATAGCATGAGCTTTATGCACAGTGCTTACCATTCCCTTGTTTCGTGCCTTCGGGCAAGGAAGGTCAGCAATCATGGCAGTGCAGAGGCTCACATTACCCTTGCAAATACCCCCAATCACCCGAGACAAAAGGAACATGCTGAAACTACGGGAAACTGCCCAGACTGCATAGGAAGACATCAATCCCAACTGGAACACAAAAAAATACCAATTAAAACCATATCAAATCAGGCTGGCAAAGTGGGCAAATAACTCACCGAAATGGACAGAGAGTTGCACAAGATATGTACTGATATGTTAACCAGTTTCATAGCCATGAAAAAGCAATAGAAGTATTCTTAAATGGCAAGTCACTTATTTAAATCAACTGCATTTCTATAACATTGCACAAACTGTGGTAAGAATGAGTAGCGGTTTTCTGCCGAAATGATCCGATGCAGCCCCAGTTAAAGGGGACGACACGAACTGCAGCAGAGAGAAGAGTGATCCAATCAGACCTGAACAATAGAATGTAGAGAGCATAATCTGTGATTATGGTCCTTTCTGGTTGAGCGTTCTGGCAAATTTTAAGACGTAACACAACATCTGGTCAATTTTAAGTCACACATTTTAATACACAGACACCACACTATTTCTGGCATTCACAAGACAAGCTACTATTTTGAACAATGCCATTTGTCTAAATATAGACATCAAAATATTTTGCTCAACTGTAACAACCACATGTAGTTAAATAAAGTGTGTTGTGTTACTGTACCTCCAAAGAGGACACTGTTGTATTTAGTTTCCATCGGAACTCCGACAGCTTCCCTGAACCAGTCCACAATGCTCTGAAGTGACTGATAGACACCGTCCTGTTAGGGGGAAAATGTGAAAATATTTTTTACAAATGAGTGCAAGATCTGAATCTGATAAATTTCCCACACTCGATCAGCTGACAAGTGTGTCATTTTGTTACTCTGTCTCATGGAAAGGTTTAATCACACAAAGCATGCCTTGTCCTCCCTAGAGTGAGGCCCCAAATTCTGTGTACAAAGAAACACATCAAATGTCAGTTTCTGGAGTTGGCATATTACCAAAATGGAAAATTGCATTGATAACCCAACATTATTGCAAATACAATGCTCATCTTTCACAATATAGTACAATGAAATTAAAGTATTTAATTAATGATGATAATGATGGGGAGGAAAACTATTTAGATTTTAAGAGGGGAGCTCACATTTACTATTAACAGACATTGGCCATGTTCCAGATAATTAAAAACCGTGATGACCGTGATGCATCATGGGTAACTTTAAAGTTGGCTGAAATGTTAAACTGTAATAAAAAGGACAGCTCACTGAGCACAGACAAACATGAGCACTTACCTCTGTTTGGCCATAGTGGTCCAGTATAGATGGGAGGAGAGGTAGGATCAGGGTGAATCCCAGTAAGTCCAAGAGGAGGGCAAAGAAAACACTCTTAATGACTCTTGAGGAGCCAACGGCCTCTTCAGATCTCGTTTCACTTGACATTGCTCCTTTCTGCTTAAACTCCTTCCTTAAACAAAAACACAGGATTTAAAAAAATTATAATTATATGGGATGCATACATGTGTGTCAGCGCCTAATGGAGAAGTTAATACAAAGTTTTTTGAAGTCGAAATGGCACTGAACTACTACCCGGCTAGTCCTCAAAACGGGATATAGTTTGAGATCCCCAAACCGCAGTAGAACAAAACACAACCATGTCTCTTATGTCTACCATTTATGAAATGGATGGTTGTGCAAAAATAGTTTACTGCAAAAGTGGTTAAATTGATAGATCGTGACACCCCTTAAACTAAAAAAGTGCAGAATAATGCCTGGCTGGAGGGAGGATGGGCCACATGTAACCCAATATTACAAGCTCTGATATTGCAAATATTTGAAATTTAAGTAGTCAGTTCAGTTGTCTGCACTACATCAACAAACAGCATTAGATCTTAATTCATTTTGAAAAGATAGACCTGTAAACACAGAAATACAATAGGTGGAAATATCAAGTATAAATATTTATAATCAATGTAAGCTTTACTTTTTGGCATCTGATTAATATACAAAATACATTGTTACACATCTTTTGATGTTGTGGCTATTGTAATCTAACTCAGCTCTAAGACACTGAAAACTGTCTTTTTTGTTTTTTTGTTCAGCCCATACTCTTGCAATTACATTAGGGACCCCCCCTAGATTTCACTCCAAATCCAATATAGCGTCCAAAATATAATGTGGCTGCCTCAATACCATTAAATGGTTGTTTAAACACCTGTATATATGCTTTAAATGAGACAGCTTTCAGATTTATGTACTGTTATGACCTGTACTCTAGACTATTTTTGTGCAATTCAACTACGTTGGGAATCCAATATACCTACCATAATTACATCTCCTTTGTCTGGATATAGAAAAGACAACAGACAGCTTGGCATGGCAACACCAAGTCACAAGCCTCTGAAGATCAAGAAAGCAACTCGGGGGCTCCAATGAAAGGGAAGATAATCCAACCCACGACTCTGACACCCTCTCCCTAGCTCTACACCCCACGGTATACCTCCAGGATAGGGCTCTAAAAACACCTCCTTATCATTTACAAGTGAACGTTGATTCATGGCTATTCCGATATGGGTGCCTGAATCTAACATGACCTTCTGCTGGCTCACTGCATTCATGATGCACATTTGTTATTTATTTAACCAGGCAGGCTAGTTGAGAACAAGTTCTCATTTGCAACTGCGACCTGGCCAAGATAAAGCAAAGCAGTTCAACACATACAACATCAGTGTTACACATGGGATAAACAAACATACAGTCAATAATACAGTTGAAAAGGTCTATATTCAGTATGTGCAAATGAAGTAGGATAAGGGAGGCAAGGCAATAAATAGGCCATGGTGGCAAAGGGTTAGGGTTATTACAATATAGCAATTAAACACTGGAATGGTAGATGTGCAGAAGATGAATGTGCAACTGGAGATGCTGGAGTGCAAAGGAGCAAGATAAATAAATAAATACAGTATAGGGATGAGGTAGTTGGATGGGCTATTTACAGATGAGCTATGTACAGGTGTAGTGATCTGTGAGCAGCTCTGACAGCTGGTGCTTAAAGCTAGTGAGGGAGATACGAGTCTTCAGCTTCAGTGATTTTTGCAGTTCGTTCCAGTAATTGGCAGCAGAGAACTGGAAGGAAAGGCGGCCAAAGGAAGAATTGGATTTGGAGGATGATATGGTGCACTCTTATGCTGTTCAGGTTACGCTGGCACATTGCTTTTTTCCAGAAAATCATGTCCACCATCCTGACTGTCTGCCCTGGAGTTGCTGTATATGTTGACATTATGGTGTATGGAGAGGATGCAACCACACATGATGACAAGCGCATAAGGCAGGTAGGTAGGTGTTCACTACAATAAACCAACACAACTTGACAAGAAATGCCAGCAACTTAGTGGGCCTTCACATGTCATAAGAATTGCAGCTCTCCAATGTCAATGCCATCCTAAATCTTCCAGTCTCCTGCCCTGAAGGGTATACTACGATTAAGGCTAGATTTATTTAACTTTTATTTAAGCAGGGAGTCATGCTAAGACCCAGTCTCTTTCACTGATGAGCCCTGCATGACCACATCAATAAACAATTACACTGAACAAAAATGTAAACACAACATGTAAAGTGTTGGTCCCATGTTTCATTAGCTGAAAAAAAAATCCAGACATTTTCCATACGCACAAATTTGTTTACATCCTTGTTAGTGAGCATTTCTTCTTTGCCAAGATAATCCATCCACCAGAGGTGTGGCACATGAAGAAGCTAAATAAACAGCATGGTCATTACACAGGTGCATCTTGTGCTGGGCACAATAAAAGGCCACTCTAAAATGTGCAGTTTTGTCACAACAGAACGTCACTGATGTCTCAAGTTGAGGGAGCATGCAATTGGCATGCTGACTGCAGAGAATTTGGCAGTGTGTCCAATTGGAGTCATGTGTAACCACACCAGCCCAAGGACCTCCACATCCGGCTTCTACACCTGAGGGGGGGGGGGGGGTGCTGAGGAGTATTTCTTTCTGTCTGTAATAAAGCCCTTTTGGGGGGGAAACTCATTCTGATTGGCTGGGCCTGGCTCCCCAGTGGGTGGAGCCTATGCCATCAAAGGCCCACCCATGGCTGAACCCCTGCCCAGGAATGTGAAATCCATAGATTAGGGCATTATTTATTTCAATTGACTGATTTCGTTATATGAATTGCAACTCCGTAAAATCGTTGCGTTGATTTTTTTGTTCAGTATATGGGCTATAGATATATATACACACATACACAATACATGAAAAGCAAACAAAACAACAAAAGCAAAACACTATCATATCAAATAAACAGAGATGAAGTTATCAACAATGTCGTGTGTAATTGCGGGCTATTCTTTGGGTGCTGAAATTGTAGTTTTTGATAATGACGTCGGAGCTCCAGTCTGGCCACACTAGTCGCCGCTCAGCTCCACGGTAAATCGTGGTTGATTTGAATCGGTTAGGGAAATGCTTGTTTACATCCTTATTCAGTCGTCCTCGCTGGACGGTGGATGTGCAAGTCTCTTAACAGAGAATGAGTTAACGACAAAACAAGGTGGTGAGGCAAGACAATGTTCGAGGAAGTAGGAAATAATATAATTCCATTCATGACCGAATACACTCAAAACCGGACTACATTTGAAGATTGGAATTATATGGATATTATTACGTGTGACAGACACATGACATTAGACAGATGGGTGTTAACCAACTTTGTAGGCTTAGCCTATGGATAAAATGCGTTTTAATAAAGTACTCAAAATGTTAATGTAGCGCAAATGGAAACAGGGGTATACATTGCATCCTAAAGTAGTGAGCACATTAATTAAGTTATTGTAATCAAAGTTTGTTATAGCTGAATAAACTCAATGCTAAAATCATTGACTAGGGAAAAGTGCAATAGTTTCTGATGAACTCCAACGGTTCATCAGAAACTTCCTTCAGCATAGAGTTGAGTTGTTACAATGTGATCAGCCATGCATGGAGATTCCCCATACATTTTTCATATGCATTTTACTTACCCTAAATCCAGTGGCATATCAATTTGCGAGCAGCTTGCTTTAGGGTTGTGAACTCATCTGATTCTCGAAGTCGCAAACTGACTGGACCAGGAAGCGGTGTCTTGTTTCATTTATCGTTTACGATGACAAGATTGTGACGTATGCGCACAGAAGCAAGGCCTCCACTGATCCATGCGGAATCTTTGCGACGTTATACCTTACCATTTTACATTTAAACTTTAATTGGATAGGGACGTCCCAATGAGCCGCTTACAACCGCGCATGTTTAAACGCCCTGCGTCCAGTTTCCCAAAGGCATACATTTCGTTAGCACCATCGATCTCAATGGTTCTTACGATTCACTTAGCCTCTGCTTTTGGGATACTGGGCCCAGCTATGAACAATCTGTGGCTACTTGTATGAGAAAAAAATAATACGTAAGAATTTGTGAAGTCAACGCAGATTCACAGGAGTGGTTGCCACCATCCACCATTCATTGTACATATTTACAAAAACTATTGCACTTCTTTCCCTAGTCAATGATTTTATCATTGCTTTGTCCTCCTTTAAAATGTTTTGTCTTGATTGGTTCAGCAATAGTTCTTATCCTTAAAATGAGGAAAAGCGTTTTCACAAATGAAATAGCTATGAAATAGAATAGCTCTAGGATAAAGTCATTTATTACAGAAATGTTAAAAGACAACAAGATCAACATATTTACAAAGCATCAAAACAGCCAATATGTTGGAAATGTGAACAGTCATTCTGGCATGACATAATATACAATAATAAAAGACTGTCCTTTACAACAATAGCTGCAGTGTCTCCAGTCAAGAATAGTTACAGGTGGAAACAGTATGCAACAAGTGACAATAAAACATTATTCAATTGAACTTTACATAATCAGCTTGCTGTTAAAAGCAGCCCTCTTATGACATGTCTCCCATTTCTAAGCAGCAACACCCTCAGTATCAATACATCCTCATCAGTTGCACCAACACAGAGTTACAAGCCATGGCGCATCACATGCCGTTCCAGGTCAGTGCTGTTCATGAGAGTCCGACCACAGAGCTCGCAGGAAAGTGCTTTCTCATTTCTGGTCACTGGAATTATCTTCAGGGTAGTGGAGGCATCTACAGGAATGATAACAGAATAAGAAGCAAAGTTAAACATCTGACAGGGAACCAGAAACAGTTTGATTAATTGGATGTCAATAGTTTCGTGTCAAAATTGACTTACCTTTTGGTGAAGATATGTTGCCATTTTCCTTGTCGTTTTCCTCCACCTCGTGATCTTGCTTCTCGCCACTCTTGGGGTTTTCTTCATATTTTTCATCCTGTTCAGACCCTTGCTCCGGTTTATTACCGCACTCAGGTTTTAGACAGTCAGTCTTCACTGCCTCCTCATTTTCCTGTGTTGCACCATGATTACTGTGCATTTCCTCTTTGCCCTCTTCATTTTCAAACACTGGCATCTTGTGATAGTTGCAGGCTTCATCTTTAAGCACTGACATCTCATGATATTGGATGTTTTGTTCTTCTATGTCCATCTCTCCAGGTTCTTGGTTCTCCTCCTCACAGTCCATTAAATGTTCCTCTACCTTCTCATGGGATTGCTTATATTGTCCCTCTTGGTTCTCGTTATCACTAAAATCCTGGAATTCACTGTTTTGGGCTGTGTTCTCTGCCACCTCCTTATCGCCATCTTTGTTCACCTCATCTTGTTGCCCTTGGGTCTCCTCACAGTCCATGAATTGTTCTCCCTCCCCGTTGACTCTGCTCAGTCTTGTTTCCAGTTCCTCCAGATGGACCTGTCCCACCAGCTCATGGTTCCTCACAACCTCCCGGAGAGAACACCACAAGGAAGATTACATATTTACATCAGCTACAGAAGGACAAATGACTCAACAGAGAAGACTAGATACATCAAGTCTTAAATCCTAAGGCACAGTCCTCTGTGCCTTAGGAGCTGTTCTCTGTTTAGAGCCACAGTCTAGTTAGCATGAGATTCATGATTGAGGGGGTGTAAGGAGAGTGTAGCTAGAACACTAACCTGGTGTTTATCGCACAGGTGTGCCTCCAACTCGCTCAGCTGTGTGCAGTCGAAGTAGCACAGTCTGCATTTGTATGGCTTGATATCGTCGTGCTTGAGCATGTGCAGTAGCAGTTTCTTGTCACTGGAACTGGTGAAGGTGCACTTGTGGCAGCGGAACACGATGCCCTCGAGATATCGTGACAGCTTCGGACGACACACCTCTATAGGGGCCACTGGCTGCTCTGTTTAAAAAAAATTAACAAACCAGGATCAGCAGTGTAAAGTCTGGGTGTGGTACTGACAAGTAGAAGACAGAATAAATGGTAGACAGCCATAAAAGGTGTCTAATGAGTGTAATGATGAATAAAGCATGGATTTATTTTAACAATACCACAAGAACACCTACCACGATGGAGGACAATGTGGTCGATCATGGAGTTTTTGTTTTTGGTGTGGTAAAGACAGAGAGGGCAGTGTAGCTCCTTAGGAGCTTCTGTTGGGCTACCGGCATGTGCCGTCTCTATGTGCATATCCAACTTTTTCCTAATGTAAGCATTCAGAGAAAAATATGGTACCACAAATTTGGCAATATATCATACGGAGGCTTAATAGATGGCAACAATTGAGACCAAGAAGCATTTGTACATCATTTAAAGAGTCAGTTAATGTAGCAATACTAGGTGTCACAAGTGCTTCTTGTTCAATCACTATTCTTTAGACATAGCAATAATATGTATACTAAGCAACAAATATGACACAGCAAAGGCAAGCATGGGCATTTGAGCAAATTCTTCTGGAAATAATATATTACCTGAAGCCTGTGAAAAATGAGCAGTCCTTGCACCTCACAAGCCTTTTCCCATTGTGGCGATTTATGTAGTGTCGACGCATACTCTTGATGTGTGTTGAGGTGTAGATACAAAACTCACAGACGAGTAAGCCATCTTGAGTGGTCCTGGTGGTCTGTGGGCTTGGAAGGCTGCTGGAGGCCTTGGCCTGAGCCACCTGCCTGTAGTGGTTGAGCTGCCTCTGGACATCTGGGGGCTCCGAGTATACTGGTTCTATAACGGAAAATACACTGGATATTAGTACCACATTACATTGACACTCAGCAGATGACTTCTCTGATTTACAGAAAGGTAGGGGAGGTGTTAATGGCAAAATACTCTTGAGGAGTATATATACAAGACATAATGCATTTTTAAAAAGTTGAGTTTGTATAGCTATACTGATTGTCTTGTCTGTATGCTGCATAACAAATTTTCATATTTTAGAGGAAGTGTTCGAATCATGAAGTTTAATAATTCAAATCCTAAACAATGAATGTAAAAGGGAACACTTGCTTTCAGTGAAGTCTGATTCCTCAGAATCAGACATTTGGTTGCCTTCTTGAGGTTCTAGCAGGTTCTGGGTCTCTTCAGCGGCCCTCAGGGTGTGTTCCTTGTTCTCGCTACCGGTCACGGAGGAAGGGAGGTTCTTGGATGGGTCCTGAGCTACTCCAGCAAGACAGATTAAAAAGCAAACAGGTTTAAGATGTTTTCCACAGCTTTTGTCATTTCGATTAACATTTCATACAGTATCAGATTCTGTCAAATTGACAGAGATACATTTTTTCTTAAGCCTTTGAAAAGTTGTAACAATGACAGTGTGCTGTAGCAGTAAGGTTGTCTCACCGCCATGTACTTTGAGCAGATGATTCTTCAAGAGGCTCAATATGGTAGTCCTGTAACGACAGAGCCCACAGTGGAAGGGTCTGATGGTCCCGGGTCGACGTCGAATATGGCGGTCAAACCTGAAGAGACAATAGCAGACATTTCACAAATTGATTTATCCAGTTGATTTATATACAAACAAGAAAGAATGTTGTATGGTGGAACCTAAGGTAACATTACAAGATTGATCACATACTATAAATACTCCCCTCTGAGTGGTTCAAGCTCTGAATGCTGATATATCAGACTGTATACCACGAGAATAACAAAACATATTTACTGCTCTAATTACATTGGTAAATAGTTTACAATAGCAATAAGGCACCGCAGGGGTTTGTGGTATATGGCCAATATACCACAGCTAAGGGCCGTATCCATGCACTCCGCGTTGGGTTGTGTTTAAGAACAGCCCTTAGCTGTGATATATTGGCCATATATCAAATCACCCCCCTTGGACCTTATTGCTTAAATATACAATAGAAATCTCTTCCTCTCACATCTGCTTCTGTTGATGAGGTACATTGTCCAGCCGTTTGAGCGCTGATGTAGCTGCATGGCTCCGCTCATGTGAGCGTAAACCTTTCAAAGACATGAAAGTTTGCCCGCAGTGGTTGCACTCCTCTCCTACTGACCCCCCCCCTGGTTCTGTTGTCGATGGGACAGGGGAAGGAGACACCAGTGGACCCATCCCTGTTGTAACAGATTCCACCTGTGTCACAATCCAATGACTGTCCGATTCTTCTGCTGTCAGAACCTCGGGCAGTTCTAGTCTTTCCTGCTGAAAGACAAAAATAAATGATTAAGGTTGAGGATCACATAGGCTACATAAAGGGCAAAATGCATAGGGTTACACTTTATTGCATTATGTGCCACTTACCTTAACAGGCTTGGTCTTTGGCGGTGGGTCACTGAGGCGTCGTTTCCTCTTCTGTCCATTTGTCAGCTTCTGAAACTCCTCACTATGATGGTCGAGATGGGAGCAGAGATCCGCACTGCCCTGGATTTGGAGGTTACAGTATCCACATCTGTAGAACTCTGTGCCATCCTCTGAATTCTTTGAAAGTATAGTGAAGTCTTGTGTGAAATCTTCATTGTGGAAATTGGTGTAGTGGATACTTAGCAGCAGATTTGAGTTGAAAGATAACTTCACGCATTTCTTGCATTTAACTGGACGCAATGCTTTGCCTTTCTCACATTGTGGATCAAATAATTTGCATACAGGTTTATGTTGCTGGGGATGACTTCTAGGCTTGGGGGGAGACTGCACTGTGTTATTCGGGCTAAGTTTGCTAGATTTGTGCTTGCTGGGAGAGACTCCTGGGTGGCAAATCGCATAATGGGAGACCAGGCCTTTTTCACTAAGACATTGGAAAAAACAGCGAGAACAGCTTATCTTCTCACCAGGTGATTTGGTTTCCTGACTCAAAGAAGCCTTATGGTCCGGTGAGTTTGGAAGAATGCGGTGAGGTCTGAATGCTGGAACAAAGTGGTTGGTGAAAGCAGCATTGCCATGTTGCCTCCTATAGTGGGCTGCAAGGTATTTACAAATCAAAGTTGTATACGAGCACAGTGCACACTTGTAGGAAAACTCTTTGTCCTCAATTGGAGCCACTGTACTGTGGTTAATGCGAAGATGACAGGCAAGGCCCTTTTTAGTGGCGCAAAGGTACTTGCAAAGGTGGCACTTGACTATGATGGATTTCCCATTTTTTAAAATGGCAGCCTGGGCAATTGAGGTCTGGGAGCCTCTGTATTTGGAGAGCAATTGTTTTTTAATGGCAGTGGATTGTTTCAAAGCTGGTTTGAATATATTTGCGGCAGATCGTTTGTGATCCATCTCATAGTGAGCCTTCAACTTCTTGAATTTTGCATGGATGACTGGACACATATTGCACCGGAAGCCTGCCAATCCCATCCGCTTACCCGATCGGACTTTCAGGCATTCATTTGGGTCAGTGAAGTGCACAATTTCTTGTTCAAGTCTCTCAGTTCTGGCTTTGACGGCTGGATGCCTCATCTGGCAGTGAGTTAGAACACCATGAGAGTGAGAGTTCACATACGGACAGATTGAACACTTGAATACCAATGTCCCCTCACTTGTACTAGGTTGCGCTTCAGGTTCACTTTCATAAGTTGATGTATCATATTCCGGATGTTTCTTACCACAATGAGTTAACATACCATGGAGGTTGTTGAACTCTCCGGAACAGACAGGGCACCTATATGTCTCGCTTGAACTCAAGGTTTCATGAACATCAAGCTGTTCATGGACCTCCGGTTCTTGGGTCTGCCTACTACTAATGACATCTAACACAGACCCATCTTCCTTGACAGACCATGGATGAACTGCATGGTAGTGGCTGCTTATACCCCCCATGGAAGTAGCCTTAAAGGGACACGCTCTGCATGGATAGACTTGTGTGTCACCTCCTCCGGTCTGAAAAGGTGAAGTGGTCTTTGGAACATCCCCAAACCTGAGGATAATCTGATCATGTTTTTCATTGTGTTCTGGGTTAGGCTTCGTCTTTTTAGATCGAGAAGTCTTAGGGCCGGCATGCAACCTCAGGATGATGGATTCAAGTCCAGTTTTTTTATCTGGATGACATTGCCGGTAGTGCCGGAGGAGTCCCTTCGCATCAGTATGTGAACAAGCACACCACTCACAGTGATAACCTTCCTGTAAATGGCCATCTTGGTAAGCCCAATGTATAATCGTAGTGATCGGGGCTTTCTCTTGGTGGTTATTCCTCAGATGTCTTTTCAAAAGATATATATGGGGAGTTGTATAAGAGCATTTGCGGCACTTCAAGGACCTGAGCAGTGCAGCTTTCAGCTTGCGAGATTGTGAGGCTTTCATGGAGGACTTGTTAGGCTGTTGCATTGTTGATTTTTTATTTGGGCCGGGAACAATCGCAGTACATCTGACAACCTGATCCGCAGTTCCCTTCAGATCACTATGTCTTAATTTTTGATGATTCAAAACCCCCCTAACTGTCGGATTGTCATAGTCACAATGCTGGCAGTAAAACAACTTTCTCTCTTCTTCTTGGGATGAGTTTAGCGAGTTTCTTCGTACTAGGTGGGATTTGCTCATTTGCCCCAAAACAGTAGCAGTATATTCAAGGATTTGCTTAGCAGTTGGCTTCATATCAAGGTGTCTTTTCCTTTTATGATTCAAAACCCCCATCACCGTTGAATTGCTATAGTTGCAAAGCTGACAGAAAAACACGTGTTCAACCTCGTCCTTCAAAAGAGGATGAGACAAGAGGTGAGGAGAGTTAGGCGAGTTCACTGCTTTTGGCTGAGATTTTTTAGTTTGCTCTCGGACGACAACAGTATGCCTTAAGATCTGCGCAGCGTTTGTTTCGAGATCACAATGCATTTTACTTTGATGATTAAAAATCCCCCTCACTGTGGGATTGTTATAGTCACAATATTGGCAGAAGAACTTATCTAACTCTTCTTGGACAACATCAGATGTTAAGAAAGAGGAGTTAGGAGATTTGCTAGTTTGGGACAAAATCATAGCGGTATATTCAAGGATTTGTTTAGCAGTTGCTTTAAGATCTGGGTGTCTTTTCCTTTGATGTTCCACAACCACCCTCATGGTTCGATTGCTATAGTTGCAAAGCTGACAGAATAACACAGCCTCTTCTGTCACAAGAGGATGAGGTAAGATGTGAGAAGACTTTGTCAAGTTGACTCCCTTAGACTTTTTGGATTCTTCGGTTTGCCCTCCAACCTCAGCAGTATGCCTGAAGATGTCGCCAGGTGTTGTTTGGAGTTCACTGTGTCTTCTCTTTTGATGATTCAACATTCCTCTCATTGAGGGATGCCCATAGTTGCAAAATTGGCAGAAAAACAAGTTACCTGCCTCATTTCCGATATCAGATGTGAGGAGAGAGGAGTCAAATCCAGCAGACTGAGGTTTATCTTTCTGACTACGAAGCTCAGATGTATATTGAAGGATCTGACTAGTTGATGTCTGAAGACAACGATGTCTTAATTTCTGATGATTCAAAACCCCTATAGCTCTGGGGTTGCCATAGTTGCAGTACTGGCAAAAAAACAAGTCAGCTATCTCGTTCTCAACAGTGGATTTGAGAGAAGAGTTTGATGAGTCAAATCCAGTAGACTGAAGCTTTTCACTTTGAACATGAGCCTCAGCAGTGTGCTTGATGACCTTATTAGCAGTCACCTTGAGATGACTCTGTCTTAACTTCTGATGATTCAAAACCCCTCTCAATTTGTGGTTGCTACGAATCGCAGCAGTATGTTTAATGATCCGTTCAGCAGTTGACTTACGAGCACTGTGTCTCAACTTCTGATGATTCATAACGCCTCTCACTGTGGGGTTGCAATAGCCACAAAACTGGCAGAAATACAAACTCTCATCTGCCTGCGAAACATTGGATATGGGAGGGGATGTGTTAGGAGACTTAACTTCTGGGAGTTTGAATGGCTTTATAACATGTTCCTGTGCTAAATCTTTTTGGAGGGGAGTGCTATGTGAGACTTTTCCTATGCCCTGTGACACTTTGCTTTGACAATGAACCTCCGCAGTATGGAAATGGATCTGTTCAACAGTAGCATTGAGATCACTGTGTCTTGACCTTTGGTGATTCAACACCCCCCTCACTGTGAGGTTGCCATAGTTGCAATGCTGGCAGAAAAACACGTTCTCTACATCATCCTGTGCAACATCGGGTTTAAAGGGGGACGTGTTGGGGGACTTTACTTCTGGGAGTTTGAATGGTTCCAAAACCATATTTTGAGGAGACGACTGTGTTTCGTCCTTAGCTTCCCTGGAAGTGGCAAGAGATTCTTGTTTTATGTCATCAATTGTCAATCCTGCCTTCGGATGGCTTTTTTGGAAGTGGGCAAGCACAACAACCACTGACTTATTGCTGAAGGCACAATGTTTGCAGTGGTACAGTTCCTCATCCACCCCCATGGAAGCAGAACATTCTTTTGGGGGTGTAGAGTTGATATGAACAGTTTCTTTACATGGGGTCAGAGACCTCTCAGGAGAGACAACCTCTGCATTCTTTAGGCTGGAGGTTTGCCCTAAATGTGATTTAGAGGGTTCGTCTTTAGAAGGCTTGGCAGTAAAACTGCAGTACATTAAAGGACTGCTCATTTTCAGTTTTGGATGTTTGTTTTTGTAATGGGGTTTCAAGTATTTGCCATTAGAAATGGTGAATGGACAGGCAAAGCACTTGTACACCAAATCAAGCTGATCTGATCGCATCATGAACACATCTGGAGCTTCTGGGTGATGATCCCTATAGTGCTTCTTGAGGTCATCAGCGGTGGCAAACTCAACAGGACACTCCAAGCAACGGAAGGTGGCAGTCCAATCATCTGGATTAATGATGTACTGAAAGTCATACCTGATGTATGGGTGCATTCTCTGGTAATGGGTGCTCAAACTGCGAGATGACCTGTGATTGTAGTCACAATGTTTGCAACGATAAAGTATTTTGTGTTTGTCCCTGCTTTCTCTATTTTCCAATTGATCGTGCTCATCTTTTTCAGTTCCTGAGGCATCTAGTTCAGTTCTCCAGGCATCCCCCTCCTCTTCATCCTCGCTAACCTCAAAGGTAAAAGCAGTGCCCCCTGACAGCTTGCTTTGGATGACTGTACTTTCAGGGCTCGTTTTGATCTTTTTCTTAGCAGGACTCAAAGCAGTGTCATCATGCATCCTCTTCTTGGTGGCATTAGCCAATGGCTCTGTTAGTGGCATTTCATTATACGTTTCAGATTTTGGATCCCGCTGTTCTGTCGCTGTTCCGTCCAGCAGACTTAGCCCCATGCTGTAAAAAAGGTAACTGTGCTCACTTCGCTGGTGAGTGTAAAGATCTTCTAGCCAAGTTGCAGAAAAGTTGCAGAGTGAGCAGCAGTGAGAGCCCTTCTGTTCACTTTCTGTATGAGATCTCTCTTCAGTTACTTTAGAGACACCTTTACCACCGTCGTGGTCATAGCTAAGGAAAGGCGCATGTGACACGAGGGTCACATCATGCGCACGTGATGGCCTTGAGAGGTTGGGCAACTTCAGTTGTGAGGAATTTAAAGATGACCCATGCGCAATTTTGAATTTGGAAATATTTTCAGAGGATCCCACTTGAGTTTTCAGGTTCTCCAGCAATAGACTAGAGCTAGGAATGTTTATGGTTTTTGAGGTAGACTTGGATTTGGGGAAATTCAGTCTCCCCACTTCCCCTTGTTTGCATTGGAGTCTTGACACATTGTGTTGGTTCTTATTCCCTGGCAGTGGCACTTTGACATTATGCAGCTTGCCCCTTAAATACAGTTTCTGTGTTTTCAGGGTCCTGCCCTTACCAGGACCCTTTACCGAAACCTTGTGATTTGTTCTTTCATGTTTGATAATAACAGGCCAACTGGAAGATGTAAACATACAATGCCGGCAAGAGAAACTCTCCTCTGAATTGTTGTAGAGAGTGCTACTGTGAGGTTGTGTGGAACTGTCTGAGGGATTAGAACTCCCATCATTTTGTGAAGGATCCACATCAACGCCATGCACCTTCTTCATGTGTTCCAGGAGGAAATATTTTGATTTGAATAGGAGGACACAATGTTTACACTGGAATGACTGACTTGGAGACATGGATTGTTGAGAGGCTGGTTGACCGTGGGTCATTTGATCAGACTTGTCGAGGTGCCCGGAATCTGTAGGTGTATAAAAGAGCTTTTAATCTATACAACTGCAGAATAATACATTTATCAGATATGAATTATTACATGTGCTATGTATCTAACTATTATCAGACCAACCAAGCTCCTAAAAAGGCAGGTGATAGAGTTCACCATTCTCCAGTTAACAACTTGTATTATGGGGTAGGCTGTTGGCAGAATTATTTTACAGAGTATACAAGTCAAAAATAAGAACAACAAGTCATACCTTCCTCCATCTCCCCTGGCTCTGCGAGTTTCTTGATCCCAGAACTTTACTGACAAATGGGAGAGAAACATATTGGGGAGCATAATAATTTCATGACATTGTCTCACATAACACAAGCAAAACCAGACTAAACATGCAAAATGCAAAAAAAAAACTGATAAAAGGAGAGACATTTACCAACTTCTCCACAACTAGGCGACTCCATAACTGATCCAAATGACTTAATAAGACAATAGGTGTAATTTATCTGAATAGGATTTAGACCTATAGCTGATCTGAATATAACATTTTTGCAGGAAGTACCACAAGTTCACTGTCATGTATACATTTAATAAATTGTAAGCACAGTTAGTCACACTGAAAAGTGTTGCTACACAAGTACAGTCACAGGTCGAGACTTAAAACGTATGGTTTGCTAGTGATATTCTTATAGTTCTGTCTCTGTGCACAATATCACATTCTCATTACTGAAAAAGTAGTGACTTTTAGCTTATCAACACACAATAATGGTGTCATTATAACCATAATCAACTGCATCTTAAGATGAGCTCTGAATGTCCTCTTGGAAAAGCACATAACTATTTTAATAGCCCAACTTTAAGACCTGAACAACCAAGACATAAGGTGACTCCAGAAAGGCAAGTGTAATGTAGGCAAAACACACTACATAGCCTAGGCCATATTTTACCATAGGCATACATTAATCCAACCAGCTATAATTGACTCCATGCATTCATAAACAAACACAAAATTAGAAAAGGAAAATTACTGAAGTAAATGTGGTGTGCTTGCTAGTCTTGAAGTATTTATGGTTGTGAAATAGTTGTGAGTGACAGCAGTAATCAAATCAAATGAATTTATTATATAGCCCTTCGTACATCAGCTGATATCTCAAAGTGCTGTACAGAAACCCAGCCTAAAACCCCAAACTAGAGGTCGACCACATTAATCAGAATGGCCGATTAATTAGGGCAAATTTAAAGTTCATAACAATCGGAAATCGGTATTTTTGGGCGCCGATTTCTGATTATAAAAAATAAAAAACGTTATACCTTAATTTAACTAGGCAAGTCAGTTAAGAACACATTCTTATTTTCAATGAAGGCCTAGGAACTGTGGGTTAACTGCCTTGTTTAGGGGCAGAACAATAGATTTTCACCATGTCAGGTCAGGGGTTCCAATCTTGCAACCGCACAGTAAACTTGCACTCCACGAGTAGCCTTCCTGTTAAGCGAATGCAGTAGAAGCCAAGGTAAATTGCTAGCTATCATTAAACTTATCTTATAAAAAAACAATCAATCATAATAACTACTAATCCAGTTTAGCAGGCAATATTAGCCAGGTGAAATTGTAATTTCTCTTGCGTTCAGGGTATATGCAACAGTTTGGGCTGCCTGGCTCACTGCGAACTAATTTGCCAGAATTTTACGTAATTATGACATACATTGAAGGTTGTGCAATGTAACAAGAATATTTAGACTTAGGGATGCCACCCGTTAGATAAAATACAGAATGTTTCCGTATTTAATTGAAATAAACATTGTTTTTTTCTCGAAATGATAGTTTCCGGATTCAATCATATTAATGACCAAAGGCTCGTATTGCTGTGTTATAATTAAGTCTATGATTTGATAGAGCAGTCTGACTGAGCAGCAGCACGCCCGTAATCATTCATTATAACAGCACTTTTGTGCGTTTTGCCAGCAGCTCTTCGAAAGCACATCGCTGTTTATGACTTCAAGCCTATCAGCCTAATGGCTGGTGTAACCAATGTGAAATAGCTAGCTAGTTAGCTGGGTGTGCGCCAATATTGTTTCAAACGTCACTCGCTTTTAGATTTGGGGTAGTTATTCCCCCTGCGCTGCAACGGCCCCGGCTTTGTGGAGCGATGGGTAACGATGCTTCGAGTGTGGCTGTTGTCGATGTGTTCCTGGTTCGAGCCCAGGTAGGGGCGAGGAGAGGGACGGAAGCTATACTGTTACACTGGCAATACCATAGTGCCTATAAGAACATCCAATAGTTAAAGTTATATGAAATACAAATGGTATAGAGAGAAATAGTCCTATAAATACTATTTTAACTACAACCTAAAACCTCTTACCTTGGAATATTGAAGTCTCATGTTAAAAGGAACCACCAACTTTCATATGTTTTCATGTTCTGAGCAAGGAACTTAAACGTTAGGTTTTTTTTTTACATGGCACATATTACTTTCTTCTCCAAAACTTTGTTTTTGCATTATTTAAACCAAATTGAACATGTTTCATTATTTATTTGAGGCTAAATTGATTTTATTGATGTTTTATATTAAGTTAAAATAAGTGTTAATTCAGTATTGTTGTAATTGTCATTATTACAAATAAATAAAATTTCCATATGGTGTGCATGCTAGTTTGTGATGGGTCGATTGATAGGATAGCACGAACATGATAAAGTTGGTTTGGTGTCTCTAGCTTGAACAGTTCAAGAGTTACTGTTGGTAAGTTATTTTATGCTAAATGTATATAGTTAATAAAAACCTTAAATAATTTGAAGTTAGGATAGCCTGAATGTTTTAAAGTTGGTCTTGTAGCTTAATTGGAGCAGGACCATTTTAAATAGCTACCACTGTATTACTGTGATTCTAACACGGAACCCAAACCGGCTGCGCGCATGCGCTGTCGTGCTTAAATTAATTTTGTCCCCCTACACCAAGCACGATCACGAAACGCAGGTCCAAATATAGACATTAATTTGGGGACAGGTCGAGAAGCATTAAACATTTATGGCAATTTAGCTAGTTAGCTTGCACTTGCTAGCTAATTTGTCCAATTTAGCTAGCTTGCTGTTGCTAGCTAATTTGTCCTGGGATATAAACATTGAGTTGTTATTTTACCTGAAATGCACAAGGTCCTCTACTCCGACAATTAATCCACACATAAAATGGTCAACCGAATCGTTGCAAGTCATATCTCCTCCTTCCAGGCATATTTAATCTTTGAAATTAAATGGTGATTGGAATCTAAACTTTCATAGTATTACCACGACGACCGGCAACAAAGTTCGTCTTTCAATCACCCACGTGGGTATAACTAATGAGTAGATGACACATGGGTACCTGCTTCTATAAACCAATGAGATGGGAGAGGCAGAACTTGCAGCGCGATCCGTGTCAGATATAGAAAGGACTTCTATTTTAGCCCCTGGCAATGCAGATGCTCGTTGACGCAATAATTGAATAACATACATTTCTAAATGTATTTTGCAGCGCACGTGATGTTAATTTTAGCAAATTTAAAACCGTTATAGTTAAAAAGTATAAAGAATCTGAATGCAAGCAATCTAATTTGGGTCAGTCTGAACATCTCAATGTTGGTTTGGTGTTGATAGCTTAAACGTGTAAGTGGAGATGCGTGCCAAAATGTTCCCCATGTAAGTCTATGGCCCTTTTATTGCCATTGAAATGCATTGGGAGCGCATTTAAATATTGTTCTAGTACAAAAAGTATGAATGCTATCAAAAATAATTTCTTAAACAATTTAAGTTGGGGCTGTCTGCACATTTGAAAGTTGGTTTCGTGCTTTTAGCTGATAGGGTTAGAGTTGGTATTTGTTCTAATATGTAAATTTACATTTGAAAGCTGGTTTATCCACATTTGTATAGTTGAAAAGTTACTGTTGGTGGGTTATTTTATGCTAATTTATGCACATTTGTATAGTTATAGTTGATCAAAGTTTAGGATTTAGTTGGGTCAGTCTGAACATCTCAATGTTAGTTTGGCATTGATAGCTGAAATGGTGTATTTGTCAAATCCAAATACTTCCCATTCAAGCCTATGGAGTGTTTATTAATATGTGTAATGTTTGTAGTTCAGAAAGTACAAATGTTATCAACATTCTTGCATGCAAACAATCTATAATGGGTCAGTCTGAACATTTCAAAGTTGATCGTTTAAATAGTGTAGGAGGAGATACACCTAAATGTCCTAAATGTTCCGATGTAAATCTATGGCACATTTATTGCCATTGAAATATATTGGGAACACATTTACATTTTGTTGTAGTTAAAAAAGTATTCATGCTATCAAAAATATTTTTGTCAGTCTGCACATTTGGAAATTGGTTTTGCGTTAATAACTAAAGCCGTTATTAAGGGCTTGAGCGAGCAGAATAAATCGAATAATAATATGAGTATGTAAGAAATCTAGAGTTGTGTATTGCTTTGCAATCACACCTAAGTGGCCACAGTGTGTCTTCAGACATTGCATGTTTATAAGCCTCGTCCTCAGATCGAAGAGGACCACAAAATGATTAACCACAAAATGTCAGTTGATCTTTCCTTTGAAATCCTCAACCCAGCAATAGATCAAAGGATAAGACACTTCAGCACACAATCCGTTACATGCGAGACAACACCTCTGAAATTGTGAACTAGAATATTTGGACATTTGCAGCCTTATACTAGAATGGGTAATTCGCTTAAACACAACAGTATTAGCAAGGTAGCCAAAGCTTGAGCTGAGCTCTGGCTGCATTGACATAATATATCTAGATTGTCTCTTAAATGCAACCTCTGATAACTGCACATATTTACCAAATAACACTTGCTGCATTTACTAGAATCAAACTTGTGAACAATAAAGTTTACACCATTTCGGTCCCAGCTCTGTCACTTGTCGAACAGGAACTAAAATTGCAAGGGGAGTGGAATCGGAACCCCCTTTGCCTTTCTATTGATCCAGTTCAGAAATATGAAAAATGTTACGAAGCAAAAACTACAAAACCTGTCCCGCAATGAACATTTACAAAGACGTTTATGGAATAGATTGAATAGCTTACTCACGTTTCCACAGAGAATCGGTGAGACTCAGACTAGTTTTCGATTCCTCAATGTGTTAGCTCTGTAGTCGATGTTCGTCGCCATTTTTTCCTGCTCCTACAACAACCTCATGTGTCCTCTTCCGTCTGAGAACCAGCAACGCCGGCGTCGAGGGGCTACACATAAAACAATTTAGCAGTCACGATAGTGCCAGGGGGTGGCGTGCAGTGCAAATAAATCTGTCAATCAACGATAAAGATAAAGCCAAAGACAGTACAATCATGAAGATAGGCAGAAACTGCTTCTCCAATAGAAATCCCCGATAACGCTTGTAGGCGATGTCATGGCGACGTTGCCTAGCTAAGCGCATGCGTTAAAACGGTCTCTCACGCCGAACTGCGCATGTGCATGCCGTCAAAATCAAAGACACACCTTCGAAGGAAAGTTTTTCTGACGAAAATAAAAACGTGTCAGTTTGCCACTTTCACTTGTTTGGAGTAATAATATGTTCAACTACTTAAAACATTGGCTCAAATCTAGGTTGTGTCTTTAGATTTTGAGAAAATTAACAATTAAGGAAACTTCTCTCATTGGGTGCATTGGAGTGGATCACTTTTGTCAAGTTGTTGACCATCATTACAGCCTTTCAAAGTGTGTTGCATTATGATTATAAAACATTTCCGACATGTCAACCACATGAACTTTACTGAAATCATTTGATCAAAGGTCATGCAGTTTTTGATGAAGTCACCTTCACGTAGCTGCAGTTTCTTGATTTCAAGCCAGCAGTCTTTGTGAATGAGAAACTTCCCTCCTTCTCGGAGTCGTGCAATGCTGTTGTTGAGATGAACTTCTCTTGTCCTTTGAACACTTCCGCAAGCACTGTGGCCGTCTCAGTAATAAAAGCATTGACATACAGAGTGTGCTCTGCTTCCGATGATACATTTCCCGCTTTGTGGGGGACTGAAACCCCTTACAATGACACTAACGGTATCAGTCCCGCAACTGACCCGATGACTCCCACTGGTGAAACGCTGTGCGATATCGCAGGCAGATAACCTTGTCTCAGTTCGCAGGTACTGGAGAGGTTGCCACACAAGGATGCTGTGGTGACTGACAGGCCTCGACAGCCACTGAGTGTTTTGAAGCACAAACACCAGGAGATTTGGTTGAAAGGTTACAGCCAATCTAATAACAATGCGGCTGCTGACAACTTGTACAAAGGGTCTGACCTTTTCGTTTGTGTCTCTGCTGCCAACACCAACCGCTGGTGGGGGGGGAAATACTAGCCCAGACCCAGGATGAGCCTCATCGAAACTAGGTGCAACACTGTACGAGGCCGTCAGAGCAGGAAAAATCTAGTTGTAAAATTCCCCACGAGAAGAGAGAGGAGCAGACAGGCCCCTCGATGGGGATAACCTTAGAACACATCTAAGATACCACTGAGGTGTACCACACTGGTCGTAAAGGAAGTCCAGCGGACTTTCCACCTCCAAAACAACAATAAACATTGCTTGCCATGTGTAGTTTCAACTACAATGCAACTAGTAAAATGCTCTAATCATGTGTTCAGTAGAATAATATTTCGGAATAAATAAGTAGGATAACTGGTCCCCTTGAGTACTAGTGTCAATGCCAGCACAGTCAGTCCAGGCACAATCAGTAAGAAGGTAAGAGACCTCACAAGTCAAATTGCTACTGATGACAGCAACAGAGGAGTTAGTAGTCACTCAGATTGCAACACGTGGAAGGGAATCTCCAAATATCCAAAACACTCTTCTGATGGTTAACACACATGCCTCTAATAAATAGAATCCCCTAAATAGTCATGAACCATGATCACACCGTGTACGACTGGTTCAGTGCTTACAGAGTACCTCTGTCGTGAGGTTAGCTTCTCCGTGGATAACATAGCTATAAAATAGACTACAGTAGACCTATCGCCACTACTGTAAGACACATTGATGTGCAGTAAAACTACTACATGTCCCCTTAACATAGGTCTTGAGGGACACTGCAGTGGTTGGAGGAGATTTTAACTGCTTGTTGAACCCCCTTATTGATAAGTTCCCCAGCAGTATAGCTTCACTCTCTCCTCAAGCTAAGTCACTTAAAGCTATTTGTGATGATCTGGGGTATGCGGATGCTTTTCATCCCTCCAACAGAGAATTCACTTTTTTCTCTGCACCTCATGGATGTCAGACTAGGATAGAGTACTTTTTTATGCCCAGGACGTCTTTGAAGTCTGTTTTATCCGCTAGGTTAGGAAACAGTCATATCTGATCATGCTGAGGTGATCCTGGACATAAAACTCAACGGGGCATTCAATCGGTCAAGACATTAGAGGTTGAATACAACCATTCTTAAAGACCATACATTCACATCATATTTTATTACAGAGTTTAAAGCATTTCTCTCTATTAACTCTCAATCAATCGCTTCTTTGGGAGACCTGTAAGGCATATGCCAGGGGTCTGATTATGTCATACACAGCCACTAAGAGACGGAAAAAGCGTGAAAAGCAAAAAATGTTAGAGGGTGAATTAGGAACTAAAGAGAAGGACTACATTAAAACTCCCACTCCTGCCCTATTAAAAGGAAATATCAGTCATTAGATCAACGTTAGACTCTCTCCTAACACAGGACGCCGAAAAGAAAATTAGATTTGTCAAGCAAAAGCTATATGAACATGGCGATAAGCTAGGAAAGTACTTGGCATACCTAGCTAAAAAGAGAGCTGACTCTCAGTCAATTGCTACTATTACTGATTCTGATGGCAATCATTTATATGAAAATAAATGGATAAATTACTCATTTAAGAAATTTTATACAAACCTTTATGCCTCAGAACTGCCAAAGGATGCACCCAAATGAATGGAGAACTTCTTTTGTAAGATTGTTCTTCGGAGATAGTAGGGAGCTCAGAGGTCTCTCCTTAATGCCCCTATTACAGAGGAAGAAATAATGTTCACAATTAAGAATCTGCAAAATGGTAAGGCCCCAGGACCAGACGGGTTTTGTAGTGAGTTCTATAAAGAGGTCCATGGCCTGATCCTTGAGCCATTGCGTGATATGTTTAACCACTCATTTTCAAATTACCAGCTCCCTCAAAAGTGTCGAGAAGCCAACATTTCCCTTATTCTCAAAAAGGGAAAATGTCCAGAGTCTTGTTCCTCGTACAGACCAATTTCCCTTCTGAATGTGGATAGAAAATTGCTTCCTAAAATTCTAGCCACAAGATTAGAGGACTCACTGCCACTAATTGTGAAAGGAGATCAAACTGGCTTCATCAAGGGCCGTAAGTCATGCAACAATGTCAGGCGGCTTCTTAATGTAATTCAAGCGTAACAAAGTGCTATGGATGGTCTTGTGCTCTCCCTAGATGCTGAGAAAGCATTTGATTGTGTGGAGTGGTCTTACCTATTATTTGCTCTACATAAATTTGGTCTAGTGGACAACTTTATAAAATGGGTGAAAGTTTTATATGATGATCCTCAGGGTGCTGTCCTTACTAATGGGCTAAGGTCAAATAGCTTCTCTATACACAGAGGTACCAGACAGGGCTGTCCTTTGTCCCCTCTCCTCTTTGCACTCGTTATGGAACCACTGGCCGAGGCCATCAGGGTAACGCCTGCTATACAGGGGCTGCTCATTGGTGATGTTCACCATAAAATAAGCTTGTATGCTGATGATGTCCTAATATTCATCTCTAGTCCCGAGACTTCAATTACATCTCTTATTAATATTATTGAATTATTCAGCGAATTCTCAGGCTACAAGATTAACCTAACTAAGTCAGAGGCTATGCCACTTGGTAGCCTACACTCTGTACCTAATACTTCTCCCCCCTTCCCTTTTAAATGGTGTCCCTCAGGTTTCATGTATCTGGGTATATTTGTAACTCCTAAATTCCAGCAAATGTACAGAGCCAATTTTGTTCCCTTGTTTGATACAATAAGACAGGATCTGGAGTGCTGGAACTCTCTCCCGATTTCTTGGTTGGGTAGAATATCCTTCTTGAAAATGAACATTTTATCTAGACTACTTTACCCAATCCAAATGATCCCAGTATTACTCTCCAATAAGGTAAAGGTAATAAAGGATGTAAATGGATGGCTAAGTTCCTTTACATTACATTACATTACATTTAAGTCATTTAGCAGACGCTCTTAAGCCGAGACTTTAGATGGCAATATTGCAGCTGCCAAGTTCTATGGACCTATGGACCTATTGGACCTGCCCAATATCAGGTTCTATCAATGGTGTGACAAACCTTTGTTATATTTCTGACTGGATCACAAATTATGACTCCTCTATTTTGGTGCGAGTGGTCGCATCGGCACTTCGCTCCCGCAGGTAGTATAACTTTTTACATTTCATTATATTTCATTATTGCACAACGGTTTGATTTGTCTAATCTTAGCAATTTCTTCTCAGCTAGCTACATAGCCATCTTTGTATCAAAGATAATTGCGTAATTATCGTATTTCGCCGTCCTAATGTAGTCTTCACTAGCCAGCTAGCTAACGTCCACTGATTAGCTGCACTGGGAAAACTATTACACTCAACTGAACGACTTGATCAGTGTAGTGTTAGCTAGCTACATAGCTGTCTTTGCTGTCTTCGTATCTTCGTTCCAAGATAATTGTGTTGTTTAGGTTTAGAGTGTGTAGTCTTAGAGTGATTATCTTAATTTACCGAGGTTAGCTAGCCAGCTATTTGTCGTCCTTAACGTAGGAGACTCTGCTAGCTAGCCAACGCTAGCCAACGTCTTCTGAATAGAACTCAACAACCCGGTTGCATTCACAGGTAGTATCACATTTTCATTTCTTTACAGTACAACGGTTTGATTTGTTTGATCGTAGCTAGCTACATAGCTAGCTACATAGCCGTCTTTGTATCAAAGATAATTGTGTAGTCTAGAGCGATTTTCTAGGTTAGCTAGCCAGCTATTGTCGTTCTTTTAACGCAACGTAACGTAAACAACACTACTAGCTAGCCAGCTAGCCCCCGAATAGCAGCACTGTAGAAACTATTACACTCAACGGAACGACTTGATTAGTGTAGTGTCAACAACGCACCCACTGCCAGCTAGCCTACTTCAGCAGTACTGTATCATTTTAATCATTTTAGTCAATAAGATTCTTGCTACGTAGCTTAACTTTCTGAACATTCGAGACGTGTAGTCCACTTGTCATTCAATCTCCTTTGCATTAGCGTAGCCTCTTCTGTAGCCTGTTAACTATGTGTCTGTTTATCCCTGTTCTCTCCTCTCTGCACAGACCATACAAACGCTCCACACCGCGTGGCCGCGGCCACCCTAATCTGGTGGTCCCAGCGCGCACGACTCACGTGGAGTTCCAGGTCTCCGGTAGCCTCTGGAATTGCCGATCTGCGGTCAACAAGGCAGAGTTCATCTCAGCCTATGCCTCCCTCCAGTCCCTCGACTTCTTGGCACTAACGGAAACATGGATCACCACAGACAACACTGCTACTCCTACTGCTCTCTCTTCGTCCGCCCACGTGTTATCGCACACCCCGAGAGCTTCTGGTCAGCGGGGTGGTGGCACCGGGATCCTCATCTCTCCCAAGTGGTCATTCTCTCTTTCTCCCCTTACCCATCTGTCTATCGCCTCCTGTGAATTCCATGCTGTCACAGTTACCAGCCCTTTCAAGCTTAACATCCTTATCATTTATCGCCCTCCAGGTTCCCTCGGAGAGTTCATCAATGAGCTTGATGCCTTGATAAGCTCCTTTCCTGAGGACGGCTCACCTCTCACAGTTCTGGGCGACTTTAACCTCCCCACGTCTACCTTTGACTCATTCCTCTCTGCCTCCTTTCCACTCCTCTCCTCTTTTGACCTCACCCTCTCACCTTCCCCCCCTACTCACAAGGCAGGCAATACGCTCGACCTCATCTTTACTAGATGCTGTTCTTCCACTAACCTCACTGCAACTCCCCTCCAAGTCTCCGACCACTACCTTGTATCCTTTTCCCTCTCGCTCTCATCCAACACCTCCCACACTGCCCCTACTCAGATGGTATCGCGCCGTCCCAACCTTCGCTCTCTCTCCCCCGCTACTCTCTCCTCTTCCATCCTATCATCTCTTCCCTCCGCGCAAACATTCTCCAACCTATCTCCTGATTCTGCCTCCTCAACCCTCCTCTCCTCCCTCTCTGCATCCTTTGACTCTCTATGTCCCCTATCCTCCAGGCCGGCTCGGTCCTCCCCTCCCGCTCCGTGGCTCGATGACTCATTGCGAGCTCACAGAACAGGGCTCCGGGCAGCCGAGCGGAAATGGAGGAAAACTCGCCTCCCTGCGGACCTGGCATCCTTTCACTCCCTCTCTACATTTTCCTCCTCTGTCTCTGCTGCTAAAGCCACTTTCTACCACGCTAAATTCCAAGCATCTGCCTCTAACCCTAGGAAGCTCTTTGCCACCTTCTCCTCCCTCCTGAATCCTCCTCCCCCCCCTCCTCCCTCTCTGCAGACGACTTCGTCAACCATTTTGAAAAGAAGGTCGACGACATCCGATCCTCGTTTGCTAAGTCAAACGACACCCCTGGTTCTGCTCACACTGCCCTACCCTGTGCTCTGACCTCTTTCTCCCCTCTCTCTCCAGATGAAATCTCGCGTCTTGTGACAACAACCTGCCCGCTTGACCCTATCCCCTCCCCTCTTCTCCAGACCATTTCCGGAGACCTTCTCCCTTACCTCACCTCGCTCATCAACTCATCACTGACCGCTGGCTACGTCCCTTCCGTCTTCAAGAGAGCGAGAGTTGCACCCCTTCTGAAAAAACCTACACTCGATCCCTCCAATGTCAACAATTACAGACCAGTATCCCTTCTTTCTTTTCTCTCCAAAACTCTTGAACGTGCCGTCCTTGGCCAGCTCTCCCGCTATCTCTCTGAATGACCTTCTTGATCCAAATCAGTCAGGTTTCAAGACCAGTCATTCAACTGAGACTGCTCTCCTCTGTATCACGGAGGCGCTCCGCACTGCTAAAGCTAACTCTCTCTCCTCTGCTCTCATCCTTCTAGATCTATCGGCTGCCTTCGATACTGTGAACCATCAGATCCTCCTCTCCACCCTCTCCGAGTTGGGCATCTCCAGCGCGGCCCACGCTTGGATTGCGTCCTACCTGACAGGTCGCTCCTACCAGGTGGCGTGGCGAGAATCTGTCTCCTCACCACGCGCCCTCACCACTGGTGTCCCCCAGGGCTCTGTTCTAGGCCCTCTCCTATTCTCGCTATACACCAAGTCACTTGGCTCTGTCATAACCTCACATGGTCTCTCCTATCATTGCTATGCAGACGACACACAACTAATCTTCTCCTTTCCCCCTTCTGATGACCAGGTGGCGAATCGCATCTCTGCATGTCTGGCAGACATATCAGTGTGGATGACGGATCACCACAAGCTGAACCTCGGCAAGACGGAGCTGCTCTTCCTCCCGGGGAAGGACTGCCCGTTCCATGATCTCGCCATCACGGTTGACAACTCCATTGTGTCCTCCTCCCAGAGCGCTAAGAACCTTGGCGTGATCCTGGACAACACCCTGTCGTTCTCAACTAACATCAAGGCGGTGGCCCGTTCCTGTAGGTTCATGCTCTACAACATCCGCAGAGTACGACCCTGCCTCACACAGGAAGCGGCGCAGGTCCTATTCCAGGCACTTGTCATCTCCCGTCTGGATTACTGCAACTCGCTGTTGGCTGGGCTCCCTGCCTGTGCCATTAAACCCCTTCAACTCATCCAGAACGCCGCAGCCCGTCTGGTGTTCAACCTTCCCAAGTTCTCTCACGTCACCCCACTCCTCCGTTCTCTCCACTGGCTTCCAGTTGAAGCTCGCATCCGCTACAAGACCATGGTGCTTGCCTACGGAGCTGTGAGGGGAACGGCACCTCAGTACCTCCAGGCTCTGATCAGGCCCTACACCCAAACAAGGGCACTGCGTTCATCCACCTCTGGCCTGCTCGCCTCCCTACCACTGAGGAAGTACAGCTCCCGCTCAGCCCAGTCAAAACTGTTCGCTGCTCTGGCCCCCCCAATGGTGGAACAAACTCCCTCACGACGCCAGGACAGCGGAGTCAATCACCACCTTCCGGAGACACCTGAAACCCCACCTCTTTAAGGAATACCTAGGATAGGATAAGTATTCCCTCCCCCCCCCCCCTTTAAGATTTAGATGCACTATCGTAAAGTGACTGTTCCACTGGATGTCATAAGGTGAATGCACCAATTTGTAAGTCACTCTGGATAAGAGCGTCTGCTAAATGACTTAAATGTAATGTAAATGTAAATGTATTTGGTTAGACATTGAGACTTCTCCTTCAAAATGCCCCTTACAGGATCTTTTATTTTTCAGAAGTTTCAAGTCTGTAGAAGATCACTGCAATAATCCCCGTTATACTTAACACACTCAAAGTATGGAGATCAGTTCAACGCTTCCTGGGAAGGTCCAAACTAACCTCTGCTCTTACCCCAATTCTGAACAACCCAGATTTCAGTCCAGGATTGCTGGATGCTGGCTTTAACTTTTGGCTTAATAAGGGCATACGCAGGCTAAATTACTTATTTGCTGATAAGATTTTATTGTAATTTGAGCAGATGGTTGAGAAATATCGACTCCCAAAGCAGGACTTTTTTCGCTTCCTACAAGTAAGACATTATATTCTGAAGAGCACCACCTTAATTGGTAACCCTGATGTGTCTGTCATTGAAAGAATGCTTTTTTTCCCACAAAGGAAAAGGTCTGTAAGTCTGTTTTATGATACTTTAAGATCCTTTTCTGCCGTCATCACACAGAGGGTGAAACAAGTGTGGGAGAAAGAATTGTCTTTCACTATTGACGAAGATATGTGGGAGGACATTTGGAGATATGCAAAAACAATATCTATATGTAATCGTACTAGAGCAATCCAATTAAGGATAATACACAGATTGCATATATCCCCAAATCGCAGACATGCTTTTAGCCCCACTTCCTCTTCCCCTCAGTGTCTTAAATGCAAAACCGATCAAGGCACCCTAACACATTGTTTATGGTCATGTACCAAAATACAAAGATACTGGTCTGGTGTTCTGCAAGAAATTGAATAGATCCTAGGGGTTGATCTAGAATTAGACCCAGTTTCTTTACTGTTAGGTCTCCCTAGTAGTCATGTTACTTCTGTGGGTAAAAGGAGGCATGTTACTTCTGTGGGTAAAAGGAGGCTTTACAACATCCTTACCTTCGCAGCGAGGAAAAACATCCTTTTACAGTGGATTAGTGATAAGGTTCCTTCTATTAAAGATTGACATAAGATACTATTTGAATGGGTGCCTCTGGAATATCTGACATGTACATTGCATTCTAAAACAGACCAGTTCTACAAAGTATGGGAACCTTATCTAAATGACCTAGAACCTGAGGTATCAGCTATTATGCTGCAAGGATTCTCTTAGAATGGCGGGGATCTATGCATTTCAGAACTACACTGTACGTTCCATGTGTGGAACCTAACTTCTTGGTTTAAACTGAGCTTTTTTGTTTAATTTCTGTTTGTAAGTTTGTTTAAAATGTATGTATTGAGAGACGCAATGATGGGGATGGGGTGAGAGAAGCACCGAGCGGGATGAGGAAAATGGTGTACGTATGTATGGGTGTGTGTGGTATGTATGCATATATATATATATATATATATATATACACACACATATATATACATATGTAATATTATACATATATACATATGTAATATTATACATATATACACATTTAATATATATATATATATATACATATGTAATATTATACATATATACACATTTATATATATATATATATATATATATATATATATATATATATATATATATATATATATACACACACATATACATATATGTGTGTAAGAAGACTCGAGGCTGTAGTCGCTGCCAAATGTGCTTCAACAAAGTACTGCGCAAAGGGTCTGAATACTTATGTAAATGTGATATTTCCATTTTTTATTATTTTTATACATCAGCATGTTAAATGTGCAACCAGAGGGAAAACAGTTCTAGACCACCTTTACTCCACACACCTTTAATCCATACAATGCTCTCCCTCGCACTCCATTGGGAAATCTGACCATAACTCTTTCCTCCTGATTCCTGCTTACAAGCAAAAATTTAAGCAGGAAGCACCAGTGACTCAGTCTATAAAAAAAGTGGTCAGATGAAGCAGATGATAAACTACAAGACTGTTTTGCTAGCACAGACTGGAACATGTTCCGGGATTCTTCCGATGGTGTGGAGGAGTACACCACATCAGTCACTGGCTTTATCAATAAGTGCGTCGAGGATGTCGTCCCCACAGTGACTGTACGTACATACCCCAGCCAGAAGCCATGGATTACAGGCAACATTCCCATTGAGCTAAAGGGTATAGCTGCCGCTTTCAAGGAGCGGGACTCTAACCCAGAAGCTTAAGAAATCCCGCTGTGCCCTCTTATGATCTATCAAACAGGCAAAGCATCAATACAGGACTAATATCGAATCGTACTACACCGGCTCCGACGCTCGTCAGACGTGGCAGAGCTTGCAAACTATTACAGACTACAAAGGGAAGCACAGCCGAGAGCTGCCCAGTGACACGAGCCTACCAGACGAGCTAAATAACTTCAATGCTCGCGTCGAGGCAAGTAACACTGAAACATGCATGAGAGCATCAGCTGTTCCGGACGACTGTGTGATCACGCTCTCTGCAGCCAATGTGAGTAAAACCTTTAAACAGGTCAACATTCAAAAGGCCGCTGGTCCAGATGGATTACCAGGACGTGTACTCCGAACATGTGCTGACCAACTGGCAAGTGTCTTCACTGACATTTTTCAACCTCTCCCTGTTGGAGTCTGTAATACCAACATGTTTCAAGCAGACCACCATAGTCCCTGTGCCCAAGAACACTAAGGCAACCTGGGGCGGCAGCGTAGTGGTTAGAGCGTTGGATTAGTAACCGGAAGGTTGAGAGTTCAAACCCCCGAGCTGACAAGGTACAAATCTGTCGTTCTGCCCCAGAACAGGCAGTTAACCCACTGTTCCCAGGCAGTCATTGAAAATAAGAATATGTTCTTAACTGACTTGCCTGGTTAAATAAAGGTAAAATGAA